>NW_024349227.1:1238491-1495883 GCF_902729225.1 Pteropus medius
AAAGAAAAAAGATGCTCACACCTTGCTCACCACTGAGTGACTGTTTTTGAGAACACGTTTCCACAGGACTGAGTCCGGCCCAGAGCCCTCTGATGATAAATGGGGCTGGTCACTGAACCTAAGATATCAGGGCTGAAAGTTCTTTAGAAACCACTGAATTTGAGATCCTACAGGTGGGACATGAAGAGCTGGGACCAGCACCTTGGTTTGACTGCCAGCTCTGCTCACCTGTGCGTCTGCCCAGACCCTCCAACCCCTGGCCTCTTCCTGTGTACCTCACCTCTAAGGGAGGCCAGCGCAGGGAGGGGACAAGGGTTTTCTGTGCAGATGAGGAGAGCTGCCTGGTCTGGCTGACTGGCAAAGTTTAAGTTCACTAGAAAGGACGCCAGTTCAGGTTTCACTCTGCAGGGGCTGCAGGAAGAGAAGGGGAGAGGGAGAGGGAACTTCAGCCTGGGACGGCAAGTGCCCAACCACCCCCCCCCCCCCCCCTGCCGTTCTCCCAGACTCTTCTTTCCCCACCCTGGACCAAGGAGTTTCTCTGGACCACTACCCAACTTCTTAGGGAAACATTTACTGTGGCCCAGGTAGAGAACAAATTTGATTACCAATTTCTGCCAGGAGCAGAGTCCAACTCTGGGAGGGAGTAGAGAAAAGGGCAGTTCTGCCCCCGGACGTCTTGGTTTCTCAGCTCAGTTTCAGGCGACCTCTGCCCCTTGGCACTCTGCTGTGTTTGAGCAGTGTGAAGGCAGGTGAAGGGTGGGCTCGCTGTGCTGCTGGGGGCTCTTCTCCACCTGGTTTCCCTTGTCACTCTCTGTGGAGTGATGTGACCATCCCCCCCAAGCCATGTGGCCTTGTCAGTGAGCACTCAGTGGGCACCTGTCCATGGAGAGCCCCCTGTGTGGACGGGCTGGTGCGGGGTGGGTGTGAGACATACAGCTGTACCGTCATAAAGAACCTGAGACAGCATCTGGACTAGTTTTCGTTTTATAGATGTGGAAACTGAGTCCCAGAGAAGGGAAATGGCTTGTTCAGGCTACACAGCTACAGACACTGCTGAAACTGAACTACCTGTCATGGCTCCCAGTTCAGATCCCTTTCCAGATGGTTTTCAAATGGTTTGAATTTTCCATTTATCTGTGCAACCTTGGGCATGTTAATGAATTTCTTAATTTTTATTCTGATGAAGTAGGAATATTAAATAGTACCTACTTTGTAGGATCGTACCAATGGTATGAATTACAGAGAGAGGTATGTCAGGTACCCAGCACATGCCGGATACCTCCTGGACAGTTAGGGGGTGTCAGCCACTGCAATTATGGTTATTTCCCCTGTGGATGGGAACCACCCTGTCTCATAACTTTGGGATGTTTATCCTACCCTCAGTCTCCATTCCTGGCTTCCGACACTAGGCAGGTCTGCTGCAGTGACCTCTGCTTACCTGTTGGGGCCAGCACCTGGGGAGGCATTTACATTCTTGGCATTCCTCTTGCTTCTGGGGGCCGAAAGAGGTGCTAGTGTGGGTGAGGGAGGCTCCAGGTTGAGAGGGGAATGGCAGGGAGAAGAAAGGGGTAGCTGGTCGCCCTCCGACCTCTGCTGCTCCTGCTTGGGAACGAGAAGACCCCTCTCAGGCTTCTCCACTGAAGAAGCCCAGGCAGCTGGAGGAGAAGCTGCTGGGACTTCCACATACTTTCTCTCAAACACACTGTGAAGTTTCTGGTATTGATCTAAGTTTCCTTGCCTACCAAATGGGTATATTCTTTATATCCACCTCATCGAACGGCTGGAAGATTTGAGCGCTTGAAAGAGTGCCTGGCATGTCATACATCTCAGTGTTAACTGCTATCATTAATTGCAGATGAGGAAACTGAGGCTCAGGGAGGTCAGTTAACAAGGTCACACGGTCGTAATAGGTGTAATAGGCCAGGCTGATTGCCCAAAGGAGACCTCTCTTACGGATGCTCCAGGTTCAGTGGCCTGTGGCCCCTGGGAAAGAAGAGAGCTCCAGGTCTAAGAGTACCAGTTGTCTTGGCTTGAAGTACTTGGTCAAGGTGACCCAGCGTGACCCTGGGTCGCAGCTGTTCTCAGAAAGGAAGTCTGATTGGGAGGCCCATTGCCTGGAGTCAGCTGTATGTCTGTGTTGACCGTCACCATGGGATTGCCAGGTGCCCCTTGGGAGGGGTGCTTCACCTCAGCTTAGGCTGCCGGGGACTGACTGGCCAAGGTGAGGGTCAGGCCTGTCACTGGGTCGGAGAGGCTGGAGCGGCTCAGGGGCCGGCCTGCCTGCCGTCCTCTCCCCTCCCGCTCCCAGCCTCCTGCAGCATTTGGTTCCTTTCTGAAGCTGGGGTAGTGGAGGGGGCTCTCAGACTGGGCCACAAAAGCAACTTTCCTCCACGCCACTGCCACCTGTTGGGTCTTGGCACATTGGGGGTGAGTGGGGGGAGGGAGCAGTTGCCCTTTTCCCAGTGTCTGCGGTGTGCCCCCGCAGGCCCCCCAAGGCCTGGGATTCTCTTTGCCGCCCAATGTGACAGGGGCTCAGGAGCTGGAGGGGGTGGGGGGCCCGCAGCAGCTGGAAGGGAATTGAGTGGGAAGGGGCCGGTGCTGGCAGCCGGGAGAGAGTTTGATGGATTACTCTGCAGGCCGAGAGGTTTCTCCCTAATCCCCTTTTGTGTCCTGGCCTGCAGCCCCCTCACTCTCTCTGACAAGCTGCTAAGCAGAAGGCTTCCAGTCCTGGTGAAGAAAAGGCAGCGCAGCAGGCGAACTCTAAATCCCTGGCCTCTGGGCCCTGGGGGAGGCGGGTGGGGGGAGAGGCGGGGAGGCGGGGGCGGAGGAGCGTTTGGGGAGGGGAGAGATGCCCTTTTAGGGAGGGGAGAGGGTGGATCTTCCTCCTTTCTTAGAGTCCCTTGAGGTGCAGAGGGTGCATTCTGAGGGATGTTTTCTGGTGTCTGTGGGACCCCTCCAAAGTCGTGGGCCTCGGCTATTTGTGTAAATCACTACTTTTTTATAGGATGGGATCGGGGAAAGCAGACCCTTGCTTCTTTGGAAGTATTTGAGCCCATAAAATCAAAGACTAAATGTGGGATGGAAGGGACAAAGCCATGTACGGTCTCATCCCGTGCCCCCTTCCTCCCAGCGGCCCAGCTAGGAATTCCCACAGCCTCGAATCCCTGACAAGGGAGTCTGTAACGTTGGAGGGCTCATTGCCTCACAAAGATGTTCGTTTGCAGGTCTCCTGGCTGGCCAGCACAGCTTCTTTCTGGGGTGTCCCAGGGTCGCTTGTGGAGCCGCCATGAGGGTGGAGCTGATTTGGGGAGTGCAGTGTGCTGGATTTTACTAGGTAAGGCCAAGGATATAGTCCCCAGGAACAGAGGCAGGTGGGGAGGTGACAGGGAGGCTGCGCAGGTGAACTCTCAGACCTCTTCTCTGTCCCCAACTAGAGGGCCTGGGAGAGCTCGACTGGGAGAACCAGATTCTGGGGTCCAGCGCTGTGTGGAGGAATGGGGGTCCTTCCTACCTTGAAGTCTTGCAGCCTCTACCTGCGTTTGCTCCCCACCCTCGGTCCTGGCCTGGGGCAAGACAGCCACGGGTAGGGTGTGTATTGGGGCGATTGGCCTGGAGTCACCCCACCCCTTTCTGCCGCTGAGTCATTACCCCTTTGGCTAGCCTACCCCGGCCCCAGTTTCCTCCTCTGCGGGGAGGGGCTGCCCAGCTGGGGAGGGCCGAGGAGCCGCTCCCCTGGAGCTGTGAGAAAGCAGCGCTGTCTTTGTGAGTATGGAGGGAGGCCGGCAGGGTCTCGGGCTCCGCGGGGTCAGGGTGGGGGCTGCGGCCGTTTGAAGTGCCTGGGCGGGGTGCGAGGAGCTGGCCCGCATAAAGAGGCCATAGAATTGCAGCCTGACACCGGCCTGCGGCGGGGCTGCCCCAGCCCCGGCTCCCTCTGGCCTCTGTCTGTCCGCGGAGGGGACTCTGCTCCCCCCGGCTCCACCTCAGCCAGGCGGGGTGGCAGGAGCCCCTTTGAAAGCCCTCAAAGGCCCCTTTCTATGTCCCCCTGCCCCTCCTTCCCTGTGCAGGGAGCTGCGGGAGTGGGCTTCGTGGCCTTTCCTCTCAGCCTCTCTACTCTGTCTTCTAAATTTTGGAGAAAGTTCAGGCCAAGTTTGTTCCTGCTGCTCAGTGTAATTTCCCCATAATTTCCTCATACTCTCTGAAGTAGGTTACGTCTGAGCCCACCGCCTGCTCTGGGGGTGCCACGTAGGTCTCCCGGTTCCTGGAGCTGGCCAGGTAGAATGCAGGTTCATTGGTCCTGCCAGGGCCCCTGGCTCTCTGGGCTGGGGTTCTGCCCCCTCACGGGTGAGGTGACTGGGGTGGAACTCCAGGAAGGTTCCCAGAGGTCTTGGGTTTCCTCCAGTCATCAGGGGGCCCAGCGAAGAGGAGAGATAATCGGAACTTGAGAGGGTCTTGTCCTAGAAGGCTGCTGTTCCTTCCCTGGAGGTCAGGCCAGACTCCCCCTTTCTGTACCTCCACTTCCCTGCTCTTCCCACCCTCTCCCCACCAGGTGAGCTCAGAGGCTGGCTCTTTGGGTTGATCTTCTGTTTGCCAGACAGGCAGAGTGTTCCAGGAGCCGTGGTCAGGAGGATGAGTCAGAAGCATCTCTGAGACTGGAGGGTACAGGGGAGAACTGGATCTTGTCTTGTTGCCTGTAACCCTGAGGAGGACAGGGGAGCTCCACAAACAGGGGACCCAGCCGTGATCCGTCACTTCCGAGTTTTGATGAGAAGTGCGTCCTGGGGCTGCAGGGAGAAGTGTAGCTGGGAAAGCGATGCTGAGCCGCTGCTTGTCCCCACCGCCGCCTCTCTGAGCCGGGAAGCCGGGCAGGGCCTGGGTTTCTCTGTGCCCCAGAGAAGAAGGCCTGGAGGGATGGCTGGTGACTGGAGTTAGTGCTGTGGGCATCCTCTGTCATTTCCTCCACCCCTGAGCACCCTGCAGTGGGAATGAAGAGGGGGAAACTGGGGCACTGAGGAAGATCTTCAGAGAAGAAAGGGGGCTTTGGAAGGGAGAGTATTCTTAAGCGCTTGGAATTCCTCAAGCAATTCTGGGCTGGAAAGAGTAAAGCCTGAGGGTTGCGGGGGGGTGGTGAGAATGCCCTAGACCCCTGGACACAGTAGAAATCAAAAGGGGGAGGACGGGCTCAGCAACCTAAGAACCAAGCGGGCAGAGCAGGGCTTGAAACCAGCCCACTTCCTACCCTACTCTGTTCAATGAATTCCTCACCTGGCCCTCCCCCTGGTTGGTTACCTGGTAAAAAGCCTCTGGGGGGCAGAGGGTGGCACTGGGGAGGGAGCCCCAGCTGATGGGACTATCTGGGTTGTAGGAAGATGAGGGGAGATCCCTCTCTTTACCCCTTTTTGTCTTTCTCCCTTATGGGCTAAGGAGCTGGACGAAGGGAGGATAGAGGCAGGTGAGGTGGTTAATAGTTGCTGGAAAGATGCAATTTATTTTAAACGGACCAACCAGGACTTGGGAATGGGGGCTGGCTGCGGGTGAGGTTGGGTCTAATGGTCTGTGTTTGCTCGGTGAAGACCTGGTCCTTAAAATCCCAGAGCAGGTGAGGGTCCAGGGCCTGCCCAGGCTGAGGGCAGGGAGTGGAATGGGCTGGAAGCCTTTTGAACCAGAACCCCTCCCTCCAGGCTGGAAAGCACCACCCATCTCCTGTTTTCCTTCTGGGGGTGCTATGGCAATGCTGCCACATGAGGGGCTTGGCTCAAGCTGAACTCGCAAGCGCCCAGCTAAGACTAATGTCTGGTACTCCCTCCCCTCCTTGTGGAGTCACTTGGGCCAGTGTTTTACACTTGTCCCCATGCCATCCCCATGAGAGTCTGCGCCCCTTCCCAGAGTGGGTAGGCTAGCTCTAAGCGGAACTTCCGGGAGGAGGCTGCTGGTTGCTCAGCCTTATCTGAAGCCCCTTCCTTCCTGGTCGACTAGCTGCAAAATCCCAGAAGGCAGTTACGGGATGGTCACCTCTTACCCAGGATCGATGGCTGTCTGATCTCTCTGTGGCACAGCTCAGAGGGCACCTGCAGCACGTTTTATAACACGCAAGACCCTGTGGGGTTAAGTGTCACTTGAAAAGATAAATGAGGTTGAAGTTCTAAATTACGAGACACTGAGAGTGGAAGAGGGAATGAGTGGGGGCTGAGGGTGCGCAGGTGCGGGAGGAGACTGGGGCCTCTGCCACCGTGCGCCTGGCACAGGGGTGATGCCCTGTGCAGAGGTTACGGGTGGAGCTGGGAGGCGGGGAAGGTACTCCGACTCCAGCACGCCTAGCCCGAAGCTCTGTGCACCTCTGCTTTGGCATGGATGACCGGTTAGGGGACCCTTCTTGCCCTTTCTCACTGAGACCCCCCCACCCCCATTCCTCCTCTTCATGGTTGACTTAATCTTTCCCCTTTTCTAAACAGGGCATGCTGCAGTGGGTGCCCTTGTCAGGAAGTAAGACCGGGAAGCCAGCTCTCCCCGGGGGCTGGGGGCCCAGGGTGGGAGCTTGCCCAGTGGGATCTGCACAGGAGGCAGGCTTAGAAGGAAGGGCTGTGGGGACTTCTCTGCTGAGAATGGAGCTGTTGAGAGAGCAGAGAAAGGCTGCCCAGGAAGCAGTGGGGCACCCTGCCAGCCCGGTGGTCAGCAAAGCGCCGCGGCAGTTACGCAGTTGGGTGTTTCGCGTTCTCCTGTGAGGCTGTGGGGATTTGGGAACGACCGTACCGCTACCATCTCCGCATAGCAAAAGGGCCACGGGAAATGTTTTCCTGGCGAACACGAAAGCGCGTGGCGCGGCGGCGGAAAAGGCGTGTTTGCTTCGCAGCCTGTAAAGTTCATCCAGGGGAGCGCTCTTTCTGTGGTGTCTACGAGAGTTTCAAACCCAACCCAACAAACCACAGCCTCTCCTCTTTTCCCCCTTGGCCTTGGCCTTGGGGGTGGGTGTTGTAGTGCAATGTGGCTCATGGCCAGGCCACCCGGAATAGGAAGTGCTGCTCTTAACAAAGGAGAATTGAGCAGCCCAGCTTTGGGAAATAGAGGGAGAAAAGCAAACAAACCTGGCCTGACAGAGGGTCTCCAGGGTTCCTTGATAACAGGGCCTAGGGATCTGAGAATTTAGTTGGTTTGATTTTTTTCTATACTAGCAGGTGAGGGCAATTCAAAGATATTCCAAGACACAGAATAACCAACATCTGTTTGGCTCTAGAGTGTGCTGAGGTTTAAAAATCGTATTTACCTTATTAATTATGTCAGCCTTAGGCTAATATTAACATATATTTCCTGACTGAGCAGGAGGGGGTGGCAGGGCCACACCATCAGCCTGAGAGTGAACAAGATTAGGAGAATTCAGAGCCGATCTTAGACCTGGTTCCCAGGACTTAACACTCAGTGTGTTGGATTGTCCCTGCCTTTTTAGGATCTGAGTGCTATATCCCCCACCGAGGCACCCCATGGCAACAGGCATTTAGCATGGGCTGAGAAGCTGGACTTGCACGGAAGGCTGGCAGAAATGGCCTCCTGGCTGGGTCCTAGGCAGTTGGCGGCAGCAAAGAGAAGTGGCCTGAGCATCTGGAGCAGGGCTGGGACGAAACAGCGCTGGAGTGAGTGACCAGGCCGGAGCCCTACCTGCCTGACCCACCATGGTCCAGAGGCTGTGGGTGAGCCGCCTGCTGCGGCATCGGAAGTCCCAGCTCCTACTGGTGAACCTGATGACCTTCGGCTTGGAGGTGTGCCTGGCCGCAGGTATCACCTACGTGCCACCCCTGCTGCTGGAGGTGGGGGTTGAAGAGAAGTTCATGACCATGGTGCTGGGTGAGTCACCACATCCTCCTGCCCTCCTGTTCCAGGTACATGCTGCCTAGAAGTAGAGCAACCGTGTCTCTGCCCAAAGAGCTGCTCGGAGGGAGGGGCGGCTGTCTGCTGGGTAGGCATGGCTGGGGACAGGGGCGACCCTGGGGCCCAAGAGGAAGAACAGAGTACAGGGACATGCCCTGGTCGCCACGACAGCCCTGACTCCTGCACAACGACTGGCCCAGAGGCAACAGTGGAGCAATGCCCTTTCCGCTTTGTCTAGCTCTTTATAGTTTATGTCATTTAATGCTAGTAACAAGCCTTCGAGCTTATCCGGTCCACAGAGGAGATCTGTAAGAGGCCAAGTGACTTTGCTAGGCTGTACGGCTAGCTGCTGGTTAGTAAGATCGGTCTCCCAGCCGGGGCTCTTTCTTACCCATGGGTAAGTGGTCACCATCGTGTGACTCCAGGAAGAGGGGCCTCTGTCTGGGTTACAGGCTCTGGAGTCAGACGGCCTGCTGAATCTCTGCCTCCCACCCTCCCTAGTTCTGTGCCTGGACAAATTTATCACTTAACAGTTATTCTATGCCTCTTTTCCCATCTTAAAACGGGGCATTAGTGATCCTCGCTATGAGGAATAACTTAGAGTCCCTGTGAAGAACTCAGCACGGTGTCCAGTCAGGACTGGTCCTCCCTGTGATAATATCATGGCCATTTCCATCCTTCTCAAGGTCAGTCCCCTCTCCCCTGCCCCTCAAGAGCCTCAGCCTCTGGCTCATACTACTTGCCCTTCTTGCAGGCATCGGTCCAGTGCTGGGCTTGGTCTCGGTCCCACTCCTAGGCTCAGCCAGTGACCACTGGCGTGGGCGCTATGGTCGCCGGAGGCCCTTCATCTGGACCCTGTCCCTGGGCGTCCTTCTGAGCCTCTTGCTCATCCCGAGGGCTGGCTGGCTTGCCGGTCTGCTGTGCCCGGACGCCAGGCCCTGGAGTTGGCACTGCTGATCTTGGGCGTGGGGCTGCTGGACTTCTGTGGCCAGGTGTGCTTCACTCCACTGGAAGCCCTGCTCTCTGACCTCTTCCGGGACCCAGACCACTGTCGCCAGGCCTTCTCCGTGTATGCCTTCATGATCAGCCTCGGGGGCTGCCTGGGCTACCTCCTGCCTGCTATCAACTGGGATGCCAGCGCCCTGGCCCCCTACCTGGGCACCCAGGAAGAGTGCCTCTTTGGCCTGCTCACTCTCATCTTCCTCACTTGTGTGGCAGCCACGCTCTTTGTGACTGAAGAGGCCGCGCTGGGCCCAGCCGAGCCAGCAGAAGGGCTGTCGGCCGCCTCTGGGCCACCCCGCTGCTGCCCAGGCCGTGCTCGCCTGGCCTTCTGGAACCTGGCCGCCCTGTTTCCCCGGCTGCACCAGCTCTGCTGCCGCGTGCCACGCACCCTGCGCCGCCTCTTCGTGGCTGAGCTGTGCAGCTGGACGGCGTTCATGACCTTCACACTGTTTTACACGGACTTTGTGGGCGAAGGGCTGTACCAGGGGCTGCCCAGGGCTGAACCAGGCACCGAGGCCCGGAGACGTTACGATGAAGGTAAGGCCCGGTGGCGGGGGGCTGTTGTGGGAGCTGCCCTCCAGGGGAGGCTCAGGCACAGGGAGATGCCCACCCCCTGTGCCTGGGCCGGTAGCTGTGCATCTGCGCACCCCGGTTTTCCCATCAGGAAAATGGGCCCATCTGCGCGTGTGGCCCCTAATCTAAGGTCCCCCGTTGCATTGGGCTCCTCCTCCCTCCCTGTCTGACCTCCTCTTTCCCCACCTTTCCGTCCAGGGGTCCGGATGGGCAGCCTGGGGCTGTTTCTGCAGTGTGCCATCTCCCTGCTCTTCTCTCTGGTCATGGACCGGCTCGTGCAGAGATTCAGCACACGGGCAGTCTACCTGGCCAGTGTGGTGGCTTTCCCGGTGGCTGCTGGCGCCACGTGCCTGTCCCACAGCATGGCTGTGGTGACCGCTTCAGCCGCCCTCACCGGGTTCACCTTCTCTGCCCTGCAGATCCTGCCTTACACGCTAGCCTCCCTCTACCACCGAGAGAAGCAGGTACTCGTGCTGGATGCTACACTGAACAATGCTGGTGTGGGGGTTGGAGTGGGGCTTGCCAGCCCAGACCTGGCATCAGGCAAGAGAAGCTGGGGAAGGGCATTCTTTGATCAGAGAGGAAGCCCATGTAGCCCCGGGGTCAGAGACGTGGGCTGCGGAAGGAGGGTGTAGATTATACTCTGGGAATGACTTCCTGGTGTCAGGACTGTAAAGCACTTGAGTGGATGATTACAGGAAACATGAAATCCTTCTCTGGGAATCCTGAAGAATCAGGCTAACAGAAGCCCTCAGTCTGGGGTGGGCTGTTCCATGCAGAGGCAGGGGGCTGGATCGGATGACCTCTGGGGCCTAGCTTCAGAAGATGGTGAGTAGGAATGGCCTGATGCTGGCAATACCTCTCCTTATTCAGGGAGAGGCAGGGAGAAGCGTTGTCACTGACCCGTGCCTGCTTTGGTCTCCTAGATGGAAAAGGCTCCTTAGTGTCTCCTCTACTGGTTTATCTTCCTTTTCTGTCTAATTCTCTCTTTTAAAAAATTTTTATATTATTTTTTTCGATTATAGCTGACATACAATATTAGTTTCTGGTGTACAACACAGTGATTAGACATTTATATGACTTATGAAGTGATCACTCCGATAAATTCAATTCTCCTTTGCCTCTGTCCCCTTCCCCTACCCCCACGGCAGATCTCTGCGTCTGACGCTCCTGACACTGCTCACCTGGGCACTGTGTAAGTCGGGGGGCCTCACACTAAGCAGCCCCTCCGGGGGCTCCCTCCTCAGGGAAGCCTCCTGACCTAGGCTGTGTGATCACTTCTGTCTACTGGCCTCACTGAGCTGCAGCCCTGGGTGCAGAGCGCTGCCCAGACAGGCAAGAAGTTGGGTTGTCCTGAGGGGCGAGGCAGGCCAGCCCTCAGCTTCCATGCTGTCAGGAAGATGTGTCTCTGCCCTTGTAGGTTGTGAGTGGGGTAGCAGAGAAACACAGCTGGGAGGCTGGTTAACCCACTGGGTATCTGCAGGGGTAGGGTAGCAGGAGGGCCCGGGTTCTTGGTGTCAGTACGCCGATAACCTTTGTCGACCTCCACTCTTCTGCTGCCCTGGCCGAGGGTTGGGGGCTGCTGTCCGGAGGCCACACTTGGGCACATACACTCGTGCCAGGGAATGCGCTGGGGCTGGTCCTCCCCTTGGACTGAGGAGCGTGTCTGTCTCCAGGAGCCTCTCCAGGCCACAGCCTCACTGGTCTTTCCTGGGGTGGCGGGCAGGAAGGTAAGGTCCTGGGAGGCTCACTTCAGCAGCCATTGATGGCACGCTTGGCCTTGCGTCCCGCCTGTGCCTGCCTTTGCCCACCTCCATGAGCCACGGGCTCCCCTGGGGTCAGGGCTGAGCTCGGCCGTGACTCTCAGCTCTAACACAGCCGACAGCAGAACTCTTCTGGGTTGGGCACTAGTGGGCATGGGACAGTCCGATAGGTTGTAGCCTCATCCTTAAATAGGAGGCTCAGGCCGCTGTGACCAGGGCAGGGCCAGGTCACTCTGATCTGAGGCAGACAGTGAGAGGGCAGGGAGAAGGACTTCAATGTTAGCACAGCCCGGCTGTGGTCAGGAGGAGCGTGATTATTCCTGCTCCTCTCTTCCTCGAGGGTGGGTCTGCCTCCCGGGCCCTCCCCTCAGACTTCACAGTAGGGCAGCCAGTCCAGTCAGGGCCTGTGCCCCAGTGGGAGCAGAGCTTCTCTCTGAGGAGCATGATGGGGATTTCCCGATGGCCAAGTGGTGGGGTGCAGGAAGGAGGAGGGGTAGGGGAGCCTGCTGGGGCGGGGGACAGGTGGGGGCCCAGCCTTGGGTTTTACTCGTCTGTTCTTCCATGTCTCTTCCCCGTCTTCATTCATTCTGTCCGTCTTTCCCTTTCCCTTGGGGTCTGTTCTCTCCCAGCCTGCAGAGCTGTCTGTCTGCCACCCACCTGTTCTAGGAGAGGCGAGAGGAGACCCAGACTTCTGGTTTCAGATCTGTCCCATCCCTGCCCTACCCGCTTCTCCCACTGCTGAGGAGGATCCTGACTAGACCCAGACCAAGCGGGGTCTGCTCAGTTTTCTGACTCGCTGCCTGGTTTTCATTAGGGCCCATTGCCTGGTTTCTTCCAGCCCCAGTGATAAAAGGCCAGGGCCTGTTCTCATAGCTGGGGCATCCCGTGCCCGGGTACACACCTGTCCTCGCCCTCTTTTCTTTCCTTTGTCCCTTCACCAGGTGTTCCTGCCCAAATACCGCGGAGACACTGGAGGTGGTGCCAGCGAGGACAGCCTGACGACGAGCTTCCCGTCGGGCCCCAAGGCTGGATCCCCCTTCCCCAGCGGACATGTGGGTGCTGGAGGCAGCGGCCTGCTCCCATCTCCGCCCACGCTCTGTGGGGCCTCTGCCTGTGATGTCTCCATGCGTGTGGTGGTGGGTGAGCCGCCCGAGGCCAGAGTTGTTCCAGGCAGGGGCATCTGCCTGGACCTTGCCATCCTGGACAGTGCCTTCCTGCTGTCGCAGGTGGCCCCATCCCTGTTTATGGGCTCCATTGTTCAGCTCAGCCAGTCTGTCACTGCCTATATGGTGTCAGCTGCAGGCCTGGGTCTGGTTGCCATTTACTTTGCTACACAGGTAGTATTTGACAAGAGCGACTTGGCCAGATACTCAGTGTAGAGTACTTCCTACCCAATGAGGGAGGGCCTGTCTTATTGGGTCCCAGCTCCCCATTTTCTAGGCTCCAGGTACCCTCCTAGGGCTGCAGGGCTGGCCTCCCAGTGTTTATTGCTGCCAAAGTGGTATGACTCTCTGTTGCCACCCTGTGGCAGTAAGGTGCATAGCTGCACAGATACAGCACTGGGGCTTCCCTCCCACCTCTGCCCAGTCTTAAGGGCTGGCTGACTGGTACCTCTCCGAATGGTCTTCAGTCTGGACTTCTACAGGGAGAGAAGGGTGGGGCATTTGGTTAGTGCCATGCACTGGAATGCAGGACTCTAGGGAGATTATCCAGGCTCAGGGTCAACAGCTAGTATCCTGGTCAAGACATACCCAGAGAAGGGGTTTGGGGAGCTGAGTAAACTCAATCACCAGGTCTCCCATCTCCAAGCCCCCTTATCTTGTAGGATTCCCCATATGTTGCTCTTGCATGGGAGTTTCTAGTGTGGAACTCTCCTCCACAGAATTTGAAAGTATGAAAGTTACTTGGGGGGCTGAGTCCTGAGGGAGAAGATGCTGCCTGGCCCCACAGCACTGCCTGTTCATTGATTTCCCCAGCCCTACATTTTATCAGGACATGGTTTATTGGCCTCTGTGTCGCCATCATAGGGACACGGGCCTTTAAATATTTAAGTTATTTATTTAAATAGAGGGAAATTGATTCCCAGCTCTGCCATGCTGGTGTCTAGGAGGTGACGACCCCAACAACTGGGTCCCCTGAGGTGGCTGGTTATTGGGCTAAGCATTGCCAGAATCTCCTCCTAGAGTGACTGGTCTGGCCCCAAAACTGCCTAGCCCAGGAGCTTGGAAGCTCCACTCACCCCAACTCCTCTTATCCAAGGTCGGGGGAAGGTGGAGGGTAGGGATCCAGGTCTTAGCAGCCTTCCTGGTCTCCCATCCTCTCTTGGCCCAGCCTGCCCCCACCCCAGTCCCCTCTGCTCCCTCTAGGACTAGGCTGATGAAGAAGCTGCCCACCCCCCACCTTTCCCCACTGGCTCCATAGCCCTCTCTTAGGGGCTGTTCTGGAACCGGAAGCACCCAGTGTAGCTCCTCGAACCTTTATCTGTCTCAGCCCCCAGGGCATATCTGTGCTTGGCAACTCTGGCACAAAATCTCAGGAGCACCCCTTGCCTGGGCTAAGGAGGTCTTATCTCTGCAGGGGGTTTAAGTGCCATTTGCAATAATGTCATGTCTTATTTATTTAGGGGAGTAAATATTTTATACTGTATGTGATCAATCAGAGTATAATGTTTATGGTGATGAAATTAAAGTCTTATATGTTTAATTGGTCTATTTTTATCTTTCTGCTGGAGAAGGACCAGATCTCTCAAAAATTATCCTCTACTGCTCAATCTGTCCCTTGGTTTTGGCAGCTTCAGTTCCTAGAGCCACCAGCAGATGGAGCCATAGACCAGCACTCTGCTATCCTTTGGCGATTGGGTGTGGTTGTGCCACCCACCATCCCCTGGATTGGGGAGTTTTTTCGAAATGTGGAGAGAGGGACAGGGGAGAGGGACAGGGGTGGGAAGAATATAGAGTGCAGGGGAGTTGGGGGCATTTTCCTTCTCAAAGGGCTCATAGTGTGTCCAAAGAGATGGAGCAAGCACCCATTATCAACTACTTCAGTAGCAACACACCTAGCACATGCATAGGATTTTGACCCCACTATGCCTTGGTTCCCATCCTTTCCCATCTCCTTCACCCTTCCTTCCAGGTTCAGGTCAAGTTCAGACCCTTGTCATCTCCCTCATCCCTCCAAACTTGACAAGCCTTTCTGTCTCTTAAATTCAAGTGATCAGCAGCAAGAACTCGTTTTTTGTTTTTGTTTTTGTTTTTTAATGTTCTATATTTTACTTAACTTTTTATTTGGGAAATTTCAAACACACTTGAGTAATGAACCTGGTATAATAAACCCAACTTCAACAATTATTAGCCTTCTGCCATTTTCGTTTCATCCTCCACACTTTCGTGCCCGCCTTCACCCCCCCACGCCACTTTACCACACACCTTTTTTTGTCTGAGGTATTTTTAAAGCACATGGCAGACATAATTCATTTAACCTGTAAATCCTTCAGTGATAGCTTTAAGAAATAAGACTTTTTAACAACTTAATCACATCCTGAACATATCCAACCAATAGTAATTCCTTATCATCGATCACCCAGTTCACTTGCCTTGAAAATGTCTTTTACAGTTAGTTTGTTCAAATCAAGCACCAACTAAGATAAACGACTAAGATAAATTGCATTTATTGGTATGTCTCTTTAGGTTTAAGTTAATCTCCAACAGTTCCTCTCTCTTTCTTTAATGCCATTCATTTGCAAAGAAAGTCATTTTTTTCTACGGAATTGCCCGCTTTCTATATTTGGTTGACCGTGTTCTCAGTATTAAGATGTTCCTCTTTCTCACCTTTTTCCCTATAAGCTGGTAATAAGATCTAGAGGTTGGATTAGATTCAGATATGATTGTCCCATCATAGGGACACAGGCCTTTAAATATTTAATTTATTTAGCAGTACCTTGTAAACTCTGCCTACATAATTTTGAAGCAAATTTCAGATATCGTATTTAATTCCTACATATTTCAGAATGTACTTCTAAAAGATAAGTATTTTAAAAAACCGTATAGTCACATTACTATTATCAGACCAAAAAATAATAATTCCTTAGTGTAATCAAATATTCAGCCAGTGTTCATTTTCCTGTCTCATAAATTATTTTGTTTAGTTTTTGTTCAAATAGGAATCTCATGTTCCATACGTTACAATTGATTGGTGTGTCTCTTAAATTCTTGTAGACCATGAGTATCTCCTCAATTTTTATTTTTTTCCTTGCAATCTCTTTGTTAAAGAAACAGTTTTTTTGTCCTGTAGATCATCTGGATTTTGTTGATTGCATTCCCATGGTTATATTTAACATTTTTATTGCCCCTATATTTTCTGTTAAATTAGTAATTAAAGTCAGGGACCAGATCAGATTTGGGACTTTTTTGTTGGTTTTTGCCATACTTAATAGATTTGCGTGTTTCCACAGAAGGGAGCATGTATTGGCTGATTATCTTTCTTTTTTAAGGTTAGCAGTCATTGGTGTCTTTACTTAGATCTATTATTTCATAGGCATTGGAAAATGATAACATTCTTTTCTTCAACAAGTGTTTGACTCGTTCCTTGTATTTACCAGTTTTCAAAATAATGAATCAATTTCCTAGCATTCTCTAAAGATGACAGAGAGGTTTTCCCTTAGGGGCATTACGCATTCAAGAATTTATACATATTCGGTGTGTTTCGGTCCTTTACAGTTGTTCTTCATGTTCGGATTATTTCTATCTTTGGCAAGTGGGGGCCTCTTCGAGTTGATTTTTGAATTCTTTTGACGTGATCCTAAATGGTCTTTGAAAGTTTCTTTGCTTTCTGGCATGACTGGATGTCTAGGCTCATCTTGTATATTTCCTACCATAGACCTGGAAAGAGCTGTTTACTCCAAGGGTCTTTGATTGTTTTTGTTTTTTTTCGGAAAAGGTATTTAGAGACCATGATATCTGCATCAGGACTGCTGGTTACTGAGTTGGTCATTGGTTTTAGGCCTTTTAAGTGGACAAAGCTGGGGGGCGGAATTTTAATATCAATACATTGTGAGTTTATATTGATTCTTCCAATTTAAGTTCAGGACTGTATACACCCTCCACCCCCACAACATATACATGCATATATTTTTCTTCTTTAATTTCTCCCAAACTGAAACAGGCCCAGCCCACAGACTGTGTGTGTGTGTGTGTGTGTGTGTGCGTGCGTGCGCGCACACGCGTGTGTACACGCGTGTGCATGTGTGTGTGAGAGAGAGAGAGACGTGAAGAACCACCAGTCAGCCATCAGCGTCAGCGTGTCTTCGCCACTGGAACATAGGACCTGGCTCACCAGTGTGTTGACTCTTTCTCCCTGGGCCGGTAGCCTCGTCACTGTGCCAGCTGTTTCAAAGTACAGAAAAGGAGACCGCACATCCCGAGGGAACAGGCAGCTCGTGCTCAGACGACTTTTCTAGCACAAGTTTTTAATATTTGGGACCAGCTAAAGCAGCTCACAGGCAATCGGGGCCTTGTGCTGGTTCATTGAGTTTTAAAATACATGCCTCACAGAAACATCGACTTGCTAACAAGTACGGAAGGGGAGGAGAGACGCAGGAAGAAAGGGGACTATGGAAAGGAAGAAGAAACTGCAAGTAGCCTCAGAGACATCACGACTAAGGCTTGCTGAGTCCTCACACGGGCTAGCCCGTGCCCTTAAAGAACAAACGTGTGAATCCAATGGACGTGGTTATTTCGGGCAGATTTAAGTGGAAACTGCTGACCATGAACCAAAGCGCAGAGCTTAAAGGAGGGAAAATATGATCGTGGTGGAGAAAGGGCCAGGCTCTTCCGCAGCCCTCTTCACCCCCATCAGGCTGGATCCTGCCATCTCCCAGAGCGGAATGGAGCTTTGGGTCCAGGCCTGTGGTTGGAGCCCAGGAATTGGAGAAAAGGGGGCGAGGATGGGGGTAGGTGGGCAAGGCCCCATCCTTGCACATTCATGGGTCATCCTTTCTGACCTGGACTGCTCCTCCCTGCAGAGCCGGTCACAGTCAGATGGAGGTGCAGGAAAAGTGGGGGTGGGCACCGTCCCCCCAGGTAGCTTGGATCTCAGGTTACTTCTTGTGCTTCTGGGGAAAAGTCCTTGGTTTCCAGGGTCAGATTTGATTACAGCAGCCTGGCAGTTTTGTCACTGTTGGCCTGAGGGCTGTTCAGAGCAGGGACTTCCTGACACCCAACACTGTCACTAGATCTCTGCACACATTAGGAGGCAGCTTGTCACTTGACCCCAGTCTGCCCCTTACTAGCATTTGACCTTCGACGAGTCATTCTACTGTGTGGACAGTGAGGGGCTTAGTTCGCCACAGACACTAGCTAGAATTCCATGGCTCCATGATTCTGTGCCACTCCCTTCCCCCCAAATATTCTGTTTAGCACTTTATAGTCCCCATTAATGCTCTCTCCTTCCTTTGTCATCAGAAAATATTTGTCTACCTTCCTATATGCTGGACTGTATGTCAGCCCTGGGGCTGTGGCAGTGACAGTCACTGCAGCTCGGATGAGGCTGTGAGGAGGCAGGAGCTGCCGTTTAGAGGCCCGGGTCCCTGACAGGAAGCGTCCTCCAGGGAGAACAGGGTGTGGGCCAGTGAGCAGCAGCCTGGAGGCTGGCCATCCAGACCCGGAGAGCACCCACAGTCTCGCCCCTTCTCAGTGACTTTGTTCCAGTGACAGGGCGTAGCATGGAAGCAGGGAGACATTTACTCTCGTCTCACCAGTGGCAAAACCGAGGCTTGCTGCGATGACGTGACTTGTCTGAAAGCGCACAGACTCAGGGCTTGCTTTGTTCTACCATTGCCAATTTTAAAAGGTGAAAATGAGGGGTATCTAGGGAGCCTCTGCATTATCTTCACAGCTTTTCTATAAATCTAATTTTTCAAAGTAAAAGCGTTTTGGGGTTTTTTTTTTTTTTTTTGCTTTTTTAATGTGGAAGACTTTTGATCTGTGTGATCACTCCAACCAATCAATTAGTCAGCCATTACTGTTCACTGGACACCTGATAGGAAAGGCACCAGAGGGTATAAAGAAGCACACAACGCAGTTCTTGCTCTCTGAGTGCTCAGATTTCCCCGTGGGAAAAGACATGTTCAGGTGAGAAGTTGTCTAATAGTACAAGGCAGTGTGACGAGTGCCAACAATACATAGAAGTATAGACGCAGGAAGAAACCACTATTAGGAGGTTGTTTTTTAAGTAGGGACAAAGACCATTTCCTTCTACGAAACAAGTTCACAGTGTTTTTGACTTAATGAATGCTTTTGAAATACATGAGCACTGCCATCGATCGGACATACATTTTCTCAGTCTTCATGCATTAGTCATAAAGAAAACCAGCAAGCCTTATTGATTCTACATCCTAAATCTCCCTCTCATTGATCGCCTCATTGCTAACCTCACGGCCAGTCATGTCATCTCTCTCCCGGACTAATACATTAACCTTATTGATCTCCCTTTCTTTAGTCTCAGCCCATCTCTGCCTGCACTGCAGCCTGAGTTATCTTTCCAAGGCCCTGGGCTGACTGCCCCACACTCGAGACAGCCTAGGAACCTCGGGAGACTCGCCTGCACAACAGCAAGCAAGCTCTTTCACAGGTGGCTCCGTCCACCTTTTTATCCTCTTCACCTGCCATCCTCCTGTCCCCCCAGCCACTACCCGCAAGCCTGCTTCAGCCACGACGAGCTTCTTCCAAACTTGGCTCTGTTGAGCCTCAGTGCCTTTGCACTTGATGCGATCTCTTCTAGGAAAGCCCTCTGCCTCTTCTTTACCTACTGAAATTGTATTTATTCACCAGCTCTAGCTTAAGCATCTTCTCTGGTTCCCTGAAGTTATTCATGTCCTCCTCAGTCTTCCAATAACATACTGTTACTATGGTACTTGTGTCCACTGGGCAAAAATTCATTTGACTTATTCATCTGCTAATTTTTTCCACATTTATTAGGCAACCACCACGTACCGGGGCTATGACAGGGTAAAACGATGGGAACTGTCTTCACCCTCTTGGAGGTCCCCAACCAGTGAGAGGTTCAGAGATCTGCAAAAGCAATTACAGTGTGTGACAGCGCCACGATGAGGGGCCCTAGCCCAGTCTGGGACGAGGCCTGCTGGTGGGGGATCAGAGAGCACTTCTGGTGGGAGTGATGCTAAAATGAGATCCGAAGCCCTAGCAGGCATTCGGTCTGTCCCCCCGCCAAGTTCTTCCAAAGCAAAAGCTGCATCTTATTGTTGTGTTGCTCCAAATCTAGATCTGTAGCTACACATAGTAGGTGCTCAAATTTGCTTCCTGATTAAATGAATTATTGGGCAAACAAAAGAAATGGGCAAATGAAACCCATCTTATTTTTGAGTGGGTGGACCACTTTAGCTTCATGCCTGCTTCTAACATCAGGTGGCCGCGCTGAAGTGAAGGCTGGGTTTTACCCTGGCAGATCACATGGTTTATCGTCGTACTTTTTTTTTTTTGACCTTTAGATTCGGTTTAGTAATACTATGTGAGTGGTTTCACATGTTTAGAATGAATTTGTGGTTGTTGTTTTATTATGCTATAGAAAGAAGTATTTCATTTAATTTATTAATGTCTATGAATTTTATGGGTAATAGTTTCCTTAAATGCCTTCAAATTTTCCTTAATGTGAAAAAAGATAAAGTTGTGAAGTGGAGTGAAAAGAAATTCTGAGGGTGACCGGCGGGAGGTAGGGAAGGAAGGCGGCGGCCGACGGCACAGACGGCCTGCCTTTATGTCCAGTTCACAGAGCGTTCCCATGTGACGACTCTCTTGTTCACAACCAGAGCCAGGCCTTGTGAGTGACCATCATCTACTTCTACCAGTGTGGTGGTTAATTTTATGTGTCAACTTGACTGAGCCACACCTGAACAGATATTTGGTCAAACATGTGTGTCTATGAGGGAGTGTATGGACGAGATTGACATTTAAATCGGCGGACTGAGTAAAGCAAAAGTGGGTAGGCCTGGCCCAATCAGTTGAAGGCCTAAAGAGAGAAAAAGCTGACCTTCCTCTGAGCAAGACTGCATTCCTCCTTCCTGACTACCTTCAAATCAGGACATCAGCTTTTCTGCCTTCAGACTCGAACTGAAACATTGGCTCTTCCTGGGCCTCGAGCCTACCAGCCGTCAGATGGGAGCCACGCCGGAGTCCTCAGGCCTTCAGACCTGGATGGGATCTGCTGGGTCTCCAGCATGACAATTGACTCCGCAGATCTTGGGACCTGTTGCCTCCATAACTGTGTGAGCCAATTCCTTATAGTAAATTGTTCCTTCTATATAGAGAAAGCAATAGGAAACCATCCTATTGGTTCAGTTTCTCTGGAAAACCATCGCTAATACAATGAGGTTTAACTGACACCAGGTAAATCATTGACTCATAGATGCCAGAGCTGGAGCTCAAACACCCCCTTCAGTTTACAGATGATGAAACTAAGCCCAAGAAGGAAGGTTCTTGCCACAGCACAGTCCACCAACCATGTTCACTTCTTAGCTGGTGCTTGGACTCTCCTTACCTGGGGACCATAATTAGAAGTAAGACTTAAAATACAAATATCTCTGGGAAGATAATGTACTGACATGAATTCATAAGAGCATATAAATGACTCAATAAGATGGTTTTTGAAGAGCAATTTTTGACGGGGTACAGGCTAAAAAGATAGATACAGTGCCTACCCTCTTGGAGGTCCTCGCTCAATGAGAGTTTCAGAAATGTGCACAAGCAAACTACGCGCAGTTGGCATAGTTTGCTTCCTAAAAGTGAAAGGAGGAGGCATTCGGGAGAGTGGGAGATGGTACGGGAAGGGCAAGGCAGGCCCGCAGACCTCACTTCCTCAACAGACTCTGTTGAGAGCTGACCCCAACCACCGTCTGTTACACCGGGGAGCTGAGACTGCACATCTAGGGGTGGGAGCTGGCCCGACCCTTCATTTCAGCGAGCTCCCAGAAAACTCCTGAGAATACAGACTTCTAGCAGTAGCGCTTGCTTCTTTTTAAACACGACATTTTTAGTGCATGCCGTCTGCCTTCCTGGTTACACTGGGATGTGTTGTGGGTTGAGTGGGCGGCAGTGTTTGGAGCAGTGAGGCAACCAGCAGCCTATTTTCAGACCTTATGTGTAATTTTTTTGCTTTCTGCTTAAATGAAGCTTATGATCGAGTTTTCTCTTTGGATCAATAGCTTGAGAAAGAAAGCCATGTTCTGCCTAGTCTGGTATCATAATTGTCCATCCTATTTAGAGCAAAGGCAGTGGGCAAGATGGTGAAGACACCTGAAATCCCATCATGTGAGGAAGAGGTGAAGGAAATGGAGATATGTTTAGCTTGGCAAAGAGACTCCTCCGGAGATGAGAGAATGGTCTTCAGCTATTTAAAGGGCTGTTCTGTGGAGGAGATTGGCTGTGTTCTGTGCTCACCAGAGGGCGGTGGGCGAGAAAAAGGTACGGGAAGACAGATTTTGATAGTCAGAGGGTAAATGGAAGTAGGGAGTGCTCTTAAAACATGGCTGGACAAGTTCTTGGTGTGGGGTAACGCAGGAGATTCCAGCATTAAGGGTTGGTTGGTCTACATTATTTTAAAGTACCTTCTAACTCCAAGATTCTATGATATGAGACTGTGGACAATGGTCAGTTGCCACAAAAGAAGAGATGTACAGAGGCTGAAGTATGACCATTCATCCAACCAAACGTGTTGGTCTGTGGTGTATAAAGCACTCTCTTTGGCAAGAGAAACTAAGGTCCCCATCTCAAGGACACGAATGGTTACAATACAAAAGAGAATGTTATATAGGCCAAAAAGAATTATATGCTTTTCTTCCTTTTCTTTTAGATACACCTTATGCTGTTAGGAAAACATGGCAGAGTTTGGCTAGAACCCAGGAGATAAGATAATTAAGAATGTGTCAGCAGAAGGGAGATGGTTAGTAGGAAAAAGAAGACTAGATGAGGAATGTGTTGGGAGTGGTCAGCGCCATGTTATTCAGAAGGGGCTCTCTTGCCTGTAGCCCTGGTATGCAGCGGGCACATCTAGTTATCACATGCTATGGTCTGAATGTCGATGTCCCCCCAAAACTTATATGTTGAAACCCTATCCCCGAAAGATGATGGTATTAAGAAGTGGGAGGTGCTGAGGTCATGAGGGTAGAGCCTTCATGAATTTGATTAGGGCTCTTATAAAACAGACTCCACAGAACTTCCCAGTCCCTTCCACCTCATGAGGACACACAGAAGGCTTAGCTATGAACCGGAAGCAGGCTCTCGCCAGAATGTGACTCTGCTTGTGCCTTGATGTTGGGATTCCCAGCCTTCAGAACTGTGAGAAATAAATTTCTGTTGTTTATAAGCTATGCGGTCTAAGGTATTTTGTTATAGCAGCCCAAACAGACTAAGACATTATGGAACATTTGATATATCCCACCACCCCCTCTGACCAGACGCCATGCTCACCAATTAGCACGACAGTCGTGACCCACCTTTTCACGTTAATGTCTCTCCTAGAAAGGTGTCTGAACGAGGAGAGGGGAAGACCCTATGACAGCACTTACTTCAGGGTTAGTTATTTATTTGTCCATCTATTACCCTGGACTAACATTTCTTGTATCCCTACCTCAGCACAGTGCCTAGTACTTAGCAGAAACTCATGAAATATTTGTTAAATGAATGGAAGGAACAATCACATCAAATTGGGGGTGAAAGTGGGTAGTGGTGAGGAGAAGCAGAAAAGTAACGTTTGAGGGCTCGGCCTTCCTCAAAGTGGGAGTTCTTCATTCAGTATTTGCTAAGTCCCTCTTACGTTTCGGGCCCTCGCCTCGCAGACACCAGCGTACAAAGATGACGGACGCGGTATTGCTTTTGGGGAATTCCACGGGATGGAGGAGACATTTCAGGCTGAGGGAGCCACGTAAACAAGAGGCTGGATTCCTGGAAGTGCTTGATGTGTTTGAAGGGCTAGTGTGTGAGGCTGGAGATTAGGCTGAAAAAGGGCTAGACTGTAAAGCGTCACTAATCAAAATAGGTGGGTGATATAGCCTTTAAACCCTGCCCTTCACAGGCCTGTCAGGCTAGAGTTTGGACTATATTCTGGAAGCAGCAGAGAAATTAATCATTGGACACTCTAAAGCAGATGAGTGACAGAATCAAATGTGTGTTTCAGCAAGTCTCCTTGTGGTAATGTGGAAGATGGGCTGGGGTACCTGGATCCTGGGGGAGAAGCTAGAAGGCTATTGCAACATTCCTAGTAAGAAGTGGGGAGAACCTTGGGGGACAGGTGTGAGGAATGGAATGCATGTGAGATTTTCCAGAGACTAGCTAGGACTGACCATGGGGACCAATTGCCTGTGGAGGGCGAGGAAGAAGGAATTGCTAGGGATGACTTGATGATTGCTAGGTAATTCCAATTGAAACTGGGAAGGAGGATTAGGCTAGGAGCGGCAGGCATAGGTCATGAGTCCAAGTGGCACATTCTGAGACAGAGGGGTCATGAGGACATCTAGGTACAAAAGTCCTGCAGGAAATTAGAAACATGGATCCAGAGTTCTGGGGAGAAGTGAGGGTCAGAGATAAAGGTTAGGGGTTATTAGCATTTGAGGGTGACGGAAGCCTTGGAGAGAATGAGGTCCGTTGCACTGAATGTGTTGAGGAACAATAGTCCAAAGATAGAGTCCTGAGGCCAGGACAGCTCGCTCCTCAGAGCTGGTGGAACAGAAGCCCCCAAAGAGACAAAAACTCGCCGGGCAGCTAGGAGGAGAATTGTGGAAGCCAAGATTGGATTGTGTTTGCAAGGAAGGTGCCAGGAAAAGACACCTAAGCCTGCTTTGGAGGTCAGGTGATATTTATTTAAGGAGGTGATGTCTAAACTGGTCTTGAGGATGAGTAGGAGACGGCAAACAGGATAATGCCTGAAAAGGGGAGGTCAGAATGGTTGTAGCCTTCGCCAGGAAAGAGTCAAAGGTGGAGAGAGTAGACGTAGTCAACAGACTGAAGAGTGAGTAGAAGGTGAGAAAGTATAGGTGGCAAATATAAGCCATTATGTTTTTAAGTTTGATATTGAAGGGAAGGAAAGAGAAGAAAAGATAGGCTGATAACTGAAGGGGGACATTTTCTGAGGAAGGATGAGACTTGAACAAACCCCACACTTCACTGTGTCAGACGGGTGTGTCTCTGAGCTTTGCTGTGCCATGCCCTTCACACAGATGATCCAGTCATTCCACAGCATTCACCGAGCAGCTCCTGCTGCAGGGGCTGTGCTGGTTGCTGGGCTGCAAAGATGAACAAGACCGCTTGAGGACCCAGTCGAAAGGACTAAGGGAACAAGTAAGAAACTTCAGGTCAGTGTGGTGAGTGCCACAGACAGGGTCAGTAATGGACACAGTGGGAAATACTAGAAGTCACACCCCCAGGGTAGGGGAGGGACACCCTAGGACAGGTAACATCTGAGTTGAGACCTAAAGTCAGACATAGGTAGTACAGAGGAGGGGAGAAGGCATTCAAGCAGAATGTGTCCCTACAAACCCCCTCCCCAATTTTGTCTAAATCCCAGACACCCTGGAGTGTCCGGGTGATGCCCTCTGGTGAGAACATGAGGTTCCTCCCGACCCTGCTCCCAGCACCTACTTTTTACCCTTATTTAATACTCCTTCCTCTACCATAGTGGTTTTTACTCCCTTGTCCGCTAGAAACTTTTAGAGAGC
Source organism: Pteropus medius (assembly GCF_902729225.1). NCBI lineage: Eukaryota > Metazoa > Chordata > Mammalia > Chiroptera > Pteropodidae > Pteropus > Pteropus medius. The sequence continues at coordinate 1,263,407 of NW_024349227.1, forward strand.
AGAGACTGGTCTTAGTCATCTTTATAACTCCTAAAATATCTAGTGCAGCACTCAGCACATGGTTAATGCATGAAAACATTTTGTGATAGGAAATCTTCTCAGACCAAGGACCACTATCATGGCCAATAAATTCTCAGTCCCCATAAATACAATAATTATAAGGTCATTTAACAAGAGCTCAAGGGGGCCACTGGCAGGGTCAAGGCATAAAGATAAAAGGGAAATGAAAAGTTGGCATAGGGAAGAAAAATAAGGCTGAGAGAGAGGGCTGGGGTGGGGGCGAGGAGGAAGCAAAGGAACGAAGATAAAGTGTCCACACAGTGGAGAGGGGTACAATTTCAAACAAAATCTCACCGGAATTCTGTGCTCCATGAAGCCTTGGCTTTGATTTCTTTTCCATCATGGGAGAACCCCCAATTCCTCATTGACTTTTAGGCTCTCTCACTAGAATCTGATTTCTAGACATACTCAATCCAGTAAATAAATGTATCACAGCTGCATTGTCTGAGAAGCAGGGAGAAGATGAGAGAGAGAAAGGAGAAAAAAAGCCCTACAGACCCAACAGTTTCCCAGTTTACAGGGTGAGCCTAGACAGAATTCAAATTTCCTTCTCTTGAGAGTCTGAGGGAAGAAAGCTGGTGGCTGTGTCACACTTCTGAATTGGGTATACAGCTCACAGACTAAGCTCTTGAGCAGAGCAAAACTAATTTTATTTTGCAGCTGGATAAATAAAGGAAGAAAAACGCAGGCACACACATTTTTGAATTAGCGCTAGTCTCTGAAACTCCACCTCTTTCAGGAAATGTTCCTTATGCAGGAGGAGGTGGTAATTCTGCTCCTTTCCAATCCCTCTCACTACATGAAACCTTACATAGAGCTGCACTTATCCCTTCATTCATCAGCCTGACTTTGCCTTCCCCTATCATCTCTGGATCCTTAGCTGCATTATTGGTTTATATCAACAGGATGAAAAGAGATAATACAAGGGAACTCTAAAATACATGGAAGTCATGGATAGTAAAGATGGTCTCTGAGGATCATTGGTCCAAGACAGAAAAATTCCTAGAGAAAAGAACAAAGCCTTTTGAAGTTTATTCTATAGTAAACAGCATAGTATACACAGTATAGTATATAGTAAACAGAAGAGTACACGTTGGTGGTTCCTGAATTAATTGCAATTGAAAAAGAAAAATTTTCCAGCCAGTTTTTATAAAATATACGAGAGGAAACGAAACTTCTGGCTTAAAATTCAGAGCAATATGTATGCTACAAGGAGTTGGTCAAACTGCTCAGAATTTTACACAGTTACACACTAGGTGGATTTCATGAGCTTTTGTCAATTAAGTTACATCTTTTCCAAAGTATGTATTTTTCTCTACTACATATTCCATATCAATTTCATAAGCCCAGAAAAAGTACATTAATCGAAGACCAGTGAAACTATTTTAGGTTAAAAATATTAAGAGGAAAAAAAGTAGATGAGTGTAGATTGCAAAGATGAAAATTATATGAAGTTATTCCTGAGGTGCGTTTTGTGATGGGTCATTAGATGTATTATAGTTGCTATGCCCCAGGCATGTAACTGCAATAACTCATGTCTCATCATGTCCTTTTTGGGAAAACAATATGTTGTGTGAGGATTACAGATAGGGCTAAAAGATGTTGCCATGAGCTTTCCTCATAGTCTAGAGGCCATAAGTACCTTGTTCAAGGACCTTTTCATGGCTTTTTCTCTGGACCTCGAATACCCTCTGATTACGTCTTATTATTGGGGCTAAACTTCAAAATAATAGCGTTGATGAAAATATTTCTAAGCACCACTTCATTGGTTGTCTTGGGTGAATTTTACGGCTTTGACAGGAATGGGGTTAGGAAATACTGCCAAATTCAATATACAGCTAGCCTGCATTTTATTTTCAAAGATACCTTTTGCTCAATCTAAAATTCAATCCCCATATATACAATAATTATAAAGTCATTTAACAAGAGCTCAAATCAAATTTGATTTGAGATAGCCCTCAGTAGCAAAGGCTAAGATTGAGAATCCATCTATCTGGTGGGAAAATGACCAAACAAGATAACAAAAAAGCATAACCTTTTTGGTTGATCAACGTAACTACCATGGGGTTTGCAAAAGCAGAACCATCTGTCGTGTAAGGAACCATGGAGAGAGATTATGCATTTATAAAATCCTAAGAGGGAAAACCAGGCACATGAATAAATGTTTTTTCCCCCCAGTTCACTAATCTGAAACTTACTTTTCTTCTGGTTTCTCTGCTATCAACATGTACTGTTTTTAAAACAAAACAAAAACAAGAGTCAATTTAAAAGCAGACAGACTTGCTATGACTAATTTAGGAACTCCCAAAGTAGGCTCTTTTCCAAAAATACATTGAATTGACAATACTGTCAGCTCAGTCTAAAGGGGTTATGATACAATTATGGACCCCCAGGCTGAATCGGATGTTTACTGCTGGTTAGGGTAGAGCAGGGTATAAGAATCTCACAACCCTTAACTGTTCTTGCTATGGGGCTTTAAAATGAAACCTTTCCATAAACAAATGTTTCCAATGGGTGTATCTTAAACAGCTTACCTAATTCTTATTTTCCCCTCTTGGTTTCTAAAAATGGAAGCTGTTGCAAGGGAAAAAGTTATATAAGGAGCCAAGAGTGCTAGGGCATTTTAGATATTGCATGCTCCTTTTAAAACATATTTCTCACATCCTTTGGTAAAATTATTTTAGAAAAGCTAACATCTTTTAGTAGCATTGCTTTTGCAGGAATACCTCTGTGTACTATAATTACTTGTATTATGCTGGAGGAGGTTGAAAATCAAAGGAAGTGATGATTTTCTTCAAAAAACCTACACAGGGATGATAGGATCACATTTAACTCAGTGAATTCAATTAATTTTACCTTGAATTCAACTGAGGTTGAAAATCAAAGGAAGTGATGATTCTCTTCAAAAAACCTACACAGGGATGACAGGATCACATTTTACTCACTGAATTCAATTAATTTTACCTTGAATTCAACTTCAGGGTGGAAGAGGAATAAATGACATCACTTACTGTCCACTGTGTGCCTGGTAATGCACCAAGATATTATAGCCTTTATCTCATTTAATCTTCTCAGCAATGCTCCTCGTTATCATCTTCATTTTACAGAAGGTATTGAGGTTCAGAGAGGTTAAGCAACTCATTGCAGGTCACACAGCTAGTAAATGGCCAGGAACAAGAAGTAATTCAGGCACTGGCCTGTTTTTGGTTTCCTGTTAAATAGAACATAATCTATTTCTTAGAGGTTTTGTTTAGCAGTGCAGCTTATTGACTCTACATCCCTTCTGCTAAATTATTCAAGTAGCCTCTTGTACCAAGTGTGACCTGGTTCCTTAAGATTTAATTAGAATCTATGGGCTAGAAATGCTGCTGGGTGTTATGTGCCTTGTTACCTTTCATTACAGCTCTAAGAGATTGGGTTCTCTCCATTTTATAGATAAACTGTTCGGAGAGGTTAGGAAAGTTGTTTAGATCATCAAGTGAGTGAGGAGGGGTAGAGCCACGACTATGCCAGAACCAGCTTCTCCCACGACACCAGTGTTTCCATTTGTCAGTTCCCGAGCTAGAGAGCCACATGCTTATTTAATATTTGTCAAGTGTTTTTAGTGTTCTGGGACCTGGCACTTCGATGAGAAAGCTGGAGCGGCCCCAACTTCTACCTACGGCACATAAGGGAGAAGCCCTTCGGCTTAGCAGCAAGAGACGTGGTCCCCTGGGAGGCCACCAGGCGCGCGCCACCTCTTCCCTGGGACGGGGAAGATATCGAGAGGCCCGGGCCGCCTGAGGTGGCGACACTGGTCGCAGCGCTGGTAAGGCGGGTTCGGGTCGCGCGCCTCACAAACAGCAACTGGCTTGCAGTCTGGCAAAGGGTAGCGAGTGGGGGGCTCCAGGGAGCGACCACCCCGCCCCCAGCGCCCAGGCCCGTAGCCCTCGCCTCCCGAAGCGGGAGGAGGACTGCAGCGGCGCTGTCTCCCCTCCGGCGGCCGCTGCGCCCTTCCCGTCCCCGGAAGTGACGCACGGCGGCTACGGCGGCCGGGCGGGGCCTCCAGGTCGGTGGGGGGTTCGCGAGGGGCGGAGGCCTCTGGGCGATTGGCAGGCCGGCCGCGGCCAGGAACGCCCGAGCGCGCGGCGGGTAGCGGCCAGACTACCTCGTGCGGGGGCGGCAGGGCGGGGCGCGAGGCGCCGCGGCGGGGGCGGTGGCGGCGGGAGATGCGGGCGGCTGCGGGCACGCGGCGGGCTGGGCTCGGCCGCCGCCGCCTTGTCCCGCTCCGCCGCGGGGGTCGCCGTGGCAGCCGCGCCGTCCCCGAGGTCCCGGCGTAAGGAGGCGGCGGGCGGAGAGCAGCATCGTGTTCCAGGCGGAGACCCAGAGGGAGCCCCGCGAGCGGCCTCGGTGAGCGGCGCGCCCAGTCGGGGTCTCGCGGCCGCCGCTCTCAAGGGCGGGGAGCGGGGGCCGGGGCTCGCGGCCCACCAGGAAGCGGGAGCGCTCCGGGGGGAGGGGAGGCTGCGGGCGCGCGGCCCCGGGGCCCGCCCCCGGCGCTGTCCCGCGCGGGCCCGCCCTTTCCCGCGGCCCCAGCCGGGTGCGCGCAGGTGGACCCGGGAGCGCCGGTCCCCGCCGCCCTTCGCACCTCGGTCTAGCGGGTTCCTCGGGCGAAAGGTGGCTGTACTTTTTTTTTTTTCTTTTGGTGGGGAGTGGTGGCGAAGAGGGGAGCAGTTCTGACTTTGTAGTGACAGGAAGTTGGAAAATGAAAGTACGGTAATTCAGTGCTTACCAAAGCCAGTGAGGCTGCATGTGGCGCTTCTCCCGAACTTTGATCTCCTCTGCGGCACACGGACACCCGTGTTTCTTCCTCTCCCCAAGCTCGCTCTTCATCCGGTGTGAAGTTTCATTTTTCTACTTACCGCCAGCAAACTTCCTACCCTTTGACTTGCCCTTCACGTGCAGCTGCATCAGGGTCGGTAGCTTCATTATTAGGAAGATCGATTGCAGTCATCTTTTGGGGGCAGAATGTTAACTGGTCTTGGTAGGAAATAAGGCATATTTTTGATGGAAATAGTAAAAATGTATGCACAAGATATATGCATAGTTGACGATTTCCCAGGCTACCGTTCTTTGAAGTTTAGGGCATTATAAATACCCTGAGTTTTATTCCTCAGAGCAGTTCGCCCATCTCTTAGATGAGTGGGTCAGATCCGCCTTCCCCCTTTGCAGTCTCCGACCCACAACCCCACTGCGAGCAAAACTTGGTGCTTCAATATTTAGTATTGTCAGTGGTGTTTTCGTTAAAATGTAGTAGATTAATCCCTGTCCCCCGCCCCCCCCCCCCCCCCCGCCCCCTTTAAGGAACTGTAACTGTCTCCTCCTTGATTTTACTTAAACATTAAAACTTCATAAGTGGAATCCATTACATTTTTAGGGAAACATTGTCTTCAAGTTTTATTGTAACGTAGCAGTATACTTCTTTTAACATTCTCTTAGTATAGGTTACTGTACAATTAGACACCTGGTTACTTTTTTTTTTCCTTACCGCCTACAGCACCTGGTCTTCCTAGGTGGTCTCCCATCCAAGCACTAACCAGGCCCGACCCTGCTTAGCTTCTGAGATCAGACGAGATCAGGCACGTTCAGGGTTGCATGGTGGTAGACCACCTGGTTACTTTTTGATGATGATGATTTTTAATTCAAGACTAGTCTTGATACATTTCATAATTTGCTTTTGTTTTATTTAAGCAGCTCGCTGAATTTGGAGACATTTATTTTTTTTGGGTCTTAGCTACTGTTTCTGAAAAAAAGTTGGGCTATGGTCACCACAGCAACTGGACTATGTGTATTACAAACATATTTAGGTGGAAAAGTTTTCATTTAATAGAGACTTCCTTTTCCTAATAAGTTATTTCAACATGCTCCCTCTTTCAGTTTAGCACAGGGTTTAAAGTACTATTTTTGAAGTTTTAAGGTAGAATCAATAGTTTTCACCATTTGACCCCTCAGTCGGATTCCTTCAACTGGATAGGCTATTTCCCTCCCTCATTATACTTAAAAAACGAAAACAACTTTTGAAACTGTAATTGTAGAAAACTCGAGATTTTCGTGAGAAGGAAAATAGTTTGATGGGTAGCTAGAATAAAAGTGTATTTTTTGACTTCACTTCGCCTTTGTAATTTTTACTATCTTGGAATATATTTCCTTTAGTTTTCTTTAGTGGCTCAGGAAATCATTGAATTTCATGTTAATAGCATGCTTTTAGGAACTAAAGATGTTCAACTTAACTATCTGGTGGTTCCCCAACTTTTCAAAGAATAACCTGACAACAAAATTAAATGAATAAAATATTCCTTTTAAAGTACCCTTTGAAGATGTTCATTTTATGTCTTTGTTAGCTTTTTGCAAAAGAAAGTTATTTTCCAGTACTTCAGTCCAAAACCACAATGCCCTTTTTCTTTGACTCTCAACAACCTTCTATTCCAGACACACTGTAAAGTACTAAAAGAAGCATCAGCATTTTCTACAACAGTTAGATTCTGCCCTAACGTGTCAAACAGCTCACCAGCATTTGATTCAGTACACACACTCTTCTAATAACCAGAGGGGAAGGTGCAGTTAAGCCCACAGCACCTTGAAGAACATCCCTTTCTGTCTTGGCGTATATAGCTTATAGCCATTATAGGGCTCAGGCTTTATCTACATGATAGTTATTAAGACTCTGAGATTTGGTTTTGGGAATTTTTACGAAAACAATTGGAATTATAGGCACCGTATCTGTAGTAGTCTTGAAATTCTGGTTCTTTGCTGTTTTTCTCCCCTTCTCCCTCTCCTTCACCCTCTCCCTCCCCGCCTCTCTCACACACAGCCCAACCCCTATAAGCATTCTTGATACGAAGATTATGTCTGGAAATGTGGAGAGAGAGTGCTTTGTTTAAGCTAACATTTATTAGAGGGAAGTTTTAACAGGTTTAGACTAACAAATAATTGTTTAGGTGGGAAACATGTAGTTGAACAGCAACTTGGCATGAACCAGCATCACCAGAAGAAAGGCCTCTTTGGTAAACTCAGGGAAATGAGGGGACCTTCCATCCCCCAATACTAGATGGATTTAATATAATGTAAACCACTATTTTAACCTAGCTTAAGGGAGGCTATGAGAAACATTCTAGTGGATTTGGTTATTTAAGCATTAAAGTTGTACTTGATGTTTGTAGATTATTATCACTAATATGTAATACTTTTTTACAACCGGCTGAAGATGTGAATGCTTCTGTCCATCAAGGGAAGTGGTTTTTCTAATGAACAGAGTATGCAACTGTGATGGAAGAGTTTGCTGGATTGATGGCCTCAGCTTTTCCATTAATGCTAACTGGGAAGCATCTCCCCCTTTCTATTCTTTATTATTTTCCCATCTCTACTTTTGGACAACAGTATTTCTGTATAACCAGCTTCAAAGTGGTAACTGTGAAGATTATTGGAGGATATTTTGAGTATCTCAGGAAAGTTATAGAAACCCAAATATTTCCCAGTTCCTCATCTCTCCCTTTTTAGAATCGGATATAGGTGACCTTTAAGGATCCATCCTCTGTGAGTTATACCTTATTAGAATTAAGCTTCTCAGGCCTAACTTTTGTAATGCTTATAGTGTTAGTTTGTTTTTAACGTCTTTATTGAGATAAAATTCATGTACCATAAATTTCACCTGTTTAAAATGTACAATTAAATGGTTTTAAGTATATGCACAGAGTTATGTAACCACTACCACATCTAAGTTTAGAATATTTCGTCACTCTGTTAGCAGTCACTCCCATTTTTCTTATCATCCATCCCCCATCCCTAAGCAACTACTAATTAAATGGAACCGTACAATATGTGGCTTTCCGTGTCTGGCTTCTTTCACCTAGCGTGTTTTCCAGGTTCATCCATGTTGTAGCATATATCCATACTTCATTCCTTTTTCTGGCTGAATAATATTCCACTTTACGGTTTTACCATGTTGTATTTATCTATTCTTCAATTGGACATTTGTGTTGTTTCTACTTTTTAGATATTATGAGTAATGCTGTTGTGAACATTCCTGTACAGATGTTTGTGTGGACATATATTTTCATTTCTCTTTGGTGTGTACCTAGGAGTAGAATTGCTGAGTCGTATGGTAACTCTCTATTTAGTATTTTGAGGAACTGTCAAAATTGTTTTCCGAAGTGGCTCTACCATTTTATACTCCCACCAGCAATGTATGAGGGTTTCACTTTCTCTCAGACCTCACCGACACTTGTTATGATCTGTCTTTTTGATTATAGGCATCCTAGTAGGTGTGAAGTGGTATCTGAGGTGGTTGTCATTTTCATTTCCCTAATAACTAATGATGTCGAGCATCTTTTCATGTGCTTATTGGCCATTTGTATATCTTTTAGGGAAATGTTTTTTCAAATCCTTTGCCTATTTTTTTTTTTAATTGTAAGAGTTCTTTATATTTTTTGGATACAAGTCCTTTATGATTTGAAAATATTTTTTCTTATTCTAAGGATCGCCTTTTTACTTGATGTTAATTGTTTGCAGCGCAGAAGTTTTAAATTTTGATATAGCCCAATTTACTTGTTTTTGCAGTATTTTAATGGAATTGATTTAATTGTTTTCAAGTCCTGTTCTGATCCATTAAGATCTCATTCCTAGACTTAAAAAAGAAAAGGAAGGTTCTTTTTGTTTTTGTGTGGATATAGTTCAGTTATAGGCTTCTTAGTGCTTTTTGTATTTGGCCAGTTTCTGCCCTAAAGAATTCTTCCTGTTAAACGAAGCGTTTTGAAATTTTATGAGGAAAATAACTGTGAGAGCATTTCCTTGCTGCTCCATTACCTAATCCAGTGGTTGTCAACTGGGACGATTTTGTCCCCAGGAAGAACATTTGGCAATGTCTGGAGACATTTTTGATTGTCACAGTTGAGCTGGAGGTGCTACTGGCATCTAGTAGGTAGAGGCCAGGGATGCTGTTAAACAAACTACAATGCACAGGACAGTCTCCAGGAACAAAGAATTATCTGGCCCAGAATGTCAATCATTGAGAAACTCCAACCTAAACAGGGGATACTAAAACTTGGGCTGTTGAAGGATTTTTCAGTTCATGTCTTGTTATCAAAGAAAGGTTGCTAATCAAATTAAAGGAGGATGTATGCAGATGGAATCCCTATGGACAGAAATGTGACAGAACTTGTAAATTAAATCGGAATGTTTGCCACATTTTAGTGCTGCTAATTTACATTTAAATTATATTTATGATAATAGAGATTATTTGATGGAGAAATACCAGCAGGGCAAAAGTAAATTGATTATACCATACCTCTCCCACTTACTCCCCGCCCCACCCCAGGCCACACTGAGGCACACACACATACATCTTGGCAAATAAACCAACTGGGTCGATATAGATAGATGCTGAAATGGTGGTCTCCTCAAGGAATATGACAGTGAGTTTGTAAGATGTATTTAATAACAGTGATACTCTAGTGATTGGCAATCATCAAGGTGCTCCTATAATTTATGGACTAGCTGTATCTCCCAGCAGGACTTTTCTTAAGCAGTGCGGCATGCTTGAGAGTTTGGACTATGGATCTGATTGTCTGCATTTAAATTCCAGCTCCACCATTTACTTGTGTGACATCAGACAAATTACTTAACTCTTTTATGAGTCAGTTTTTTCATATATAAAATGAGGCTGCAATAATATCTGTCTTATAAGATCGTTGTGGGGATGAAATGAAGTAATAGATTTAGAGCGCTTAAAACAGTGCCTGATATAGAGCATTCTCGAGGCGTTGACTGTTAATATTATTGTCTCTCTTATCCGTATGCCTCTTTCAGCTCATTGCTATGGACAGTGCTATTACCCTGTGGCAGTTCCTCCTCCAGCTCTTACAGGAGCCTCAGCACAAGCACATGATCTGCTGGACCTCTAACAATGGGGAGTTCAAGCTTTTGCAGGCAGAAGAGGTGGCTCGTCTCTGGGGAATTCGAAAGAACAAGCCTAATATGAACTACGACAAACTCAGCCGAGCACTCAGATACTATTATGTAAAGGTAACACACATCCACTTCAGAACAAGACGTGTTCCTTCTGGTAGGGTGTTAGCTGCAATGTCCTGGTTTATTTATTTAATTTTTAAATTGAGGTATAATTGAAATATAACATTAGTTTTAGGTATATATTTAGGCAATGATTCAGTATTTGTTTACATTGTGAAATTATCACTATCCTGGTTTATTTTAATCTAATTTTTTTTATAGCTTCAGCAGTTTAAGGTTAGGATGAAAAATGGAAATGTTTCAGCTGTATTTCTGCAAACTCTTCTTCAGTACCCCATTCCCATTACACATATTTTATTCCAAATTGAAGTTGTCTTTAAAGAGAAAGTGAGTATAGGGTTGGAATAAAGAAAAGGAAATTTGAGATTCTTGGGGATAAATATTATGTAAATCATAATTTACTTGAAAAATTGTCGTATATACTTGTTTTTTTCACTTGACTTTTACATTTTAGTTTAATCCAAAGAATACACATTAATACCTTAAAGCATACCTATTAATACAGAGTTGATTTCTTAGTTAAAAAATTTTAATTTCTTGTTATTTCGAATATACGTGAGCACTGAGGTAAAATAAATGGCTCAAATGGATAGCATTGGAATGAGAAGTGGAGATCTTAATTTTTCTCACCGTTAAGTTGTTGATCTTATCACCTTTCCTGTGTGGAGACGTGAGGTGAGCAACAACTCCCCTCATGTTTCTGAAGGAAGTAGGAACCTTAGAAGTAACGTTCTAAATTCCTTTTTGCTTACTTGGGATGTGTATGACTTGTACCTTTGAAATTATTTGAGATTGCAGATCAGCGATTTTTGACTTAACACAGATATCTGGTTGTGAGTGTTAAGCAATTAAAGTCTTTCAGCATCAATGTAACATATTAGTTCAGTTGTTAGTAAGACATGTAAATGATTTTAACTCATGCTCCGTAATAGTAGGAACTGTGTTGGTATGGTTAGATAATTTAGATGATTTTGAAGCTTTTAAATAAATTGCTTGTCAAATAGAGAATGTCATTAGGTGAGCTTTTTCATGAGCTATGGGAGGTAATAGTATAAGAAAGTATAAGAATGCTTATTTTATTTATCTACAGAATATCATAAAAAAAGTGAATGGTCAGAAGTTTGTGTACAAGTTTGTCTCTTACCCAGAGATCTTGAACATGGACCCAATGACGGTGGGCAGGATTGAGGGAGACTGTGAAGCCCTAAGCTTCAGCGAAGTCAGCAGTGGCTCCAAGGATGTGGAGAATGGAGGGAAAGAGAAACCGCCTCAGCCTGGTGCCAAGACCTCTAGCCGCAACGACTACATACACTCTGGCTTATATTCTTCATTTACTCTCAACTCTTTGAACTCTTCCAATAGGAAGCTTTTCAAATCTATAAAGATTGAGAATCCAGCTGAGAAATTGGCAGAGAAAAAATCTCAGGAGCCAACACCTTCTGTCATTAAATTTGTAACAACACCTTCTAAAAAGCCGCTAGGTGAATCTGTTGGTGCCACCATTTCAACCGGCCCAAGTATTTCACCATCTTCGGAGGAAACTATCCAAGCATTGGAGACTTTGGCTTCCCCCAAACCGCCTGCTCTGGAAGCCCCAATCTCTGCCTCCAGTGTAGCTCCCGCTTTTACTGCCACACCTGTTCCGTCTGTGTCCCCTTCTTTGCAGGAGCCTCCTAGAACACCTTCACCACCGCTGAGTTCCAACCCAGACATCGACACAGACATCGATTCTGTGGCTTCTCAGCCAATGGAACTGCCGGAAAACTTGTCACTGGAGCCTAAAGACCAGGACTCAGCTTTGCCAGAAAAGGACAAAACAAATAATTCATCCAGATCCAAGAAACCCAAAGGGTTAGAGCTGGCACCCACCCTCGTGATCACAGGCAGTGACCCAAGCCCACTGGGAATATTGAGCCCCTCTCTCCCGACAGCTTCTCTTACGCCAGCACTTTTTTCACAGGTAACTCTTTCTTTCTTTTTAGTGCCACCATTGTTTGCATTTACTCGCCTTTTAAAACAGATCCAGAATTTATAACCTCAAGTTTCATTCTGCTACTTAGGTTCATCTTAGAAAGGTTTATATATGACCCCATGAAAGTAACCCATTTCCTCCTCAATTAGGATAGTCAAAAAAGGTTTGGGGTTGTGTTTAAAAAAGTCGTTGTTCTACAAGTAAATATGTATTTTGTTTTTTCTATTTTCTTCTAAAGAAAATAAGTATTCTCTCTTTTTTTTCTTGGTCTTATAAAACTGGTTGATATCTTGTTAAAAAAACAGTGCTAATCTCAAGTTAAGAAACAATTCATCCTGAGAACCTTAAGACAAAGGAATGGTTAATGTTGAGTAATAAGTTTCTGTAGTTACCATAGATTTCTTAACTTGCTTAAACATAACATCTAAATGGATAGATTACTTACAAATATTCTCATTAATAAGAAAAAATATGTTTGTTGACTCAGTTATCCTTTATTTCTCCGTACCTGAATTCAGATTGATTTTTCTATTTGGGAAAGACCCTACAAGAGACAGGTTAAAAAATATTTTGATCTTTATCTCTTTTTTTTCAGTGAAACATTTATTAAGATAGTTGAACAGCCTTTATCTTTCTTAAGTTGTAAAATAATTTCTGAGTTTTTCATCACGATAAAATTTCAGACTGAGAGAGCTTCGGAGTGGTGAATAGGACAATACTTGGGTTCAGGGTTGTGTATCATTACAAGGATCAAACGTAATCCTCATTCGTTAGCGATTTTTTTTTTTTTGCTTTGTGTATTGCAGACACCCATCTTACTGACTCCGAGCCCCTTGCTCTCCAGTATCCACTTCTGGAGCACTCTCAGCCCTGTTGCTCCCCTCAGTCCAGCCAGGCTGCAAGGTGCTAACACACTTTTCCAGGTAAATGGCCTAAAAGCCTGTCTCTTATAAGGGGGGGATGGTAAATGAAGAAAGAGGCAAAAAGGCAGCATCCCACTCTTCAGTTAAATCATTATAAAACTTCTATTTAATGACTATTTAGTTTTTCGATTTTTTTAAACAGTTTAAATATTTTATTTTTTCAAAATAATATTTCTTATTTTTCAATTATAGTTGAAATACAATATTATATTAGTTTCAGGTATATAGCATAGTGACTAGACATCTGTATAACTCATGAAGTGATCACCCCAATAAATCCAGCACCCATCTGACACTGTACATAGTAATTACAACATTATTGACTATATTCCCCATGCCGTCCTTTATTTATATCTCTCACTGTTTTTTAACTACCAATTTGTACTTCTTAATCCCTTCCCCCTTTTTCACTGACCCCCCCAAGCCCCTCCCATCTGGTAATTGTTTTTGAATTTCTAAGTGATAATTTCCTAGCCAGCAAACAGCTCAGATAAATATTCACAGCCAAGTTTCCTTTTCATTGCTGACCATTACATACATTTGAGTTAGAGCAAGAATTGCTCAATACTGTAGTAGTTTCTGAGTCCACCCAATTTTTTTGTCATTTTAAACTCATTTTTTTAGGAATATATGCACATATGTATTCATATAAACACATATATACGTATATGTGTGTACATATATAGAGGGTATTTTTGCACACGGTTTTCCACTTTCGAGGATTAAAAAAAGTAGAGAAAACTCTTGAGAATAGTACATCAAGTACTTCCATTTCCTCCTCACTCAGAATTGATACTTACAGACATTTAAAATGTATTTTAAAAAATGAATATTGTGTTATGTCTTAACCAAGATCTTAGGAAAAGTTTTACATCTTTTAACTAGTATTCTGCCTGAAACATCTAGACTTTATAACTTGTAGGCTTTCTTAAGGTTGCTTCATTCACTTATTTAGGATGACTCCCTGGAAGATTTTCTTATATTTTTTAAATTTAACTTTTCATTTGTTCTTTTGGAAATGAAATGGTAAGAGAGAAGAAAATTAAAAATTTTTCTACTTATGCATTTTTTTGTTGCAAAAAGTTTTAAATTATTGAATAGAGTGTTGAGAATCTTCCATATTTCATTTTTACATTTTTCTTTGCCTCTCACAAACCGATAATTGAGTTACAGAGCGATCTGAGACCTGAAGCAAAGTTGTAGTGCTCAGGTTGCTTCAGCCTGGCATCTCCCTATAGAATTGGTCTCAAAACGCATGATGGGGGAGTAGTTTTCTGGGCTGAACACCATATAACTATTTGCACCAGTTATAAATTGAGTTAATACATGGGTCTCTCTTTCTGGACCTCTTTTTGACAGTCTGTGATTTGCTTTATAATTGACTAAAGTGCATGTTGTCATTTACTGAACTTTCTAAAACATTCTTTTGAAGTTAAATGTAATCCTCTGTACCTTAGGATATGAGGGAAGGTATAGATTTGTTCTTTGTATTCTATCAAGGTAGGCTGGAGAGTGTTAATATTTAACATTCTTTAAAGTTTTTTTATAAAATCATATTCTTTCATGATAAACAGTTACTGCCTTTGTCCTGTGAGCCACTGCAGGCAGCTGTCATGTTCTTCTGTGGGGAACATAGTAGGGACAGAAAGTGAACATCGGGATTGAGTAAAAGGATGATAACGTGTTTTATTTTCTTTCTTAGTTTCCTTCTGTTTTGAACAGTCATGGGCCATTCACTCTTTCTAGCCTGGATGGACCTTCCACCCCTGGCCCATTTTCCCCAGATCTGCAGAAAACATAACCTATGCACTGTGGAACGAGAGAGCCAAGGAATAAAGAAACAGAGATATACAACACGATTACATTTGAAGTGAGCGATTGATAGTTCCATGATGCTGATAATAGACTTTTGTGATTTTTGCCATTCCTCATTCAAATGCCTTTTTAAGATTTCCTTTGAATAAGATTCAAGTTGGACTGTGTATAAAAATGCCTTAATTGGAGTCCAAACTCCACTCCCATCTTTTTCCTTCTTTTTTTGAAAGTATTTCAAGCTTTGTGTTAAAGAAAATTTTGGTGGGGTTTAGCAGCTAACTGCTTTTTGCAAGAGCACTTAAGAACAAAGTTACTCCTTCTGCCTTATTAGGACCTTTTGGCCAGAAAAAATGACGCTTTGAGTATTTTATTTAAAGAAATATTAGTTAAATGAAATCGGCCATATCTTTAGGACTAAGTACTCACTGTTGAATAACTAAAAGGGAGCTGTGCGTAAGCAATGGAGGAAAAAGAATCGTTCCCAGTCACATATAAGAAGGTTGAGCAGTACTATTGGGGAGATTGTATTTTGCTATGAACTCTAACATATGTAAGCAATTCTGCAAAAAGGTATCTTATTTACTTTTATTCAAGGTGGGTCTCTCAGCCATACATGTGATCTTGTCTGAACCTGTCAGTAGAGCCTAGGACAGTCTCTTTTTAAACGTGGGCTTTAAGACAGTGTTTGGACAAGCCAGGGAGAATATAGGAACTCCATATCTAGCACAGCAATGTCGGCTGCTCTCTGGAAGGTATGATTATACACCCATGGAATACAGTGTGGTAAATGATGGCTTTTAGGAGGATGAACCTGGGTTTTGAAATTTTGAGGCATCTTTGAGTAAAAGATTCAGTCAAATAACTTGAAACAACACGTGGGGCTTTTCCAAGTTAGAAAAAAGCCAGCATGAAGGACCCTTTGCTTTTCTGTTCATTTTCTACTATATATTTATCTTCTTTTAAATTTAAGGTTGTGAGAGGTCACGATAGTTTTGAAGATGTAATTAGGGAGGTGAAAAGCGAAGTGAAGCCTCCAAACCTAGGAGTTAAAAATGTGCTTATTTCTTTGAATTTTTCTATATACTTTGGGAGGAGCAGAGTTCATTTGGAAATGCTCATACATAGAGATTAGATTGTTCATATTAGTAGTGAAAAATTTAGGCCTTTTCTTCAGTATTTCCAAATTTATAAAATATTACCATATGGTAATCAATGCCAGGTGCAGACAGCTTTGTTGGTTCCCCAAACTGAATTGATACCAATATTGCAGTGGGATCTTTTGAAAAACTTGGCTTTAAAGTCCAGGATTAGAGTATATGTGGCCACTACCCCCACCATGCCCATTAAACTAGTCTTTTAACCCAAGAAATATAATTGAATCCTATAACTGAATCACATGAACTAAGTGGAATGAGGGAGTAAAGACTTGAGGGTTCAAAATGCCACTGATAAAAACCAGCATCTTCCAGATATATAACATTCACTTTAAATGTGTTTATATGCAATGTGGAGAAGCTCTAGTATAAGATACCTGTGCTAGTTTAGTAGTAGCTGAGGGAAATATTCAGGGAGCTGCCTTTGAACTTGTAGTGTTGGAGACCTGTTACTACTTCATCTGTGGTTCTCAGCTGAAGGATCTGTTCCTGAGACGTGCAATAGTAGTGTTGAAAACAGTGTTCAGTAGTGATGCGGAACAGACTTACTGGACTTTCTTCCCATGTCGAACCATTTAGTTTGCATGCCTGTTTGAAATTAGACCTCTCAACAGCACTTTGGAATAGTTTTATTAGGTTAATTAACATTTTATACATTAAATAAGTAAATGTCGATGGCTTGATTTAATTAGATTTAAACAATTTTTGGAAGTGCAAAAAATATTTTCTCTTTTGGAGGCAAAGCCATTGGTTGTTTTCCCAGATGATATCATTACTAATTAACTGTCTTAGCACAGGGGTGCGTGGAAAGCAAGGACATCATTAAAATTCAGTCAAAGCAACTTCATAGAAACAAGTTTCAGTGAATCCCGTGTCTATAAACCTATCCTGGAAGCTTCTGAGAGGTGTGGGCTTTAGGAGGGAGATGATGATCTGCTTTCTCTTTGAGATCAATTAATCTGAGAAAAGTGTGTGTGTCTGTGTCTGTCTGTCTCTCTGTGTGCGTCCTTGTGCTTTTTTAAATGAAAGTTTACAACCTTAGCCCAATTGTATGAGGCAGACCGTTCTATTTGTAAACTACCTCCTTCCTGGAAAAGTCTCAGCTTCATATTTTTTTTGAGTATCCATAGTTCTTAGCATCCAAAGGTGACATACCACTTGAGATCATTATTCACTGGAGAGACTTATATTTGGTAGTTGTAGCTGGTGTCTGTCACTAATTACTTTGCCAGGATGAATGCTGGTGGGCAAAAGTAGCCTAAGTTAAGAAAGGGGAGCAGGGTGAATGAGCTTTTGCGACATCTGAGATTATCTTAGCTTTCTATCTGCTCTGGTCCATTTCTGCTCAGTCATATGGTGGAAAATGTTACTACCACCTCTCTGAAGGGGAAAAAAGCCCTTACATGGTAGGGTTTGCTGATTTCCATGATGTGAAATACTCCCCCTGTGGCTGATTTTAAGCCACAATGACCTTGGAGTTGAGAAAGGATGGGCACAGTTGGTATACAGCGGTACCCACAGCCAGCAGACCCCTGCATTTATTCCACTCTAGGGTGAGTTGCCTCCCTAACTGCCACATAATTTCTAAAATATTTTTTTCTTGTTCATATAATGATTTTTAAAAATACAGAATTAAAATTACATGTCTGACTTCAATAATCTTTTTTTTTCATGGTCTGTCACAGTGCTTTTGTGATGTAATATTCCTCCTGGCATATTTTGTGTATTCAAACAAACGTAGAAACTTCCACTGATTTAAAAAAATATACATACATGATGGACGAATCTAGAAACCCTCAATATTAAGCTTTTTAGAGTTAAAGTATAGGTTTAATTTTTCCACATTTTGATGGTTACAAAATAGGTGTAATTTTTTTTTCATATTTTGACGAAGAAAGTATGTCCATGAGCCTATGTAGTAAAAGAGTACTGGATTTAAAAAAAAAAAAAAACTGGAAGAATTCCTTGAAGATTTGCATGCTATATTAGAGATCAGAAAGGCAGGACTGATTGTCGAATCTATTTACCTGGCACAATTTCTAGTTTTCTTCATACTATGTGTCAGTTAGGCTTAGAGGGAAGAATAAATCAGAGTGTTGGAATTCTGGAGCTGTAATTGCAGGCTGTTGATAGTATCACTTCAGTTCCGTTCGCATCCGGCATGGCATGATGTTCAGTCTAACGACATCGTTTCATCCTGGTCTCAGAATTTGTGTTATGGTTCTAAAGTTCTAAAAGACAGTTCTAGTCAATTTAGGCATGTTAGAGACATTCATTGGCATTTCAGGAAAACAGTCTCCAATCTTTTTGAACATACACCTTGGTCAGTAAAAGTTTTTGAACACAAATTCCCTACTTGCAAATTCATGTATATATTTTAAGTTATATACCGTAATACTGAAGTGATATGTGCATTTATACGACATGCACAAAAATAGAAATACGATGGCATAAAGAGTAAATCTTGAGTAGAAGTTCTGACGTTTTCTTTCTGTGGCAGTAGGTTGTCTTGTGCACCGTCGGGCAGCACGCACTCTAAAGACCGCTGACTCAGGAGGTTGGTTCTCAGTCTAATCTTGAAAAAAAATGTGGATGCTTTTGTTGTTCTATGTGGAGAGATCCTTTACACATTTGATCTGATTTTCATGCAAAATCTCTAGAAGAGATTTTGAATTTTTCAGGAGACTTTCTCAGGAGACCTTTTCAGACCTTTCTGAAATTTCATATTCTTTTTTATAAGTTGCCAAGTCACCCATTACCAGATGTTTTCCAGAGCTTCATGCATATCGTTTTTGACAGGCTGTTGTCTCTTTTCTTTTGATATTATAGATATGATTTTATAATGTACTTTACTAGTCTGCTTACAATCTTCATTTGGCCTTATTAATGTTATGTTACCAACAAAATCAGAATTATTTCAAGTTGCTTTATGGTAAAATACATAACAACCTCCACTTTCTTGCTTCATTAGTAAGTTTATTATTATTTTTTTGTAACATTTCAACATCTGAAGAAATGTTTTTCTTAATGGGTCTGTTCTGTTTATCACTTCATTTAGTACATATATTTTATTTATTTATGCCAGAAATCTGGGATTGTGCTGAGGTGCCATTCTTAGTTGTGTAAATGAGGGTGGAGACAAGTACAGACAAGTCTCTTTGTGCAGAAACCCGGAGCTCTGAAGAATTACCAAACCAACAGGAAAGTTAAAAAAAATACCCATGTTGTACGTAGTCTGTTACCTGAGGGTATGACAATATATTATTTCTAAAAGGGAATTGAGAATTAATTGCTTAATCTATAGTATTGAAGTGGAGGTTAACCATAGCTGTATTTCTTTAGCAGGTACTCGGACTAGAGAATGGGTTCTATGGAAAGTATTTTGTCAATTACCTTCTTGGTTTTGGGTGAACAAGTACATGTTTTGTTGTTTTCAATGCTGCTGGTGTAAAGCCTGAAAACAAGGTGCCTTGTTACTCTTCTTAAGTCATCAGAACTCTGCTTACTGAAGTCAGTGTTTTAATCTCAGAATCTAGAATTCTTGTGGGTGGCAGTGGATTAGGCAAGAAAAGAAGGTGTTTTGATTTCATTTCTCGTACTTGGTGGAACTTGTTAGTAAAAAGTCATGTTTTGACCTGTAAACAGAGCAAATCTGAAAGGTGAGTTGTTGATGTAGTATATATATTCCATTTGCAGCTGCTAGTTTGTTTAAGCTACTTTTCTGAAACAAAAAAAATTGTGATAGATTGACAGCTTGCCAGAAAATAGCAGTTTCTGCTGTTCACATTTCGCCACTGTGAAAGATGGAAATCCAGAGCAGTTCGAGTAAGTGAAGAAATTCAAGCTGTTGTTGACATCATTTAAAATGAAACCTTTACCAAGGAAATTCATTTATTATTACAGTAAATTTGTTGAACTCCTAATCCTTTGAGTATAATGCACATCAGGAAGTTTTACGAGATTTAAAATTTTATTTTTAATATTTTATTGGGAGACTAGAGCATTTCTTTCCAAGTCATTCTGATTAATTAGCTGAGTACATGTGTGTGTGTGTGTGTGTGTGTGTGTGTGTGTACACTGATGTATTGTCTCCGTGTGTGTAAATCTGTTTTTCAGAGGGAACATATATTATTCATCCTCTAGGATGGCTCCTAGGCTATTTTATAATAAAACTTTTAAGAAATTGGCTGCACTTTGCAATTGCCACTTTTTAAAAATTAATGCTTTGCACATTTGTTTTTTTAACATACATAGAATCATAGGCCTTAAAGACTAATTGCTTGCCAGCATTTTAAAAATACAGTGCTTTATGTGACAAATGGTAAACAAAGTCTTCTTAAACTGTTCTCATATGTTCATATATTATTTAGCAAATAAGGATGTCTTTTCTTAAAATTTCTACATTTACTTTTGTTTTTGTGTAAAACTCTTATTACGTTGGTTTCTAAGTTTCTCAGAGAGGAGGTTTATATTAGAAATATTTCTGCAATACAGATTTGACCATGGATTGATATAATAGTGGAGGAATTCTGGCATTATAGCCTAATTTATCTCTTTAAACTGTACACAATAAGCATTAGCAGAAACCTCAGAGTATCTTGGGCTGGATATTCTTCTCAACTTTGCCTTGTTTCCCATCTCATAAGGGCCCATTCTGGTTCTTGTCCCTTCCAAGGATTATGAGCCATGCTAGGACAGGCCTGGGATCTTCTAGACAGGGTAAGGCAGAGGAGGGTTGCCCTGTGGCTGGGCCAGAGCCCTAGCCAATGGAATCATTCAAGTATGCCTAGAGTTCAGGGGGTGGGAATGCCATATATTGGTATTAAATCACTTGGCACTTTTGGGGGCACCATTATTAGCACTGTTTTGTTTTTAATAACTGGAAGCACTTAATGATTATTTTGTTTGCTTAATTTCAACTTATGGATATTGAGGGTCAGGGAAGTAACGTTTATTTCTCATTTATATTTTCTGGAACTTAAGAGTGGAAAAGGGGTAAATGGATTACGGAATGAGCCATTCTTCTAGGCTCTGTAAGGCGTGCTCTTTTGGCTAGGATGCTTTAAAATAATTTACAAGCTTTAATATTCTGCTTTGTAGAAATGTACAACTTTTAACGATTTGCAATTGATGGATTGCACTCAACTTTGTAAACTATCCAGTTTTAAGTTTCTTTTCTGTTTAATCATTGTTGCTTATTGTCTGTTGTGTAGGGCATAGTCCCTTCTAAGACATTTCATATTTTTTGTTTTTGAGGGCAGTATTACCAATGGTCTTTATATGTACATTACACTCCTTGCTTTTGTGTTAAAGTAGCATATTTGAAGAATTTCCCTGCTCAGTATCAGTGAAATTAACTAAGATCCTATATGTAAAGCTAGAAATCAATGCAATTAGTTTTTGATTACTCGAGGCCTGTTTATTCGGTTTGGCCATTCAGTCTAATCTAATCACAGTCATACCTGTTCCTTCACTTTTATCTCCTAGCAGTTTTGTTTATCTTTGTGGGCAGGGAATATGAAATACGAAACTCAGTCCAGACATTTTGCCATTGGTTAGCTTTGGTTTGAGGCGAATAAAATTTTTGACTAAAATTTGTTTTTTAGAATTATGCCCTTTATTCACCAAATAATCAAGTTGACTAAAAATAAAAAGTGTATTTTGAAGAACAAACTGATAATTTTCTGTGAGCCCTACTGAATCTTCAAGTATGGCTATCACTTGAATATTAAATGACTTTAAATAATAAACTTAATTTTCATCCACGCCTATAATTCAGAAGAGAAGCCTATGTCTTCTGTGGTGTTAACACAGGAAAGGTGTATTCTTCTGTGTCAGCGTCCTAGTTTGGGATGTGTGGTAATAAGGACTTGCCAGGGTGCTTTCCTTAAGCATAGATCAACTCAACTGAGAAGACAGTTACTTCATTTTTTTTAATTTCCTCTCTTGTTTATTTTATTGAAATCTATCATAATATCCGATATCCACCACTTCTGTATAAATAGAATACTTATATGTAAAATACAAGTGCATACCTACCCAAAGGAATGAATAACTGTTAAAGCGTCATTAATAACTTGTCTTACTTTCAGTGTAATTTACATTAGGGAGACTTTCAAAGTATTAAAATCACTTCTTTTCTTCTTTTTCCTAAAACAATCAAAATGATGGTGATGGCTAACATTTATTAAAACCACATTAATTGTTGATGTAACTAAGAGAAACTGCCATATTTTCTAGCTAAGCAGTCTGACTTCATCTGTTGAGAAACAAAGGGATGTTGTTTTAAGGCTGACCAGGACCACTGTAGCTAGAATCTTGAATTCTATTTATATTTCAGCAAAGAAACTTTGCACCGCATTTAGGTGGGTGAGGGTGAGGACGCGCCAGCACTTCGAGGGTTTTAAAATACACCGCTTTTCAAAGAAAAAAACGTAGCTGATACTCAGTGCGTCTCTAGACATGGTAAGGGGTTGCTCTGAATAAACAATCAGGTGGTTATTTTTTCTGTCGCTTCAAGTTTTATGCAAAAATTTTGTTAAATTCTGTAATGGTGAATATGCATCTTATTAGAAAGATGATACATTAAAAAAAACTTTTATGTAAGAACTGACAGGAATTTGCTTTGTATAATGGCAAGCTGGCTTCAAGAAAGCACTGTAGCAAATTTATTAAAGTCCATAATTATATAGATATGTTAATGGATATATGTGCAACTAGATACAGACAACAATTGTATTTTTTTAAATAAATATTTTTAACAAAATGACTTTCCAAGTTGATTGTTCATTTTTTCCCCCCTCACACACCTATTGAGGTAGTCCCTGGGTATTTTATTTTCATCCGTGCTCAGTGTGGGTATAGAAAGAGTTCGGTTTTCCCAATAGTTATCATTAAAACTTGGCCTTTAACTATTTAGTGTGTGTCTGCATTAAATATTTAAAGCCTGAGATAGGATAGGTGGTGAAAAAGGGAGACTGTAAAATGATTATTGATATAAAAAGGAATTAAAAGAGAACTGACTGGCTAGAAAAATTATTCACCATGTGAAATTTTATTTTACTTTTCAATTTTATTTACATTTTTAAAAAGTTCTTAAAAATTTAATTAGATTCTTTTATTCTCACCCTTGCAAAAAGCAACTTTTGCTTATTTCTGCTCTGGGCCCCATTTCTTCCTGTAGTTTTTGAGGTAAGAACATGGAGACTTCAGTTCATTTAGCAGATGAAGTTAGGCCTTTTAAGAACTGAATCTATGTATATATATATATATATATATATACATATATACGGGGGAAGTGGGGTTAATAGGTCTGTTTTATATCTAGGTAAAAATAATGGGATAGAGTTACAAATTGTTTTGTGGGGGACAACAGTTCACTAAGCCTGGTGAAATGTCACTTCAGATGATGGGTCACTAAGAAGTGTTCAGTGCAGTTGAATGACAACCACTTACGAGGACTGCCGGATTCTCCTAAACCACTGGTTCAAAATGTATTACCTAAAACAGTAGTCACATGCGGTCGAATAAGTTTGGGAAATGGGGCCATCCCCTCTTGGAGATTCAAAATGCGTATTAGGATATTAAAAGCTCTAAGAAGTCTTTCAGTAAAAAAGCTTGTTTAATTTTCTAACCTTTCTGACATTCTCTTTTGAGAGGCATAAAGTCTATTTTGCAATCACTTTCTGTGTTTTATAGATGCATCTAATGACACTAATACCCTAATATTGGGTAATTTTCCAGGGTTGGCATTATCAGGTAGGAGATACCCATTAACAAGTACAGGCTGTCACATCGATTGTCGTTACAAAGCACTGCATTTATTGGAATATGTCGTGGAACTGAAGGGAGTCTGCGTAGGTGACTTCATTTGGAATAACCTTAAAATAAGAGGACAGTGTGTAATGAAAAGTGAAACAGGAAAGATAATTCCTAACAGGCAGGAAGCATTGGTGTCAAGGAGGTTGCTGGAGCATCAGAGTTGGTTTTATGGTTCCTGTGTGTTTTGAACACATTACCATTGACAGAAACCCCTTTCTAGTTCAAGTCAGCTTCCGTGTTGCTAAACCCAGTGGTTAGTGTTCAGTTCTCGGTGGACATGGTAGCAGCACCGATTATTTCCTCCTTAGATGCTCTTCACTCACCTTACAGGAAACCATACTTTCTCCTGAACTTCCTCCTACAACTCTGGCTTCTCTCATGTACTCTGCTGGATCCTGTTCTTTTTTCAGACATCTAAGTGTTGAAGAATCCCAGAGTTCGTCCAATCTCTTTTTTAGGTGGTCTCATTCAGTTCCACGGTTCTAAATACTGTATTTATGTCACCACAAAATTTATATCTCCAGGCTTAACTTTACTTTTAAGCTCTGAACTTATCTCTACCAGCCTTGACATCCAAAGACAACATCATAAAATGAACATGTCAGAAACAGAACTCGAGGCACCCCATTGTCTTCCAGTGTCAAATGGCTTCATCGCATACCCAGTTACTCAAGTCAAGTGCTTTGAAGTCAGCCACGATTCCCATCTTTCTCATCCCACACCGAATTCATCAGCAAGTTCTGTCAGTTTGGTTTTTAAATACAACTTTAAACCACATTGTCTGAGCCACCACCTGCATAGTTCATTGCAACTGTACCCTTGCTTGTGTCCCCATTGTTGCCCCACGTTTTCTCCATGCAACAACCAGAGTATCACTTTTAAGCATGTAAATCAGATCCGGTCCCTTGCCTGCTCACAACTCTCCTAATAACCTCACATAACTAAACAAACAAACAAAAAATCCATACTCCTACCATGGATTATGATCTGGCCCCCAGCTTCCACTGCAACCTAACTCCTGAAACTCCCCCTCCCTCACTGCACTTAAGCCACACTGGCCCACTTGCTAGTCCTCAGATACCATTAAGCAGTTCAGTCCTAAGGCCTTGCGCTTGCTGCGTCCCCCATCTCATATGATCTTTCCTAGGCACTTGGATGGCTTGCTCCTGCATGTCATTTAGGTTTCTACACAAATGGTGCTTCCTTCGAAAGGCCTACATTCCCTCTTCTCACCCGCTTCTGTGCTTTATTTTTCTTTATGGCACTCAATTATCTCTCATCCTGTGGCATGTTATCTCTGTTTACTGTCTGCATGCCTTCAACTACAGTGTAATCTCTGTGAGGCAGGGACTTCTATCTCATTTTCTGCTGTGTCTCTGTACCTAGAGCAGTGCCTGGAGCACAGCAGGTGCTCAATAAATCATTTTAAATGAATAAATGAATTCTCTAAAAGACCTGTATGTCACTATGTTTTCCTTTAGTGAATCTGGTGTGTTGATGATGGGTTAGATTTCTACATCCAAGTAGCGGAGGGAAATCTAGGAACAGGGTGACTCTAGGGCACTTTGAAATGTCAAAACCCTTTAAAGAAAGAGATCAGGAAAAAAGCCCTACTTGCTCTGTAACTGATTATGCAGTGTGGTATGAAAACATATCTGCTTCCCTTACACCGATTCTGTGTAAGAGGGAGTAGTGGTTCTCAGTCTTGGCTGTGAGAGATTTGTTTCTTTTAAAATATCAGCCATGTGAACCCATAGTATGAGAGAGACTTTTCTTTGGGGAACATTTGGTCATTTGTTTTTGGGCTTAAATAAAAGGATCAGTTGTCCTTGATAATAGATAACACACTTATTCGATTTAAAATATTTTATTTTAGAAAAGGCACTCTTAGATTTGTTTAAATCTTGTTTTCTGTATTCACAAATTAATCATGATCACCTTAGAAATAGCCATTGATTTTTCTTTCTAAATCTGTATAAAGATGTTTTCTTAAAAAGCCACAAGAAAAATACAGCTGTTTTCTTCTTGCCCAGGTCAGTCACTCATTACAGTTTAGGGTGCACGTTTAAGTTTGTCTGGCATCGAATACTTCTAAGTATTTACAGACATAGTTAAAACTATACCCTTAGACCACCAGGTTTCAAAAAGTTTGGATCTGTTTGAATTACAATAAATATGTACCAAACATATGAACAGTTTCTAAGCTGTGTATAAGGAGGTTTTAAAAATAAAAATTGTTACTGTTTAGTAAGCAGTTTCTATGTCAGGCATATAATGATAGCTTTACACAAATTCACTTAATTCTTTCAGAATTCCTTTGAGGTAGGGTAAGGTTCTTTTTGCAGTGTCACTTTACAGATTAGAAAAAGCGAAGCTGGAAGAGCTTCAGTGATCCACCCAGGACCACAGAACTGGAAGGTGAGGCCAGAGTATGAACCTGGTCTCTCGGCAGCCAGATTCTTATCACCACACCATGCTGCTGGCGGATGGCGCTGGCTTACGTGACAATGCCTACAGTTCCAGGATAAACCTTTTAATGTCAGGCATGTGAACCACACTGCTTGGACAGGTTACTGAGTGTCATGATCCACTTTTGATACATGTACAGTTGTATATACACAGAGAAAGCGCAGGTAGACTAATGTACAAAGTCCCAGTAATAGCCATTTCACAACTTACAGACGTCTCCGTCTTCCTACCTCTTTCCAGGCTGCTGAGTTTGCCTTCTCTCTGTTTTACTACAGGATTTGCTCTGGACAGGAGCCGTTGCTCCTTGCCAGACGGGCGCTGCTTTCAATGCACTGTGCAGCTCGAAGTGCTCGGTAGAGCCATTTTTGTTAAAGAGCTTGACGTGGGATACAGGCATACCTCGTTTTATTGCGACCCACTTTATTGCGTTTCACAGATGTTGCATTTTTTTACCAATTGAAGGCGGAAAAAGGTTACAACTCGCTTTATTGTGCTACTCGCGTTATTGCAGTGGTCAGGAAGTGCACCTGCAACATCCTCGAGGTATGCCTGTAAAGAATTTTTTCTCTATAGAAGATGTGAAGTTCAAATTAGTTATTTTCGAGAAGTTCGTAGTGCTGTTTCTACACCTTTCGTAAGCTAGTCAACATCAGTACAGAAAAATAGAACATTCATCCCACTTTCCCAGGCACCTTCTTGACCAATTAGCGTTGATTACTAGCAGTGGTTGCTGGTGACTGTTTAACAACAGCCGGCTCTCGTGGGGGTGGGGGAGGACATGGTTTGGAGCTTTTGCCAGTTTCCGTGGTGTAAATACTCCCCCCGTGGCTGATCTCACGTAACCGACTATCACTGACAGTGGAGTTGTAAAGAGACGCACAGGGGTCCGTTATGGTACTTCCCCCATACGGATACGACAGTTACAAATCCCCTCAAGGGCACAGATACAGAGAAATTAGGAAGTGATGCGTTTTGAGTAGCTATTACCTCTGAAATATCATTTAACTTTAGGTTTCTATAATTTAGTTTTTATTAAGGGCTGCATTTAACAACCAGCTTTCAAAATGAAATTTTAACAATCAGCTTTTATGAGCTAGCTCTGCATATCACTGAATTAGTGTCCCAAAGATAGCAAGATTCAACTTTCCTTTTGCTGTTTTGGATTGTGAATGAACTAATGATAGCAGCAAGAATTTGAGGGACTTTGGACTATTCAGTAAAAAGCACATAAATCCTGTGAACATGCTGTGAATAACTTGGGGTTTGTTTTGATCAATTTAAAATATATCTACATATTTCAATGATCATCAAGCTTTATAATTTCAACCTAGTTTTTCAAACTTCAACTGAGAGTGATCTTCAAACCTAGGATGTGATCCATGCAGAAAGGGGCCAGTAGAGTGAAGCAGATGGCTATCTTCTTCCTTCCCCTCTCGGTATTCTGGACAGCTCTCACTAAAAGTCGGAACCAGGAACGAGGAAGGTAACTTGAATAGCCAGGTAAACTAATGATGTGCCTACGGAGGACCCATGTATCAGAACTCAATTCAGTTTCTTCTATGCAAATATTCAGTGGAAAAGATCTGAACAAGGTGTTGAAAGATTGACTCCACTGCCACCCCAGCTTTCTTCCACGCTTTGGTCTCTGCTGGTGCTCAAGAGGCTGGATGTCTTCGCTTGCCTCCTTCACCCAGTTTTACCTCTGGTAGCATTCCGAGCTTTCCATTCCAAGTGGTTTGTCCTGGATAGGAACTAAAACAGAAAAAAAAACACAAAAAACAAAAAAAACCGCAGCATGTTCCAGCAGCTCTGATTAAGTTGCAGCAATTATTTATTCTGAGAGCTGACCCAGACTTTTGTTTCTCTGCCTTTCTATGGCTCCTCAGGGAGCCAAGTGAAAAGTCAGACCTACTAGTTCTGGCAAACTTGGTGGAGGCAGTTTGTTGAGCCTAGTGTCTCGGGCTTGGGGAGTATGTATTTCTTTTTGTCTCTTATGAATAGGGAACTCATTACGTGTTACTTATTTGATATTCAGCAAATATTTCTTGAATGTGTGGCCTAAATGAAGGCTCTGTGCGGAGGGCTGGGCTAGACAGCAACTGGCACCTGCCACCTCAAGAAGCGAGACTAGATAGTGTCGATTGTTCTTCTGGGGCTTTTAACTGATTGTTTAAAGGGAGCACATATCCACCTGCTGAGAGAGAGGGCTGTGGGTGCCTGTTCCTTCAGTCGATACTTTCTCCAGAGAGGATGAGGGCTGTGCCTGGGCACCTTTTCTTAAGAACTGGCTGTGTGCACAGCTGATACAGTTGCAGGAACTCTGAGAGCTCTGGGCAGAAAGGCAGGGGAGGGCTGAGGATTATGAAAATAGCTTTGGGACTCCCCTGTCTGGGGTCTCCAGGAGTGAGACTATTCTTCAGGGCAGTGTCTCTGCCCTGAAGGAGCTTTTCTTTGCTTGAAGGAATTTTTTTTTTTTTTTTGAGAAAGATTTGGACTAGAGTCAAAATGCTAAGCTGCAAAGAGAGCAAAGAGATGGCCAATTAGGCTGCTGGGCCGGATTCCAGCCAGGGAGGCGGGCTCTGCCTTTCAGTGCCCTGCCCAGGCTGGAAAGAGTCTTGGCGCTTGGTCCCTTGGCATGGTGGGATGCAGGAAGCCAAGTTCACATCCATGTCCCTCTCCTAATAGAGAAACCATGAGTCAGCCTATCCCAGTCCCTCCTGCCCTAAGAGCACAGCACAATCGCATGGCAAAGCAGGAAGAGGGGAAAGGAAGCTGTAGAAAAATAAACATTTCCTTGCATTCTACTAGGAATAGAACAGCACTGATGGTGTGTTAAGATCCATAACATCTCCCACAGCCTCCCCCTGCTCTGTTTTCCTCCTGTGTAGAAACAGATTCTTTCTTTACCTGATGAGCATCCAGGGTGCATCCTGTGGAAAAACAGGAGCAAGATGTAGAAGGTAAAAGCCAAGCAACCAAAGATCACGCCACAGACCAGGAAACTGTAGCTGCCCTGAGCCTGGAATATCTGCCAAAGGGGAAAACACAGAGATACAGGCCATCAAAACCTCCTGTGAAGATGAGCTGGTGGAAGCGGCCTTCTCGGGCCCTTGGCAGGTTTTCCAGTCAAGCTGAGGACCAACATACCGATAGATACATGGGTAGGAGGGGCGTCCTGACCTCATTTCAAGGTTATGTTTCTGTGGGAGGCAGAAATCCTGCTCTAAGGAAGGGGGACTTGGTGACCCCTGCAGTCCCTTTTAGTTCTATGTCCGGAAAAACTTCCCTATCTTCCTTAAAACTCCAGGCATACTAGGTGTTTCTCTACCCACAAAGCCTGACCAGAACCTTGCAAAGGATATATATATATATATATACACACACACACACACACACATACACATACACACATGTACATATATATTTTAGCCTTTTATTATGGAAAATTTTAAATATATGCCAATGTGGCACATGCAACTCCCATGGACCTATCACTAACTTTAGCAGTTAGCACCAATTTCTTCCATAGCCCTCCACTAGATTATACTGAAGCACATCCCAGCCCTCACATCTTTTAGATGCAGAGAATGTTATAAGATGTAGCTCTTTCCCCACCCCACAGGGCAAAAGCTGTGAGCAGTGAGATTTTGAGGCTGAAAGACCTAGTTTTGAACATCATCCCTGTCATTTATTAGAAGTTTGACCGACAGAGGGCAAGCCACTTAGTTTATCTGACTTTCCTCTGTAAAGAGGGGAATGACAATATCTACATGACCATCTTCAGTAAAAAGGAGATGTATTAGTTTCCCCTGGTGAGCAAGAACCATAGGTATATTTAACAAAAACTGGGAGAGTCAGCCTGTGATCAGGGCAGGAGTTGGGCAGGAAAGCCAGGCCCTTTGCAGGGTGGCCAAAGGCTACAAGAGGTGGGGTGAGGAAGTGGCAGGTTGAAAAGGGATGGAAAAAGAACTCTGCAGCTCATACCCATCCCAGGCTCGGGAGCTAAACAACATTCCCACGAGGCCCCTCTGGCCCTGCTCCCAGACGTGACTTGTGTTTGCTTTGGACTATTGCATCCCTTCCCAGCTCCAGGTCTCTCATTCGGAGGCTGAGCCTTGAAGGCTGGCTCAGAAACGGAAACAGGTAACACGGAATGGGGCCCTGTTTCCTTGGGTTCAGAAGGTGGCTGGCCCCAGCTTTCTACCTGCTCGGAGGAGCGCTTCCCTACTAGAACCTGTAAAACCTCCCTATCTTCCTTAAAACTCCAATCACACCAGATGATCCCCTGCCCCGCTCCCACCCCAAGTTTCTCACATACCCAGCCGACCAGCATCTGGAGGGACATCTCTCCAATGCTTGCCCCTGTCACCAGCACTGTGGTCGCACAGCCTATGCATGAGAGAAGGATTTGGTTTAGTAAGAGTGAGTTGAAGAGACACAAGTCATCGGGCATAATCTGGGTTGTCTCTAGGAAGCCTGGAAAATGGCCTAGCTGCCTGAGAGGGCTGCTGGGGCTTCCTGAGATTCCTCAGCCCTAGCTCTTAACTTTGCTGTGGAACGCTCAGGTCCCGCTGTCCCTACATTCCTTCCTTGTTCTGACACTTTCGGGTGCTCATGATTGTCTTCCTGGTAAATTCCGAGTTGCTTAGCCTGGCATTCAGGGCCCTTCCCAAGCTGACCACCACCTGCCTTTCCAGAAAGATTTCCTGATCTCCTCAGGCCAGCCCTCTGCTCTGGGCAGAGCCGTGTCCTCACCGCCCTGGCACTGCGCTGACCAGCTATGCCTCTCGTCAGTCTGGCAACATGACACAGACCCTCAAGCCCAAGCTTCAGAGTCAGACTTGGGTTCCAAGCCCAGCTGTGTCACCTCCCAGCATGTGGCCTAAAGAAGTTCCCTCCTGTGGGCCTTGGGTTTTTTTGTGTAAAGTGGGCATCACAACCCGTCTCTCTCAGGGTTGCTATGTGGATTGCTCTGACGCGATGCGTGTAAGCGCTCAGCATGGTGCTGCAGCATAGTAAACCCTCGACACCAGGCCCGTTCTCTGCTCAAACCCTCAACGCTGCCTTCAGGATAAAGTCCAGGAGCTTTCATGTGGTTTCCAGGGCCCTTTGTAATCTGTCCCTGTTGAGAGCTCAGACTCATCTCACGCACTGCCTGCTCGCAGTCTATCCTCCAGCCAGGAGAAGCCACCTTCAAGTTCCCCAGCACGGACTCTCACCACCAGAACCGGACACAGGCGGACCCTCCTAAACATTCCTCCTCCTCTGTGACAGGCTCCTGTGCATCTCGTCAGTCCTTTCGATTTCCTTCTGTACTCCTCTGTCCCCACCCCTGGCCCTAAACCTGGATTAGTTACTCCTCCGTGCTCCATCAGCCCCCTGCACCCTTCTCATGTATCCCACTGTCTGTTTACCGGGTGGCCTTCCCCTCTAGGCCATAAGAGCCTGAGAGAGGACCGTGCTTTGAATTTTAGTTCAGGGCATAGACCGCTGTTTATTACGGTGGCCAACGTATGCTAGACACTGAGTGTTTTTTGAATAAAACAAAGATCATTTTCTACTCTGGGCTTCAAGTTCCCCTTTTAGTCTCACTTATGTTTACGTTGATACCTATGCACTTCTGTTCTCACACCGGTCCTGCCCCCACCTCGCCCTTCCCCGGAATGCCTTTCCTTTTTGCTTCTGCCTTTCCAAATTCTGAGTCAGCTCACACCATGTCTCCTCCACGAAGCTAGCTGTAGGTTCAACACTGGTCATTCCCTTCTCTAAATTCCAGCGGCTCCCACTGTCTGTCCACTCATTCATTCAAAAACCTTCCAGTACCTTCTGTGCATCAGGTACTGTGCTATAGTTAACGTATCTATCGAGTACCTGTGAGCTAGTGAAGCTGCTAAGTCAAGAGCTTTACATTTTCTCTAATGCACAAGATAATCCTCAAAGGTAAGTTTGCTCATTTCGCAGATGAGCAAACTGAGACTCAGCGAGGGGAAGGAAATTGAAGTACGCAAGGTCACAAAGCCAGAGAGTGTGGAGGCAGGACTAATATCAGGTCTGCTGATGACCTCAGGGCCCTCGCTCTTGCCCTTGTCCCTTGCTGGTTCCCACGGGGAGCGTGTTGTGAGGAGAAAACGCAGATACATAGGTACAAAGCCTTGAGGGTGGTCAAAGAAGAGAGGCAGGTACAAAGGAGGGGACGCCTTTCCAGTGGGCATCAGAGAAGCTTCCCGTAGGGACGAAGGAGGAGGGATGAAGGAGAGGGCATTCCCGGCAGAGGGTTCACCATATGCCCAAGTGTGGAGGGATGGAACAGTTTGTATGCCGTCAAGGAGGAGCCGGCTAGAGTGCCAGCTCTGAGGGGAAGCAGGGCAAGAGAAGGCTGGAGAAAGGAAAAGAGCCCCACGGAAAGATATGAAGGGCCGGATCAGCTCTGTTTTAAATCAGTCCCACTGCAGCAGCTCCAAGGCCGGCTCAGGAGTTGGTCCTCACCCTGGCTCCACGTTAGACTCACTTAGCAACTTCAGATCAATTACATCAGACTTGGTGGAGACAAAGCCCCGGCACTGGGTTTTGTTACACGTCCTCCAGGTGATTCTAATGTGGAACAGCACTGAGAACCTCTGATGGAGGCAGGTCTGAAGGCAAGGAGACAAGCCAAGACCTGCCAAGGCAGCGACGGCTCGGTTAAATTCCCTAAGCTGGGAAGTGAGGACCAATGCCCAAACCGAGGCAGCGTCGGGGGAAATGAAGAGAACGGATCTTAGTGACCATTTGGCAGCAGAATCAACCAGTCTAACTTATTATTACTGTTAAACTATACCCTTTGTTGATCACTTAAAACTCTGGGATACAGTGTGTGACATACGATGGCAACACTATTTCTTAACTTCATTTACTTGCTTGGGGTTTGGGGAGTATCCTTAGATTTCAGGGATCCAGGTCTCCTGTCTCTCATTACTGTGGAGGACTGAGGTAGGTGTCACTCTAATTGCTCTGACTGCTCCCCTCCCCCCATACACCAATTTCCCTTTCTCCTCCTCTAAAGCAATCACTCATCTTTAATGCTGGGTTTCCAACACTTTTGGGCATCTCTAGTTACTTCTAATGGTAATGTTAACTGTTGAAAACATAATTATTTTTAATTAACTCATTTTAAAAAAAAGATCTTTGCTACACACATTTGGGAGGCTATAGAAAGGAAAGATTAGTCAAGAGAATTAGAGGTTTCTGACATCAAAAAAGCTGTGTCTCAGCCCCAAATCGGGTCGGAGTCTTCATTCTAATCCTCTATGTTTAGAATAACATCCACAAGAACAACAAAGCAAGAAAAGGTACTATTGCCGATAAGGTACAAAACCCCTTTTTTAGGTCATAACTTCCCCCATGCAATTCTGTTTTTCTCTGAACTTGGAATTTCCATGCCTGTTACACAAAATGCCAGCTGTGGGTCAGCAGACACTACTATGGAAACGAAGAGAAAAAAAAAAGCAGTAAGCTTCCTGTGGCCTGAAATCAAATGGTACAGGTGTAATGTTGAAGTGGGGGGCCACATGGGTCAGAACAACCCCATCTGTGATCTCGTTCCCACCAGTCAGGGGAGCATGGTTTCTGTGAGGGGGTAGGGCAGTGATCTTCCATCTGGAATATCCCAGAAAGATGGGGCCTGGGGAAGGAAGTGGCACCCAGCCAGGGGGCTGAGCGCCTTTGCTCTCAGCTCCTGCACACTCACCTTTGTACTGCAGAATGTCCTCTGTGTAGGCGAGCATGCTGGGGAAGGTGCTACTGAGGAACAGGCCCAGACTGGCTGTCCCCACGAACAGGAAGATGACATTGTAGGAGAAAGCAAGAAGCACCAGGTATGTTACCACCACGCCGACCTGTCATAGCAGTGATGGAGGTGATCAGAAGTTGAGAAAAGCCAGGTGTCCATTGAGAAAGCAAAAACCAGGAGTCAATCAGCCTCCGGCCGGACGTGGACAGGAGGCCCCAGGAGCAGCCCTGTGACCAGTGTGCCACCCTGTGGAGTATGCGGGGACTGCACCTTCCCCAGTCTGGTGTTGGCCAACCAAGCTCTGAGAATATAAGATGGCTGGCTGGGTGAGCCCACCCAGCCACCTACGCAAATGGCCTACCATACCCGCTTAAGAAGTGCTTAGTGAGGGAACATTTCCTGTCCCCAAGGTTTTCCGTATAAGCACGGAGAGTGCCATCGTCGTCAGCTCTCTGAAGTGGAGCTGCTTTTCTTTCCCTAGATGCCTGAGTTTGCAGAGGACACCCTGGGGAGCAGGAGAGGTAGGGTGGGGGCTGCAGGGTCCCAGGCTCTGAGGATCCAGGCAGGCCTCCCAGGAGAGGGTCAGTGGCTGTGGCAGGCCAGCGTGACATTCACCCCCTCCCCTATTCCACTCAGATTCCACAGGCAGATTGTAACCCATGGTAGGAGACCCCTGTGATGGATGAAGGGACCAGAAATCTTTCTAGTTCAGTATTTTGTGAAAATACCCCTTTTTCTACATGCTTTAAAATATATTTGTTGATATTGACTAATTTCTATGCAAAAAGCTTCTGGGAAGAAACCCAGGCAGCACGGTTGTGGAGGCAGAAGACCCAGGTGTAAGTACCAGCTCCGTTTTTGACCATTTCTGGCACCTCGAAGCAGCTGATCTCTCTGATTCTTAGCTTCCTAATCTGCGAAGTGGTCACCAAAGATCCCCTGAAGAGAGGTGGGGAGGCGACAGCAACGAAGGGGCTTTTCACACGTGAAGCTATAGAAAAACGTCAGTCCTAGTATTTGTGGGTGAGCTTTTCTTAATGTCTCAGGAGATAAGGGCCTTCTACGGAAACCCATAGCTTTCAGGTAAAAACCTCCTGGGTGAGTACATCTGTTTCTAGAAAAAACAAGATAAAGTTACAGAGAGCTGGAAAGTATGGAAGAAACCCAGTGACCGAATCCCAGTCCCGTCTGCTCGGCAGACGAGGACCTGAGCGTGAGGGGGAAGGGGCTCCCACACGCACAGGCACACCTGGAGGATCCGCTCCCATTGGAAAAACAAAGCCAGTGGCTGCAGCCCTTGAGTCCCTCGCCCTTTACTCTCTTGTCACCAGCCCCTGGGCCCGAAGTGCCAGAATCTCACATGGAGGCTCAGAGTCCTTACTGAGAAACACTTGCCGCCATGGAGAAGGATTTGCCACCAACAACGGCCGAAGGAAACATATTCTCTTCACAATGGAGAGGTGACACGAAAGCTTTCTTTCATGCAGTAAAAATACAAAAGCAATGGACCTATCTATGGTTGCAAATAAAACGTATTTCTTTGGTGTAGAAAATGGTCCCACAGCTCCATCTGCTCCTTCTTCCTTCTCAGCTCCATTTCTAAACGTTGGCATGGCCCAGGACCATCCTGGTGCTTCTTCGTCTGCATTTCCCATTAGTCCAGCTCCACAGTTTCAAATATCTCTATGCCCGGACTCTTAAATCTATCCCTCCAGCCATCACCTGTGTTCCGAACTCCAGACTTGCGTATACAACTGCCCCTTT
Organism: Pteropus medius; assembly: GCF_902729225.1. NCBI lineage: Eukaryota > Metazoa > Chordata > Mammalia > Chiroptera > Pteropodidae > Pteropus > Pteropus medius. Next base: position 1,299,215 of record NW_024349227.1, read on the forward strand.
GATATGTCAACTAACACTGGACAACTAACCATGCGGCCCAAAGGGAACTTTTCCTGACCTCCTCCTACATCAGTTACCAGTGTCCCACCCCCTCTCGGCTCAGGCCTTGTGGCTAAGGTAGAGTCTATAATTCCTTGTTCTCTCACCTCCTGCACTGTGGCCAATGGCAAGTTCTGTCAACTCTACCTCAAAAACTGTTTTTAGAATCTTTGTATCTCCAAGTCCATCCTGACCACCCTCATCTAGCCGCCACCTCTCATGCCTGGACTGCAACAGTGGCATCTCGCTGTCTCCCTGCATGACTGGCCTCTACAATCCATCCTTCCACAGAACAGCTGGAGTGTGCTTTTAAAATGCAAAGCAGATCATGTCCTTTCCTGCTTAAATCCTTCTAAAGGGCTTCCTCCTCCTTTGAATAAAATCCTTCTGCTCCCTACTCCAGCCCTCCCCACCATGACCCCTGGCCAAGTTCATTCCCACCTTAGGATCTTTCAGCCAACAGTGCCTTCTGCCAGGATCACTCACCCCTGTGCTCTTCAAGAGGCTGGTGCCTCCTTGATAGTCAGCTCTCAACTTAGGCCTGGGGCAGAACCAGTACTCTAAAGATGCTACTTCGGCTACCCTCTTGCCATCTGCTGCCCCACTTGCAAACCACACATATTTCCAGACAAGCCTTAAAGACACACTCCAAAAATCTCCAGACTTAAGGAAGTTTTAAAACTTCTAACTCTCTAATTTTAGCCTGGGTGACAGAGACTGAGTATGCCCAACTGCAACTCTCCTCCCACTCGGTGGGTGTGGCCCCTCCTCACCCAGTAGTGGTGGTGTAGACAGACGGTGTAGCCGTGTAGCCGGTGTACATGGTGTAGACATACCCTGGCTCCCAGCCTACCTCCCACCTGCTCGCGGCTCCCATCATCCTGACCTTCCCGGCAGCACACTCTCCTCTCCCCGAGCCCACTGTAAGCTCCCTCAAGGCAGAGACCTCTTCCTACAGAACTTGGCACTTCTGCAGTTCCCTGCAGGATAGCTCGTTAGTGGTTGCTGAGGCACAGGAGAAGCCCGAGAGCTGGGTGACAGTTCATTTAAAAATGAGAGGAATACTGGGAGGTGACTACAGTGAATATGAGACAGTCATGTGGCAGCTGCAGCATCGTGAACTTGCTCAGCTGTAGGCCCAACAGGGTGCCCACCCAAAGCACCTGAACTGCTTTAAAAACAATCCAGATGCCCAGGTTCCTCTCCACATGCGAGTCAGAATCTCTGGGGCAGGGGCCCGGAACCTGTATTTTCCAAGAGCACCTCCAGTGGGTCTAATGAATTTGGGAATCCCTTGCTCCAGGACAGTGTTTTCCCAAACCTGTTTGATGACATGAGCCCCCTGGGGTGTTTGTTAAATATGGAGATTGCTAGCCATGCCTCCCCCATTCGGATTCATGAAGTCTGGGCCCTGGGAATCTCATTTTCCTTTGTAGAATCCATCACTCCAGGGGAGTCGTTACCATCAGTGCCTAACTCCTGTGGATGCTTCAGACTTCCTTTTCTCAAATCCAAATTCCCATCCCACTCTCCTCTCTCTAAGCAGCTGGCCTCTGTCCTGCAGGAGCTGGCCACCAGCAGTGGCTGTACCCACACTGTTCCCCACCTTCTCCTTCCCTGCCCCAAGCTCCACGGAACCAGGGCCTCACTCCTCCCTGAGCTTCGCATCTGCTTCCTGGCTGTTCTTCATCCCTTCACCCCTCTCCCAGGGCCTTCACTCAGATCCTCTCAGACAGCGGTATCTTTGCAGACCCCTCCTTACAGGCATGATCCTTTTCTCCTCTGCCTGCAAACAGGCTCATGCCACCCGACTCCTGACAAACAAAACTCTCTTCAACTCAGAAATATTTGCAGTACTCCCACCTCCACTTCCCACCTCCCGCTCACCCTCAGCCTCTTGAGATTGGCTTCTACCCACCCGCCCTTCCATTGACCTTGAATAGATATTTCTTTTTTGAAGGTCAGAAACTAATACAAGGCCAAATCCAAGGGCCTTTCTTGGGGCTCATGATTTTTGGTCTGTGTAGCCCCAATATTATTTACCAACCCCCTCTTTGCTAAAACTCAACCCATAGAAGGACTTTCTGACAACAGATTGGGCTACTTGGAAAGGCGGTGAGTTTCCAGTCACCGGAGGTGTTTAAACAGATTGTGTACCTTTCTTCTATAAAGGGATGTTATAGAGGTGATTGAAGCCCTGGTGGGAGGTTGGGCTGGATAACCTTTCTGGTATCTAATCTGGACCCTTTCGTCATAGATGGTAATGTGGACACACCTCAAGTCTTAACCCATCTCTCAGCCCCAGACCTCCTGCCTCCTGGGCAGATCAGTTCCTTGAAGGCAGCCCACATGCTACATGAGAATCACCTCGGATAGTTTCAAAATGCAAATTCCCAGGCTCCAGCCCAGAGAGGGTGATTCTGAAGGCCAGGAATCCCTGGCCTCCACTGGCCACAAGGCTCTGACCAGCCGGTGCCAAGGCGAACACAGGGGGCCAAGGCCAGCACCTGCTTCCTTGGTACTCTTGGAAGGTTATCAGCTGGGATCTGCTCCCCACGCCCGGCAGGAATCACCTTCTACAGCCCCTTCCTTTTATAGGTACAAAATCAGAGGCCCAAAGAAAGAAAGGGACCCTTCCAAGATCACAAGGGTAGGCTCCACTTCCTGGATTTCCATCCCTTCCCCACCAGCATCTCTCTCCTATCCACTCCTTTCCTCCCTCTGCTCCTACAGTCCCACCCTGTTGGCAGAGTCCTGAGCAAGAGACCTGAGCAAAAGTCCTGGGGCAGTGCTAGGGCCAGTAGTGAATGGTTCTCCTGGGTCTCCAAGAAGTAAAAGGAGGCCACTTACCACATTGATGAAAACCATGGTAGCTGGCTTCACTTTGGAGGAGATGGGAATGGAGACAAGCTGACCCAGGGTGATGAAGCCCCAGAAGAGGCTAGGGAGGTAACCGGCCACCTTATGTCCCACAGACAATGGCTTTTCCACTGCATAGCTGTACACAAAGGTGGAATATGCCCCCTGTGGAGAGACAGGCCCCACTGAGCACACCTGAAATGCAGCCAGACCACAACCCTGGGAAAGGAAGCCCCAGCTAGGCAGGCGTGGTGTAGGCGAGGGAGGACTGGTCCTGCTCCCAGAGGCTTGACGAAGGGCGGGCTTGGGGCCAAGATCATACACACACACAGGCCCAAGCCAAGGACAGAACCTCGGGTGCCACAGTTCCCGGACTGCACCTGGGAGGCCTAGAGGCCCCGGGGGGCCGTCTCTCCACAGGGAGCCCACGGCAAGTACTGCGGCCCCCTTCACCAGAGCAGGTTCCACTACATGTCTTATTTATGAGGATTCCACAGAAAATTTTTTGTCGAAGGAAGTTTGCAGCTAAAAAATTAAAAAACAGAAAAAGTATGCACAAGCATTTCATTTTATAGACGAGAGGGTAGAGAGAAGTGACTTGCTCAAGGTCACATTGAGAGTTGGAAGTCAACCAGTATTGTCACGAGTACTTTCCACCAGGCCATCAAAGTTTTTAGGGCCTCCTCTTTGGAGAGTTCCTCATATGGCGGTCAGTTAATCAGCCATTCAAAACTGTCCTAATCTAATCCTGGAAAAAGGCATTAAATAGTTTAACAGAGGTCACTAGTGGACTGAATAGCTGGGCCCAGATCCTGCCTGTAGCTTGTTTATGACATGGCTTGAGAAGCCCAGGTGTGGAATGTATTCCAGGAAGCAGAGTGCCCTAGAGTTTATTTGGCATGACCTCTACTTGGGGGAATAGGGCTCTGCCCCTTTAAAAAAAATGTGGGTAGCCTGCACTCAGTAACAAACCTATAGGCCCCTATCCACAGAGTTAACAAAAATATAAACAACTGGGGCTGTGAATGATTCTGGAGACAGTCTCTCCCTGGACTTTAGTTTAAATCTGGGGATCGACTGTACTACAGGTGAGGTCTCCAGGAAACCCTGATGCCCCTCTCTTTCTCTTGCCATTCCCAGACTTGAGTCTTGGGGTGGAGGGTCCCCCAAGAAGGTACACTTTGAGGGCAAGCTCACCGTCATCCCATCGGTCATGAACAGGACCAGGGCAGCTGTGATGTGGATGGCGAAGAAGGAATAAGGGGCTCCCCTGAAGTTCTTTCTCTGGCAGCAGCTGAACAGGTCCTCATGTGCTGGATGAGGTACAAGACCAAGGGTGAGTCTCAGTTTCTGCTCCCCGCCTCTGCGTGCCCAGGGAAAGTGGCTGGCAGTCAGAGGAACCCTGGCAGAATGGGGGACCACTCACCGCCTCCTACTTTCTCTAGCCTCAGCCATCTGTTAGGAACAGCCCCTGTCCATCTCACAGTCCTGATGGAGGCAAGGCTCAGAGAGGTAAGTAACTTGCCCAAGGTCACACAGCCAGGGTTAGGCAGAATGGAGATTGGAGCCCGAAGTCTGCCTTCCTCATTCTCTTGGCCAGGTTACTCCATCTCCTGCCTCACGAGGCCATCAGTGCCAAGGTTCTTTTCTAACCATTATCACCTGTGATCTACGGTCACCCTCTGGGGGAGAGGTTACCAGGGGAGCCTCGGTGTGGGGCTGTGAGTATGAAAGTTCATTAGAGCCCCCACCTGGGTATGGCTGGCTCTTTGGGGGCAGCGAGGAAGCGTCTTCCTTTTCAGGAGGCTGTGTCTCCAGGGCGAGCTCATCTGCAGACAGGAGCAGGGGCCTCCTCTGAGGGCAGCAGGTCAGCAGCCGCTCTTTGGACAGCAGATACAGCACAGCCATGGGCACTGGGAGCTGGGGGTGGGCAGAGGGTCAGGAGAGCCCAGTTCCCGTCGGGCTCCCCCTTCCCACGCTTGCCCTACTCCATGCGCCTGCAAGGTCGAACGACACATGTCTGCACAGTCCTGGGAAAAGACAGCTCTTTTCCAAGGGTGCCCACCTAAGAGGTGTCCCCAGCTATCGCAGCCTTGACCCAGGGCAGGCTGCATGTAATTGCTGCCCACCCTAAACCACATCCATTTTCCTTGTCGCATGCAAAGCTTGGACTCATGCTGGGCTTCTGTTGGCACAGAAGTGCCAGAGATAAACTCATTTCCAACATCTTTATCCTGAACTGTGCTGGGGCAGCCCCCACACACTCCGTTATGCTGGTAGATCACGTGTTGCTTTACAAAGAAGTTTTGCTTTCGTTCATCCCAGCTCTATAAAACTTGCTGGGGGGAATTATTATCCCCATTTTCCAGATGGGGCAAATGAGTTTTAAAGTTATCACTTAGTCAGAACCTGTTACAAGAGACCTAAGTAGTAGGCTAGAGACCCAGTGAGAGTTATTGCTGGTCACACAGCTGACCTGGGGCAAAGAGGCACCCCTCCCCCACCCACACCCACCCCCCCACCACTGGGCATCCTGATTCTGCCCAGTGCCGTCTCCACCTCAGGGGTTGTCTGGGCGATGTTACACCCTAGGAAGGTAGAGGCTGTCCTCAGGGACTTAGTGTCTAATTGGGAAAACAGAGCTGTGGGCTCCTTTTGAATAAAAACTGCATGCTGAGTGCAACACACACGCACAAGCCCAAAGTTAAGTTCACTGCTATTTACATTAAGCCGCTTAGGTTTTATGAACTCCCCAGAGCAATGAGAAGTGTCTCCAGTTTCCGAGGTTGCCTAGAGAAGCCTCCACAGCCTCTCTTGGGTGCCCTGCCTCTGTCGAACCACCCTCACCGCCAGGAGCTCCTCATGCAGTCTAGCCCTTGCTGCCGCAACTTCATCCAGTTCCTTCTGCTCAGGAAAGAGAGGAAGCTCTGGGAGCTGAGCAAGTTTCCCAGAGGCCGATGGGCTCCTCTGGGCTGGCAGGCACAGCAGAAGCAGGCAGGTGGAGGTGAAAGTTAGCGGACTGCCAGTCCCTGTCCAGGGGCTCCCTTAGCCTGGAGCCAGGCTGTCTCACCTGAGTACCACTCCTGTGGTGACAGCCCCCTGCGGGCACCTTGGGAGCCTCCCTCCACACTCAAAAATGAGTCAAAGTCAGACTCTGCCTGGTAGAGTTAGAGGCACGAATTGGGCCTGAATGCGGGGAGACATAGCCCCTGCCCTCAGGAGTCCCTGGTCTGATGAGGGAGACGAAGCCCTCTCTCCAGGCTGTTGGGGGAAACAGGAAACCTACACGCAGAGGCCTGTGGTGGCAGAATGCCTAAGCGAAGGCCAAGGGGAAACAGCTGTGAGAGGGGCAAGATCACTCAGGTGGGGCTTTCCAGGGAGGTGGGCGTGGGGAAAGACTTCACAGAGGATTGGCTGGCATTGCCACAGGAGCACACTCCATCTTTAGAAGCCCATCAGAGGAGGCGGGCTCCACCTTAAAAGTCAGGGAGTGCCAGGTGAGCTGTGTGTGTGCGCACGCATGTGCCCATGAGCTTGCACGGCCTCATGCTCTTCTGTGGTGGACTGTTTATCTTCCGACACAATCAGGTGGGAAAGGTCCGGAAATCCTGCAGCAAACAAAGTCCCTCCAGTCTGCACCTCGTGGGGCAAAAGAAAACAGACCTCGGGCTTATGCTGGACCATCCGGCTTCCTGGTCCCAGAGTCCCAGCCTCGATATTGTACTGACAATGCTCCTTCCCTTCGCAGGTCCCCCTTGGAGAGCAAAGCTGCGCTGTTTCCAAAATAATAATGGGCATGGCGGAAAGGAGAAGGAGCGGAGGGAAACGGGGAGTTTCTGAAACCTCTAGGGAAGATCCTGGTACAGGGAAAGGAAAGTTACGAAGAAGAAAGGAAAATGATTGGTGACCAGAGGGCAGCAGGTCCGCTGCTAGCCTCGCCTGCAGGGTCCCTCAGAGGCCTTCTTCTCTATCTGTCAGCTTCCACGGGAGCCTCACTCACAGCAGGGCACAGGCGAATCCCGCCAGCGATTAAATGTCCCAGAGAGGGGCCTGGCCTGGCCTGGCCTGGCTCAGGATTGGCTTCATCTGACCGCAGAGGAAAAGGGTGGGCTTCCCTTGGAGCCTCAGATGACTTGAACGTTGACCCTGATTTCACTGTGTTAAACCTATTCACTGCTTTACCTCCCTTGAGAATCGCAATTACAGGATGTCACAACCGAAGGACCTTAGAGATGATCTTCTGCAACCCCCTTTGTGTTCAGATGAATCCCAAGGGGTCAGTTCCCCCATTCTCTTGCCTTCCAGAGGGAACACCTCAGCCCCAGCCCATTTCTCAGAATCAGAACCTGCACTAGGAGCTGGTATAGACTGGTACGTGTGACTGTCTACTAGTCCCTGCCCAGCCCTGCCCCACTGGCACTCACGTTGATCAGGGCCATGATCCAGAAGGCGTAGGACACGTGGGTTCCTGCCCCATCCTGAGGGGACAGCCCAGGGAGCGTCTGGTTGGACCAAGGCCGGGCCTCAGCCTGGTGCTGGCCTAGGACCCTGGAGGCATGGAAGAGGTGGCTGCCGGAAGTAGCGTTGGCTGTGCTATTGCCAGGCAAGCAGCTGGCCTCAGACAGGAAGGGGTCCGCGATAAGGGGACTCAGAAGAGCCCCAAAGCCCACAAAGAAATGTAGAACCTGGGGAGGGAGAAGTGGGATGGGTAGGGGGATGGTTCAGGCTTCACACCCCATACCCCACTTTGTGTCCCACCTGGGGAACAAGGGGATGGGAGGCAGGAGAGGGGAGGAGTGAGCTCCCCTCGGCCACCTGCTCGTCCTGGGATTACTTGGTGACCGTGCTCAATCTCCTTCCTCACTCTTCTTCCTTTCCCAAATCTTAACCCCCGACGGGAGGCTGTTCCCATGTTAGCACCACCAAAGGGATGAGGGCTTAATACAGGGAAGGGCTGGACCGGAGTCCTGGGTAACTGCGAGGACAAGGAAGGAAGAAGAAATACAGAGAGAGGGAAGGAGACCAGAGGAGAAGAGCAGGCCCCCCTATCACACCACTTCCCAGTGCACAAAACACTTGCTGGTTATCCCTAGGATTCCCATGGCAACCCTGCAGGCAGGAATCATCACACCACTTTAGAGATGAGAACACCCAAGTCCGGAGATGATGGCCTACCTGAACTGAGGCACTGGTGCTCTTTCTGTGTCACCACCCTGGCCTAGGGGGAAAGACTCTGAGCCCCGGGGCGTGTGGGATGGCAGCGCTGGACAGATGCACAGGGCCCTCCCCGCCACGCAGCCCCACGCCCGCTGTGGGATCACCTGGAGGAAGATGGCTGAGTCCTTCTGGTAGATCTTCACCAGCTGCATGTTGGCCACGGTGTCGATGCAGCCCATGGCCAGGCCCGCCAGCGCCATGACGGAGGCCAGCACCTTCACATTGCTGCAGAAGGGGATGATGGCGAACACCAGGGAGATGGCCAGAGAAGAGGTGAAGAGGGCCCACAGTGACTGGGCCAGGCTGCGGTCATGGAGGGGTGAGGTCAGCGGAGCGGCCCGGAGCCCTTCAGATGCAGGGCTCCCTCCTGTCCACCACAAGGCACTGGGCGGCCCCTAGGGACAGCGCTCCCACCCTCTGGTAGAAGGGGGAAGAGAGCTGGGGAAGAAGCTCTGTCACTTATTAGCTACCGGGTGTGGGCAAGATGTTTCAGGAGCCTGTCTCCTCTGAGAACAATCCCTACCTCACAGGGTGGTTGCGAAGACACAAAAGACTGTCGAACAGGGAACACAACGGACCTTGACAACGCGTAACATAATTGCTATTATTTCACTTAGAAGCGATCTCACATTGTTTACTTATAAACGACAGAGGGAAAGCTGCTTTGAGCATTTCAAGGCAACTGTGCCGCATGCATGAAGCTGGAAGTGGGAGGCGGAACCGGAACTCAGAATCCCGGAGCTGGGCTGCAGCGCGCCTTCCACACACAGCGACGGAGAAAGGCCCTTTGCAGGCTCAGGCCCGAACCGCCCGAACCAAAGCCACAGCTGAGGTGTCGGGGGTAATCTGGTGACCCCTCTGTGAGCAGAGGTGTTGGGCTCTGTGCTTGGCAAGTGTCTGGAAAGGAGGCCCCGTGGTCGTCCCCAATGAGAGGTCTCCCCCAGAAGAGCCCACAGCAAGCAGGCTGAGGGCCTGTCTCCCAGGAGTGAATGAATGGATGAGTGAATGAACGAATGGAGTGTCTAAGCCTCTGTCAAGGTCTTTTGAGAGAGGAAGGAAGCCTTGTATTTTCCGGGGCCAGTCTGAAAGGCTAATGAGGGCTGAAGGAGATCGGGCAGCAAAAAGGTTCTCGTAAGGAGAGGTTATGGAGGAAATTCCTCAGATTATGAAAAGTTAGGGAGCCCCCGGTCAGCCTCTGTGGCTGCTGGAGCTGGAGTGGGGTGGGTATGTGGCAAGAAGACGCGTCTGAGTTTCCAACTCATCGAGGAAAAGAGAGATGCCCCCCAAAAACCCTCCAGGCCGTCTTTTGCCAGTGGTTCCTGCCTCTGCCCCACTTGGCTCTCAGCCGCTCATCTTGCCATCTTTGATTAAAGCCTTTATCAGAAGGGCTCTGCTGATAGTAGCAGTTCCTTATTTTCTCTTGTCTTGCTTCCAGGCTGCTCTGCCGGGGAGATCGCAGACCTTGACCCCTGCCTGTTCCCAGCTCAGAGCCACACGAGGGGAGCGGGAGAGCTCAATTCGCTGGGGCCACTGTGAGGAAAACAGGGAGGTTGTGTTGTGAGGCCTGTTCTTTCCCCACCGCCCCTCATGACCCCTGTTCCCCCTGACGTCCCTGCTCTGCCAGCCCCCAGCACTGACAGCCTGGGCCACTCACTGAGCTTTAGGCGTCTCTGCTTCCTGCAACCTGGTGCCTGCGTCTTACTTTACTCTGCATTTGGCAGAGGTGATGCCCACACCCCTGTGGGCTGCTAAAAATGGCAGGCCTCTCATAATAGCTCTCTCCTCGTTCCCCTTCCTTCCCTGCACAAGATACAGTAGACAGGCCCCTGGATGGCCTGACTTTAGGGATAGCAAGAGGGTCCCCTCTCTCCCCGTCAAGTGTTCCCTGCACTGACCCAGCACTGGGGTGTGGGGCGGGGCATGACACTTCTACCACCTCATTCACCACTCTGCAGTAAACGCGGAGGCCCCAGTTACAAACACTCTCCTGCAGAATTAACACTTTATCATACTGCCCTGAAAGACCTGAATAAAAGCGGTTAGTGATCACTGCCGCAGCAAAGTCCCGAGAGAAGAGGTGCCGAGATCACTGACATGGGAAGGAGCTGTGGGGAAGTGAAGGAAGACAGAATAAGTTTATATGACAACGACCAACATTCGTTTACAGTGTCCAAGACAATGGTGCACATGACAATGCCATGAGGTAGACTTTGTAGCTGTTGACCCACAAGTAAACTGAGGCTGAGAAAGGCTCAGAAAGTAGCTGACAGATGCTGGACTCAAACCCAGGTTTTCTGACTTGATATTCCCTAAGCCATGCTGATTTTCCATGGAGGAGAGAGAGAGAAAGAGAGAGAAGAGAGAGAGACAGAGACAGAGGACAGAGAGACAGAGAGACAGAGAGAGAAAACCTGGTGTGGTGTGTGTGTGTGTGTGTGTGTGTGTGTGTGTGTGTAAAAGCTGGTTCTGGGCCACAGATCCAGCTAGGCAGCAGGGAGCATGAGGCCAAATTCTGCAGAGCCTGGTCTCAGGAAGCAATAGCGAGCAGCTGTAGTCGCTAGAACATGAGCCCCCAGCGGTTCCTCTGTGGTGTTAAGGGAGCTCCAAATGCTTCATATAACTGCTGGCTCCACCACAGGCCTCCCAAGGCATCTGCTGCAGTCCGTTCACTGTGGCCCCCATGCCTGGCACTCTGCTTGGCCCTGAGAAGGCACTCGATCCGAGTAACTGGCTGTCGCTAGTGAAATGGGAGTCGTGCTTGTCTCGTCGCCGTGCGCAGGACGGTCTGGAGAAAGGGTCACAGCCTGTTAGGGGGCTGATGTAGGACTGTATGGGGGGTGACAGAGTCATAGACGGGGAGATACCAGGGAGGTGCTGAGTGGAACAAGGAGGCCCAGGAGATGGGGAAGGGCCACTGGCCAGTGGGCTGCCCTGTCCAGGCCTTTCCTCTCTCCCATTCATACTCTCACTCCATGCCCAGAGGGCGCTCTCTCCTTCCCGGGCCCAGTGACAGGCAGGAGAGAGAGAGAAAGAGAAAACAGGTGGCAAGGAGAGGCCGAAGGGACCTGGGAAATCCCCTCCCTGCATTTCCTGCCACCCCCAGGGCCGTGGTTTCAGCTTGCCACCCAACGGCTGGGGCTGAGCCCATATTGCCATCCCAACGGCTGGGGTTCCTGGGCATGAGGGGGAAGGAGCCCTATTCCCAGTAACTGAGGACAGCTGTACCTCAGGAAACCTTGTGTTTGGATCCCAGGGCCCGCCCTCCCCAGTGACTTCAGCAGAGCCGTGCCCGGGCACTCCAAACATCAGCCTGGACAAATTTCTTTAGAATGACATGTTATTGCTAAGAAAAAAGGAGTCCCAGATATATCCCAGATCCAGACTGAATTATACTAATTGGCTTGTCACTTATTGGTTTGGTCAACAGCTCCTTCCAGGAATGTGGGTAATTGAAAACTATGAAATAATAATGTCAAAACACCTTTGGCAGCAGGGATGCAGTGGGATTTGTAATTAGAAGATTGGTCCTAGGCCCACCTCTGCCACTTCCCAGTGGGCGGCTTCGGGTAAGCCACTTACACGCAGCCCTCTGGGCCTCAGTTTCCTTCACTATAAAATGGGTATAGCAGGCTCTGCCTCTTGAGGCTTCTGTGTGGAGTCAGTGGGATGTTCCAGCCAATCCTCCTTACAGGGATCTTTCCCTGGCCTCCTCCCGCCCTCCTCCCCGCTGGCCCCAGGCCATCCCAGAGAGCCTGCCAGGCCCAGAGAAGAACGCCCTGCAGGAGGGGTGCAGAGGCTGATGCTAGCTCTGGACTCCCCCCAGGCCCTGCCTTTGTTCCTGCTGCTGTGCCATCCGGGGTGACCTGGGAGGCTGGTCCAGGAACTGCTAGAGTGACAGGGACCTTAGAGTCCTGCCCCTCATATTACAGATCAGGAACCAGACCCAGACAGGGAAAGAGAGCCGAGTATTGCCACGCCAGGATCCAGTTTCTTGACTTCCAGTCCAGGCAAAGGCCAGTGCGGTGTCATTGATCCGCCCTCCCCTGGTCCTGGGTTCAGAAGTTAATTCAGGCCAATTAGAGGAGGGGCCCTCCTCCCAGAAATAGCCTAGAGAGTCAGTCCAGGGAATTCTTCCTTGAAAGCCTGAGAAATGCCCAAGTTACTCATTAATAGTTCCACAAAGAAGGTGCAAACAGGGATGGAGGGAGGGCAGGGAGCCAGGTCCTCCCCAAGCCTAGCGGGGGCTCTGCTGGAGGTGCTGGGCCCACAGTTTGCTGTGTGACCTTGAGCACACTGCTGACCCTGTCAGCCAGGTGCTCTGCCTTACCCAGAGGGCGCATACCATCACCTTGACCAGGCCTTGCTGTGGGCATCCGCTCTGGCCCTCTCCTGGTTCCATTAAGACTAGGGGCTGTTTGGCTTTGAAACAGGAATGGCTCAAGCAGTAAGGTGTCAGCTGGCCTGTCCTGCCCTCCACTCCCCAGGGGTGGGGAAAATTGGTGCTGAGGCCCAGCGCCTTGCCACCACAGACTAAGTAACCCCAGATGGAATGAGTGACCCCGGGATGGGCATTGACATTCTCCTCACATTTTTACCTCAGAGCATCCTCCTGCCTATCCTGGATGATCTCCTTCCTTGAAGGACCAGGGGAGAGGGGAGGAGCACAGAACCCAGGAGGAGTCAGAGGCATCCCCAGTACCTCTCTGCCCGCAAAAGAAAGGAGTAGGGGGCATGGGACAAGAAACCAGGAGACACCCCCTGGGAGCGAGGGCAGGCTGGAGACAGCAGCTCAAGCCAGGGTAATAGGGAAGAAGCAGATTAGACTGAGGAAGGGGCCGGAGAAGAAGAGGCCCCCCTTGAGCTGAGTCACCCCTACACTGACTCCCCAGCTCGTTCAGGAACCTGTGTTAAGGCTGGAGCTACCCAGAGGAAGGAACAGCCAAGCTTGTCTTGGAGACATCCCAGTCTAAGGCAGGACCGCCCTGGTAGATTCGAGTTGAGGCTCCGCCCTTGCATGATGCCGTCCCCCAGCCCAATGGGCGCTGGGCTCGCAGCGAGTGACAGGGAGAGCTCCTGACGCATTGGCTGGACTTGCAGGTCTGTCGGCCTATAACACCTCTCCCCAAGTTCTTTGCATCCATGTCTCTCCTGCCATTCAGGTGTCAGCTCAAATGTCACCTCCTCAGAGAGGCCCTCCCTGACTACCTCTGTTACTCTCCCCTATCTCTGCTACTCTCCCTTACTCTGCTTTATTTCCTTCCTTTCACTAAAATGGTCCTTCAGAATGTAAGCTGCTTGAAAACAGGGAGCTTGTCTGTTGTGCTCACACCCAACGTAGGGTCTGGCTCAAGAGATATTTGTCGAATGAGTGAATAAAGGGGTGGGATGAGTTTTGAGATATTTTTTAATTAAAAAAAAAAATTGAGGTATAATTTACATACCATAAAATTCATCTATTCCAAGTGTACAATTCAATGGTTTTTAGTATGTTTAGAGTTGTAAACCCATGACCACAATCTAAATTTAGAGCATTTCCATCACCCCAAAAAGAAACCCATACCCATTTGCAGTCACTCCACACCCAGCCCTCGGTAACAACTACTCTACTTTCTTTATCTACAGATTTTCCTATTCTAGACTTTCATTAAAGTGAAATCATACAGTATGTCATCTTTTGTGCCCAGCTTCATTCACTCGGCACACTGTTTTCAAGGTTCCTGCACGGGGCAGCACGTATCACTACTTCACTCCTGTTTATGGTCGAATAACATTCCACTGTGTGGATGTGCCACGTTTCGTTGCTGGATATTTGGTTTGTTTCCACTTTTTGGCTATTATGAATAATGCTGCTATGAACATGCACGTACTTGTGTCTGTGTGGACATATGTTTTCAGTTCTCTGTGGCGTATATTGAGGAGCGGAATTGCTGGGTCATGTGGCAACTCCATGCCGAGACAGGTTTTTAAAGCAAGAAGCATGGCTGGTGGCAGACCCCTGGTAGCTTTCGGCCCAGCTTTGCTGCCTGCTGAAGGTGGAGAAGCTGCTGGAGGGGGAGGCACAGGCTTTCTAGGGAAACCAACCAAGGCCCAGCTCAGAGGAGGAAACAGGCTTTTACGCTGTGTTCCAGGGGCCGCAGGTGCCAGCATCTTGGGGAAGCAGGTCTGAGAGTGGCTTGAAGAACTTTGCACAGAAGACTGAGTTCGGGCAAGGGGCAGGAGGGGGTCGGAGCTGGGTCACAGTTGGGTAGGGCGGTACTTGCAGGAATTTGAGAAGAAAGGCAGAGAAGGAGATAGCGAATAGAGCAAAGTGGGGAAGAACTCAACGAGCCTTCGGCTAAGAGGGCACATGCCGGGGAGAGGCTGAGGCTGAGGCGAGGCTGGGAAGACGCTGGGAAACTGTGAAAGCCATTTATCTGCCCTGATGCCTTTGAGATAAAGGGGTCTCCCAAACTGCCCAGGGTGGTTAGACAGGTCCCCAAGAAACCAGGAAAGAAACCCTAACCTTCTGTCTAAATACCCCCTCCTTTTTCCTGCCTGACAAAACACATACCTGTACACTCTGCCAGCCAAGTGGCTTTGTGTTCTCTTTGACCAATTTCCTGCTCTCCTAAGGAAGGTCAAGTCCTGATTCTTCTGGCCCTGATTGTACCCTTCTCCTTATTGGTCTGCATATAGTGGCCTCCTTCAAGATCTCTGTCTATGCTAGGAGCCAGAAAAGAGAAAGAGGGAGGGGGAAGGAGGAAGGAGGGTGAGGGGAAAGAGAGAGAGAAAGAGAGAGAGAGAGAGAGAGAGAGAGAGAGAGAGAGAGAGAAGGCTCCTATTCTTCCCTGAACCCATTTAACCTCTAAGGTTTTCCATACCCAGTCCCTCCAATGCATGTCCTTATGGAGGCATCCAGGCACCCTATTCAGCCTGGGCCCTCAGTCTAGGCCAAGCAATAGGCAGGACTGAGCAGGAATCCTAGAGAAAGAAGCGCTGCCTGACTCTCCTCTCCTCCCACTCCCCCGCAACAGCTGGCCCTTTCCCCGTTCAGCCAATCCCCAAATGACAAGCACTAGCCTGGTGCACAAGCCAGTAATCACTTAAGCTGAAAAGCACTTGCAGGAGTATTAGCATTTTAACTGAGACGTGGGGAGGCCCCAAGGAATCAAGCTTTAGAGACTGGGTTCAGGGCTGGTGAAGGTTCTGTTTGTTTGGGGGATGGGGAATCATGATGGGCTGTCCGGCCCTAGCTAGGCGGTGAGTCCCACCTATATACAGGCCACCCCTGTAATATCCCTCCATTTCCACTGAAGTCTGCTTTGCTCTTAAACAAAGGAATGTCTTTGGACATTTTAACTCGGGGATGGGAGGACTGAGGTTCAGAATTTAAACCTGAAATTCTGATAAGACCTATTTTCCCCACCTTACTCTACTCCCACCCCTCAGATCCCAGCAGGAAGCCCCAAAGGCCCAGTTTCCTTTCCAGGTGTCGACTCAGGTATAATCAGCTCATGCCTGTGCCTGGAGAAAATGGGGTATAATTTGAACCCTGCTGAGTTGAAGCTGACTATTCATAAAGCAAGAGGCATTTCAAAAGTATCTGGTTCTAGAGACAAATGTCTGGGTTCAAATCCTGGCTAGGCTTCTTAATAGCTGTGCGAGCCTGGCAAGTCTCTTAACTCTCTGCGCCTTAGCTTCCTTCTGCATAAGAGGTAAATAATAACACTACTCTTCGGGGTTGTTGTGAAGATGATATTGATACAAATGAGATACTTTCCTGGCATCCGGTAAGTGCTCGACAGCGTTGGTTATTATTGCTACCATTATCATTTTTTTTTTCTATGAGCTGGTTCCCTGCTGCAGGACCCTTTCTACTACCTGTCAGAGCCCCCCGCTTAGTGAGGAACCCTGAGGATGGGGCAAAGCAAGTGAGGAAGAGATGGCCCAGTTGGATGTGTATCTCTGCCCTTTTCACAAAATCTGGCACACCAACGTGCCATTTAGAATTATCCTCATTCCCTTTCCTGTTCTTTGCACTACACATATTCCTAAAAAGTTCTAGGGAAGGGAGCTTTTGTAAGTCAAAATACTTAAAAAACAAGGAAAAAACAGAAAAACACCTTGATAGATCTCTAATTAAACCTCTAGGCATATCACCTCACACCGGTCAGAATGGTTATCATCAATAAATTAACAAACAACGAGTGTTGGGGAGAAGAGGGAACCCTCGTGCACTCTTAGTGGGACTGTCAATTGGTGTAGCCACTATGAAAAAAGAAGTATGGAGATTTCTCAAGAATTAAAAAAATAAAACTACATATGACCCAGCAATTCCATTCCTGAAGAAATTTATCTGAAGAAATCCAAAACATTAATTCTAAAAAATATGCGCACCCCTATGTTCACTGTAGCATTACTGACAATAGCCGAGACATGGAAGCAATCTAGGTGTCCATCAATAGACAAATGGATACAGAAGAGGTGGTACATATATACAATGGAATATTACTCAGCCATAAAAAAGAACAGACTCTTGCTATTTGCAACAACGTGGATGGACCTAGAAGATATAATGCCAAGTGAAATAAATCAGACAGAGAATGACAAGTACCATGTGATTTCACTTCTATGTGAAATCTAAAAAAGCAAAATAAACAAACAAAACAGAAACAAATGCATAGATACAGAGAACAAAGTGATGGTTGTCAGATGGGAGGGGGGTTGGAGAGATGGATGAAAAAGGTGAAAGGGATTAAGAAGTTATAAAAATAGTCACAGGGATGTAACATGCGGCACAATAATATAGTCAATAAGGTTGAAATAACTGTGTATGGTGCCAGAGGGTTACTAGACTTATTGGGGTGATCACTTCGCAAGGTATATAAATGTCTAATCACTATGTTGTATACCTGAAACTAATATAAAATTGTATGTCAACTGTAATTGAAAAATAAATTTTAAAAAAACCTCTAGGCAGAAGCAGAATAGATCTTGAGCTTTTTAAGATTTTCTGAATCTCATGTACATCCAATCCTGTACAAAACCCACAGAAACACTAGTGTACGCAAAGAGACTTGCTTCTTAAGAGAATTCTTTGGTTTACAAGAGGCTTTGGTAATGGGGATAATCACTCCCTAATTGATAATGATTTGTCAGTTGGGTGGCTTAAACTGGGTGGGGCCCATCCCTATGACACTTGTGCCCCCTCTTCCATCGGCTCTGGAAGCCAGGTGGACAGGAAAACCCACGCTCATGATTACCTCTAGGAGTGAGCCAAAGGGTGAGAGCCCTTGGCCCAGAACAGCCCCCAGAGGTTTCTCTGGGATAGCCCAGCTGTGGTTTTGTTCCCAGGCTGCCTGCCTGCTTGAGCCCGTGCAATCCAGGAAACCATCCAACCCAGAGCTGGGACCAGGGAAATCTCCAGCAGCCTATGCCTTGCAAGTGATCTATCCCCTGCTTTGGGTCTGTTTCCCCAGCTGCCCTAGGAGAGTGATCCTGCTACCTTTCCAAAGGGCTCCTCGGAGATGGCCCTGTCCAATCTGAGCAGGAGAATGAGGCTCTACAATGGAATCCAAAAGAGGGGGCCATGCCAGGCGCTCCAGAGCCCTGCGGTGTGTAGAGAGGCCAGGGAGGAGTAATATGGGGTGAAGGAGTAGAAGGGACCCTGGCACAGGAACAGAGGATCAATTTACCAAGCAATGGGAAAGACACCTTGCATCTTCCTCCAAGGACTAAGTGGGGAGGCGGTGTGTGTGTCTCAGAGGCAGAAGGAGTCTGCCTCCACGGTCCAATGAAGGAACCCTGGCCCCTCCGGAACCGGAGCACACAGGACCCACAAGCCCCGGGACCACTTCGGGGGGTGGGGGGAAAGACAGCCTGTGTCAGCTGATCCGGAACTGATGGTGTGAGTGGAACGCGCCCCAGGGCGATCCGTCAGCCTCGGCCTGCTTTGGCACCTCGCAGGGCCTCTGAGGCGACACTCCCACTCTCCTTCCACTTCACTTCCAATTCTGCCTCAGGCAACAGGGGCTCAGGACGAACCTCAGACCCGCTGCGCAGGAGGGAGAGACACGTCCCTCTGCAAACTCCATCACCCCTCTCCCTGTGGGGTGTGGGTGGGGTCAGAAGGGTGAGGCCTAGGTTTACACCTTCACAGAGGTGAGTGAAGGCCGATAAATAATCCAGAAATCACCTTCAGTCTTGGGAGTTTTCCGGGTAGAGTTGAGGGAGGTGGGGCGGGGGGGGGCGGAGGCTGCCTTTGCCTAAGCAGGGGAGACACAGCTAGGGAGCTGAGGGGGGTGGTCGCAGCTCCAGCACCGCGGGGGCAGAGACAAGGGAGGAGGGCAGGGGAGGGCAGGGGAGGGCAGGGTCTGCGCCGCGAGGGCCCGGCACTCACGTCCTCTTGAAGACGCCCCCGAGGGCGCTGCCCAGCAGGAGGCAGAGCTGCTGGGAGAAGAAGACCCAGGAGATCTGGGACAGAGAGCTGTGCGTCTGGCAGCGCAGGTCCAGCAGCGTGGGCCCCAGGAAGGCGATGCACAGGCCGAAGCTGAAGAAGACGCTCCAGTAGGTGAGCGTGGGCTGCAGGTTGCGGCGGAGCAGTCCCGACAAGCGGCCGTCGCAGCCCATGGCCCCGGCTGGCAGACGGACTGGCGGCTGCTGGCCCGGAGCGCGACGGTGCCCG
The DNA here is from genome assembly GCF_902729225.1 of Pteropus medius. Lineage (NCBI taxonomy): Eukaryota > Metazoa > Chordata > Mammalia > Chiroptera > Pteropodidae > Pteropus > Pteropus medius. The sequence goes on from NW_024349227.1 coordinate 1,317,993, forward strand.
AGCGCCGCCTGCCCGCGGGAGGGCCGGCGGGGCCGGGGAGGCCGGCGCCGGGAGGGAGGGGCAGGGAGGGGCTGCCCGGCGAGGGGCCCCGCCCCCGGCGATGGGGTGGAGGGGGCGCCTCTGCGGCCCGCGGGCAGCGCGTCGGGGCGCGCGCCTCGCCTCCTTCCCACACATCAGCTCACCCTCCCCTGGCTGGAGGAGACCACAGGGAGCCGCTCTCTACCCACCCGCCTCCTCCTACCCAACTCCCGGTCCCTCCAGCCTCCTTATACAGCCCCCCAGGGTCGGAGGGGCCTGAGTGCCCATTTTAGAGGTGGACGAACAAAGAGCCCGAGCGGTCCTGTGTGTACAGAGAGAGGCTGGAGAGCAGGACGTTCCAGGCTCGGGAGAGCCCCGACCCCTCCCCATACACCAGCCGGGCCGTGGCTTTGGCGGTGGAGGTGGCCCCCAGCCCGTCCTCTTAAACCTAGGGGCTTCACAGACGGACTTCCAGGGTCTGACAGCGCCCCATCTTCCCCCGGAATAGAAGGCAAAATCTCCTTCATGTGTATTTTCTTGGTAGGGTATTCATGGCTTTCATTAGAACCTCAAAAGTTCATTGACCTTTAGACAGAAAACCCTAGAAACTATCCATCTTCACTCTAAGTTTCCCCGTGAGCCGGTCTTCACCTGCCGCATCCCATCTGCACCTTGGACAGGTACTGGAAGGAGGATATGAATGCTTGGTCCAGATTCCATCTCTTTCCTTCTTCCTATTTGGGGGAGGGGAGAGGGACGGGAGGTGGTGACCTGGAGGAATCCCAGAAGAAATTTGTAAATAATCCTCTAGGAAGAAAAAAGAATTCTGGGGAAAATTCCAATTTTGCTGGGAAAGACCCCAAAGAGGTGGTGTGGGAGGGTGTTATCCTCCATGCTGGGAGTCCTTGAAGGAGCCTGTGGCTGATACAGGATGTCCGTCCCCAGGTGGTGAAGGGGCTGGTGGGTCTTGTGTGTTCCTGCCTTGTTCCCTGGAGACGGAGGAGTAAGGCCTACAGTGTCACCTCTAGAAAAACAAACAAACAAATCATAACCGCAAGCATTTGATTGAGTCCTCTGTGCCACTTTACAGAATTCCAGAACCACAGAAGCTCAGAGTTGGAAGGAGCCATCTCCAGTTGAGGCCTCTACCCCCACCCCATCATTGCTGATAAATGTTTGTCAGTCCTGTTGTTGACTAAGACCTTTTATTGATGGAAACCCAACATATCATTTCCTAGGGATCTGCTTCCAACGTGAGTCGTCTCTGGTTGTAGGAAGGGATTTGTGCTGAACCGAAATGCTCCTCCCTGTGGCTTCCCACTGCCATCCACAGGACAAGTCTAATTGCTCTGTGTACGTTAGTCCTCACAAGTAATGACTTCACCCCAGCGTTCAGCTTCTCTAGCCCAAACACCTGAAATTCTTTCATAATTTCCTTAGATGGTGCCCCCAACTACATCGCCCTGCTGGTTTAGCTCCTCTGGCCACAGTGGCAGTGACCCTGGTACAGTGAGGCAGCCTACAGTGTCCGGGGTGCTGAAAGCATTCTATAGCTTGATCTGGGTGGTGGTTACACAGATATAAACATATGTAAATGTTCTTTGGGCTGCGTGCTTATGATTTGTGCCTTTCATTGTATGTAAGTTATATTTCAATAAAATAGTAGAAATTAAAAATAAGTAAACAAAAATAAAGCGAGATACCCCACTGTTGATGCAATACCCAACCTCTCTATAGTCAAAGGCCTTCCTCCTCTCCTTTCCTCTCCCCTGCTCTCCTCCTTCCTCCCCTCCACACCCCTCCCTTTTGTGCAGGGCCCTTGAGCTGAGACAAGCAGGAAGGAAACAAGTGCAGCAATGAGATACTTTCTGTCCTAGGGGTGCTTTGAGAGCCTGAAGGGGAGGAATCTCATTTTGCCTAGGAAGATGTGGTTACTGAACTCATGGAAGAGATGATTACTGAACCATTTTCCAGCATCATCACATTGTCCACCTCCTCTAGGAACTCTTTCCAGATAAATGCTATCCAACCCCCAAATTCCAACAAGCCCCAGATTTATTCCTTGCCCCCTACTATCTTCACAGTGTCAGCTGTTATGCTCAGGGACTGTCAGCTGCCTCTTCCTGCCACCAGTTACACTGTGAGTTCTTAAGGGCTGGGACTACATTTACCTGTACCTCTAATTCTCCCCACCCCTACCCAGGTGTCTTACCAAATGCCTTGCAGATAGAGTCCTGGATGAATAGCTGGGGAAGTGAAATATTCGCACAATACCTTTGCAATTATTTTGAGTATTTTATTTACATATTTTTTCTCCTAATAACAGCAAGTTCCCCGAGGGCAGAGGCTGTCCTACATTTCTTCTGTGCTTTGTACTCAAAGCTCTAGCCCTAGCCGGGCACTTTGTGGTCTTTCTTAAATTCGAAAGACAAAATCTTGAATGGTTCCTTAGCCATTCTTCGATTTCCCTCCTTAAAAATTGGAAGAGAGTGACCCCCGTCCCTCAAACTGTGGAAAGTAGATTGAGATCCCTGATCGAAAGACTGAATAGATTGGCAGAAAGGATCTGTAGGAGTGAAGGGGTCCCAAGCCCTTGCCGAATGAAATCTTTTCCTTTGCCTCAAAGGTCACCTACTCAGACAGCTTTCTTTGACTTTCCTAGGGTCCCTTATTGGGGCTGCCAAACTAAACCATTGCTAATGATCTGTTTACTGCCTCTCTTCCAAGGCCAGGGCCATGGAGCCGATTCTTCATTGGTTGCAGGAGTTGATTCATTGGTGACAGATGTTTGCACTACACTGACTCCCACTTACACCTGGAAGTTCATAAGCAATAAATCAATGGCACTTCTTGGACTGTGGATAGGTGATCTACATCCTGGAAATACTCAAGGAGAAGGCAAACAAGATAACATAGAGTGAAATAAGAACTAGATACCCTATGGTTCTTTACCATGCCTCACAGCTGCTCTTTACTGTATAAACCCATCATATACATTTTATCTTTCTTACTGTTTCTGTTAGAATTGAAAGCCTTAAATATAAAAAGACTATACAAAGAGAAAAGATCTGATTATCGCGGCCTAGAGGGGAATCATGGGGATTTTATGTTGGCAGGATCCTCCAGGTTACCATGAGCCTGCTCCCGGTCCCCAGGGCCCTCTAGTCTCTGCTTCCCAGACTCTCGGGAGGCCGGGCAGGAGCAGTGGAGTGACGTCTCCAGTTCAAGGTGACTAAGCACGTTCTGCTCTTCATCTGGCCATTGGGGCATAAGGCCACCCCTCCCCACCTCTGGATTTTGTTTTCCCAGCCCCCACATCATGGCCTTGCTGACCAGGATGTGGAGAGTGGATTGGCACGTTCTGGGGGTTGGCATGGGGCGGTTGGCAGACAGCTTGGTGCCAAGGACTGCACCTGGATGAAACAGCCACCCTACCCTACACGAACGCAAACAGCAGAGCTAGGTGTGTATACAAAGAGCTTCCTTTCCAAATATCCGGATGAAATGAGTTTTCAGCCTGTCTGGAGTGTGAGGGGAGTGGTCACTGAAGGTGCCAAGAGGGACAGGAGGGACAGGAATGGTGTAGAGGCATCTTTAGTGTTAGACCAGTGGCCCCACACATCCTGAAGGGAATGTTGCATAATTCCTGGCATTTAGTTAGTGCTGAATATGTGTTCGTGCTTTTAAAAGGGCTAGTTGAAGTTAGTCTAACTTTGAGTATTGGAAGGCCTCTAAAATTATCTAGTGTGACCTTCCACTCAGAAACGGAATTCCATTTACAGTGTCCCTGCAGGTGGCCACTCAGCCTCGGCTTCAGCATGTTCAGGCTTGGAGTCATAGTGATGTGTGAGACCTGAGAAAAACTGAGCCTAGGTTTCTTCTTCTATAAAATGAGGAGAATGAGAAAATGTAGACAAAGTATGTAGCGCAGGAGCTGGTACACTGCGTCCCTGTACCGGTAGCATCAGCATGTCCTGGGGACTTGTTAGAATTGTAGCTTCTCAGTTCTGAATCAGAAACTCTGGGGGAGGGGGATGCGGCTCGGTAATCTGTTTCATAAACCCTCCGGGAGACTCAGATGCAACAGCAGTTTGAGAATCAGTGCTCTAGAGCCGCAAAGGAAAAAGTCTAATTCCCTTCCAAGAGAATCATTCTCTGTCTGAAGACATTCTTCACGTTCTTCCTACGTTTTATCGTTCCCACCAACATCCTCTCCATTTCCTCAGCCATCTTTAATTTACCATGTATTCCAGATCCCTTGCCATCCTTATTTTCCTATCATGTTCTCATTGTAAGTGACCCTCTTAAAAAGGGGGGCGGCCAGCACTACACCAGGGCCCCTGAGGAGTCTAAGCAACACCCAGGGCAATGGATTTGCTGCCTTCTCTGTCCTAGACACAGTGACAGCTCTTTGTTGAGTGCTCACTCTGTGTCAAGCACATGACATACAATAGCTTTTTGTTTACTTTTTTTTTATTGAGGTTAAAATTACATACTTTCAAGTCTGAAGTGAACAAATTGAATTTTTACATGTGTACACATCCACCCAGATCAGGATATACAACTCTCCAGCACCCACTTCATACATGGTCATGTGCTTGCTCAGTATTGTATCTATGAGAACAATAGTTCATTATTTTTCATTGCTATGTAGTATTCCGCAAAGTGCTCACACCACAATTTATTTATCCCATCTACTATTGGTGAACATTCAGGTTGTTTCCAGTTTGGAAGTATTATAAATAAAGCTGCTGTGAATATTCTTTACTTGTCTTTCAGTGGACATAGGCTCACATTCTACTGAGAATGAAGAGGTGAAATTACTAGGTCATAGGATCGCTTTAGCTATTAGCGGGTGCTGCTAAATAGGTATCCAAAGCGCTTTTACCAGCGTATACTCCTGCTAGCGTTCCGGTTCCTCCCCATCTTACATTGCCAGTCAAGCTGATCTTCGTCACTGCGTTGGCACACACTAGTATCTCAGTGGTTTTCATTTGTATTTCCCTCCTAAACAAATACTGTTCGCTATCTTTTCATCTGCTTATTGGCCACTTGCATATCCTCCATCCTTGAGGATGGAGGTTGAGTCACATGAAATGTCCTTCGCGTCTTCCACCTACTTTTAAAATTGGGTTGTCTCTTTAAATTGTATTTAGGAGTTATTGATATATTCTGGATATGAGTCCTTTCTCAGTTACATGTATTATAAATATCTTCTCCTTATCTGTACCTGCATTCTCTTTAATCTTCACAATATCCTGTGAGATAAGCTTCATTATCTCTATTTTATGGATAAGGAAACTGAGGCTCAGGAAGGCAGAGCAACTTGCCCAAAGTCGCACAGCTAGGAAGTATCGAAGCTGAATTTTGGGCGCAGGTCTCCTGACTCCACAGTCTAGATCCTTCCCTCATGGATCATGAGGGAATCATCTTAGTTGCCTCGTCTTGCTCTCGAGTCTCATTTAATTTTGGTTTGTGCTTCTCTTTCCTGCCAGCACTCTTGGGGTCCCAATTCAGCCATGCAGCAGAAGGGCTTTTGCTCCAGCTGTTACAGGGTAAGGATGGTACCTCACATTCATAAGGCATGGTTACTAATAGTCATCCAAACACTGAGAAAAAATATCGAGCTCAGTGCGCCATCCTCCACCCCGTTTCCTTGGGGGCTCAGATGAGCTATTCATTCTGCTGGGAGCTCCCCACCCACCCAGGGCTGCCCGGTGCCTGCCTTGTGTTCCCTCCACCTCCTCATTTACCACCTTGCTTTGTGGTCACCAGCTGGAGTGTCCATAACTCAGATCAACTGTCAGCTCCTTGAGGATGGAGGTTGAGTCACATGTTAATCCTTGTATCTCAGGAGCACAGAGCAGGCATTCAGAAAATATTAGCTACCCAAATATGGGTTTAGTTACTATAACCTTGAACTAACGAAAAACTCTAAGGCAAAAAATAATATTCATAGAGGATTTCATGAGGGATGTACAATTTATCTATTTAATCAGTGGTTCTCAGACTTGGTTATATATTAGAATTGCCTCGAAGTTTGAAAAAGTCAGACTTTCTGGTGGAGGGGTCCTGTGTGGGTGTTTTACAAAAGCTCCCCAGGACTCTAATGTGCAGCCAAGGTTGGAAACCACTGTTGCTGAGGACTGCATTTTACCACCAGACACTTGCTTGTATGTCCTGCACCGTTTAGGTCCCTCAGTAAAGTGCCTCTGTTGAATTATGCTTGGGCTTTATGCCTCACTTGCATGACCCTATGATATGTTACTAAAATTATGGTGGAGATGTTGGGGCCAGTGGACCCCGTTTCATGAAAACAAACAGGAGAGATTTCTATTGGGCATCAGTATCAGGAAAAACTGTGATTTTCCTGAGCAACCAGCTCATGTTTGTCTTAAGGATGCTGGGAATCATATAACATTATTTTCCAAGCTCGTAATAGCTACTGGAAAGCTCATGGCCAAAGTCATGGTCCACCTTTATCACCTGTGTAGAATTTCATGGTATATAAGTTGGGTATTGACTTGGCTCCTCTTTATTTTGTCCTTTTCACCCTTTTTTTTTTTTTCATAATAATGCTTGTTTAAAAATAACTTTTTTAATGACAGGTGATATGCATTATATTAGTTTCAGGTGTACAGCATATCAGACATTTATATAACTTATGAAATGATTGCCCTGATAAGCCTAATACTCATCTGACGCCATACATAGTTGTTACAATATTATTGACTATATTCCCTATACTGTACTTTACATCCCTGTGACTGTTTTTATAACTGGCAATTTGCATATCCTAATCCTTTCCCCCCTTTCATATATTCCCCCAAACCCACCTCCATCTGACAACCATCAGAATGTACTCTATCTATGAGTTTGTTTCTGTTTTGTTTGTTTGCTTTTTAGATTCCACATTGGAGTGAAATCACATGATATTCGTCTTTCTCTGTCTGACTTATTTCACTTAGTATAATACCCTCTAAGTCCATCCATGTTTTTGCAGATGGCAAGATTTCATTCTTTTTTATGGCCATTGTAATATTCCATTGTATAGATGTACCACCTCTTTATCCGTTTGTCTATCAATGGACACTTAGGTTGCTTCCACATCTTGCCTGTTATAAATAATGCTGCGGTAATAATGCTTTTTAATTGCTATATATATAATTTGTATTCCATAAAATTCACTCTTTTAAAGAGTATGATTCAGTGGATTTTAGTAGGATCACAAGGTTGTGTGACCATCATCAACTCCCTAATTCCAGAACATTTTCATCACCCCGGGAAGAAACTCTATACCCATTAGCAATCTCTCCCCATTCCCTTCTCCCCTCAGCCTTTGGCAGCCACTGGTCTAATTCCTGTCTCTGTGGATTTGCCTATTCTAGACATTTTATATATATTGAGTCATATAATATGTGGCCTTCTGTGTCTTTTACTTAGCGTAACATTTTCAAGGTTCATACATGTTGTAGCATGTGTCAGTACTTCTTTTTGGCTAAATAATATTCCATTGTATCAATGGACCACATTTTGTTTATCCATTCATCAGTCGATGGACTTTTGGGTTCCTGCTTTTCGGCTATCATGATTAATGCTGCTATGAACACACTCATGTACAACTTTCCTTGTGAACATGTTCCAGTTCTCTTGGATATTGTACCTATTGAGTGAATTTTTTGGGTCATGTAGTAACTCTGTTTAACTTTTTTGAGAATCTTTTCTCATAAAATATTTTTAATCCTATTGTATTGCATATATCTCTGTAAGTCACTGCAAATCCTTCTTTTTGGAATGAGGCAGAGTATAAATAAATAAATGAATCACAAAGCACTCCCAAGCCATCTGTTTAATAATCTGCGCTAGAATTTGCCAGGATTCTATATTGAGCCACTTGGTCTATAGTTTCCAGAAATACCTTCTGTCTCTTTGTGAAAATCAGAACATTTTCTCATCTCCAATGACCTCATCATTTATCCAGGTTGTTTTTCGGTCCTCCCTGCAGGGTAGTTCATGGCTCCGGTGTCTCAATCGTGTGAACCCGACCCCACGCACTCGCTGGCAGTCACATAAGCTCTCACCATCTTCCTTCTCCTCCATCGGGCGATGTACTTCAATTTTTATAGCCAAGTAATTCATGCACCTGGTTAAAAATAAAGGAGAACAGAAGCGCCTACCGTGAACAGTCCCGCCTCATCCCTCCTCCCTCTAGTCCTGCTCCTGAGAAGCAACTGCTTCCATCTTCTTTAGCTCCTCATTCCGGGAGGGGCTACATCTCTCTCAACAATATGCTTATGCTGCAGTTCCTGGATTTCTCCATTTTAAACATCCTCTATTGATTCGTAACTATAAAAGATGAGGATTTAGTTCACATATATCATCCAAGCAACCCTCCCCATTCCACTCCCAACATGGTTATATAGCTGTTTTCATTTAGTTTCCTCTAAATGAAGTAAATATGTTGACTACCTTTGTTGCTTTAAGTAACATACGTGTATCTTTATCCTCATCCCACCAGCTACCGACGGTAGTTTGATTCAATGTTTTGTAGGACAGGGATGTCCTTACTCATACCTTTCCTTTTTGGCTTCCCTTCCCAGCTTCTGTCTTCTGAACATTTATTTTAAATATTCAGTGTTAATAACATTTATATTCTAATTTTCTAATCATAATTAAGTCTTCTGTGCTTTGCCTATAGGTAGGTTTCTAGAAGTTTAAATCCAATAAATAATGTTTACATTTGTGACAATTAATATTGTTTTATTGCAGAGCCAGCAATGTCCTGTAATGAGACTTCTTCTCTTTCTTTTAGTTTTTATAGTTTAAGTTGCCTTTCTTCTTCTCCTTCTCTTCCCCCTTTCTCTTCTCTTTACTTGCCATGATCATTTCCCCAAGTTCATATCCAACTTTTCAGCATATTGAGTATTCTATTTATGAGGCTCCCCCTTTTTTTCCCAGGGATCTCTCACACAAGGCACTCTCTTATGCTCTAATTGGGGGTGTCGCTTTTCTTTCACAGAGCTGTCAGCCGGAGGACTTCTTCCTTTCACTGATGTCCTGGGCTGGTCCTATTGTTTTCTCCTTCTTTCCTCCCTCCCTCCTTCCCTCCTTTTCTCCCTCCCTTCCTGTCTCCCTTTTGTTTATGTTGTTATTTTACTGATGACATATTTAAGCAATTTTCTAAGCGGGAGTGTGTGGTATGTAGATTTTCTGAGTCCTTCCTTTCTGAAAATGTCATAACTTCACCCTCATACTTGGATGGGTATAGACCTCTTGGTTGAAAATTGCTTTTTTCACAGAATGTTGAAGGCAACATGAGAATCCTGAGGCAGTATGATTCTTGCATTTTTAGAGGTAAACATTTTTCCCTATAGGGAAATTTTTAGGATCTTGTCTTTATCATTGCTATTAGAAAGTTTCACCACGATGGCGCTTATATGTGGGTCTCTTATTCACTCCTTTCGTTGGATTTTTGGTGCCCCCTTTTCATTTAAAAATTCTGTCCTTTAGCTTTGGGAAATTATTTTGTTATTTTACTTGAGAATATCTTCCCTTCCATGGTCTCTGTACTTTCCCCGACCCCACTCCAATCCTGGAGATACTATTATCCAGATATCAGACTAATTCGTTAATTCTTTTACCTTCTAGCAGCTTCTATTGACATTTTTATTTTCATAATCCTATCTTTAATTTCCAGTAGCTCACACTAATTTTCTGGTTGTTCTTTTTGTAGTACCCTGTCCTTGTCTAGGGATGCGACACCTCAACTATCCCTGAAGATATGTATTAGTTATTTAAAAGTTTTTTTTTTGTCTTCTGTTTCCTAAATTATTTCTCTTTTTTTGTGGAGCATCTTCCCCACCCCTATTTATGTATCTTTGTCTGTATTTCATTCTAGAGGCTTTTTTCAAATGTCTGGTCTTCGTCTTTTCATATTTAAGAATGAGGCTGGGCTGATCGCGTGGCACATTTCATTTCGTTTCATCTCATTTGGGCAGGGAGCCTGTGCCGCATGGAGGGGTCCAAGGAATAGTGGTGGAAGCCCCTCCTTTGGGGTCACTGAACCCTCTGATTGGGGATGGATCCTTGACTGCCCTGTTGCTTAGGAATTGACTGTTCCATATACGTTGGCCTCTTTTTTTCCTCTTTTTCCCTCTTTTCAGCCATGGCTGTGTCTCCTGCCTCCTCCTCTACACTGTCCAACCCCACGGACTCTCGGAGGCCTTGGCTCCCCTGCCCCGCCCACACCTCCTCCCTCTCCCTGCTCCTGTGCTTCTGCTGGGATAACACGTGGCCTTCTCAGCTGCCTCCCGCCCTGGGCTCACTGCCCTCCACGCCCTTCATCAGTGACCAATCTTTTCCCCACCTCCCAGTTCCCATATATTTGCCAAAAATGTTTATCCGCGGTGGCCTCCCCCTGTTCTCCTCATCATTAGAATGTACTTTTCTTCACTGCTTTATTATCCTTTCAGTAGGGTCACAGAGGGAGAAATGACAAACACACGTGGCCAATAGTCTGTCTGTAAAGAAAAGTCTTCAGTTCTCTCTTAATGTGTTTTACCTTTTTCGGAATGAAGGTCATTCTCCTCAGAATAGGAGAATGAACCAAGTTAAGAGCTTCATCGTTATCATAAATATCTACATGTTGGGAGATGGAGGCTCCTGAAGTCCAGGGGGCTCCTTTTTTCTCAGTTGGGCTGCTATTGTTTTGCCCACGTCTTCACTTCGGATGCAGCTCCTTGTCCGCCCAGTCACCCCGTCAGAGACCTTTTGCACTCTTGCATCCAAGTGCCAATTTCTGTCTCTGTTCTGTCATTTCGAAGTCCAGCATTGTTCTTGAATTTACCGCTCCAGCACTATCCACTGCCTTTGTCCGACTGTCCTAATTCATTGTTTAGTTCCGAGCAAGCTTCTCCTTATTCTTGCAGCAGCCTCCTATCTCCCTTCCTGCCCACCTCTCATCCGGCCTCCTTGCACTCTAAATTCAGACCTGAATTCATCCCTCATTTACATCAACAGAGGGACCATCTAAAGCAATGAGTATCACCTCTCCAGAAGGCTGTTGGGCAGTAGCCATCAAAATTATAACTGCACCTGCCCTTTGATCTGTAATTGCACTTCTAGGAAGTTATCCTGCATATAGAGTTGTACTTATATAAAGTGACGTAAGTACAAAGTTGTTTATTGTGGCACTTTTATAAAAGCAAAAGTATGTAGACAACCGAAATGACTATTAGAGACTTGCTAAGTAAATTACAATACACCCTCGTAATAAAATATTGTGTAGCTATAAAAATGAGGAAACTCTTTATATATTGATAGGAAATAGTATCTAAGATATATTATGTAAAAACTGAAGGATGCAGAACAAGTGGTTGACACTTGAGTAACACTTGTGTAAAGGGGGAAAAATAATATGTGTTTACTCCTTGTCTTCGCATAAAATTCCCGGAAGGGAGGGGAACGAGAGGTAGGGGACAGGGTGAAAGGGACATTCTCACTATCAACACTCTTGTACCTTTTGAATTATGGAGCACATGAATGTGTTGTCTATTAAAAATAAATAAATAAAATTTAAAATTTTCTCTTTGTATCATCTCGATTTAGATTTTTTAAAAAGCACACACATTAAATTTGTTATAAAATAACCTGTATGTTAATCTGTGTATTCTCTGAATCTATATGTTCTAATATAACCTTACTAGAGGGTGCATTTTGCTAAATTAATATGCCTGTATATTACATATTGTATTTACCATACATATTTTTTTTAAGGTCTCTTTTTAAAAAAGAATCTGAAAGGAAAACATCAAAATGTTGACAGTAGTTATTTCTGGGTAGTTGGCGTAAGAATAATTTTCATTTATTTTTATCCTTTTTCTGTTTCTCCCCCAATTTTTTTATGATAAGGACATATTCTTCTAATAATCACTGTCCACAGGATAAAGCTTAGCCCCTTCAATGTGGCTGTCGAGGCCCCTGCTTGCATTTCCACCCTCTTCTATCACCTGCCCTGCCCGCCACGGGGCAATTTTTGACCCCTGAACAAGGCCTCTTAGCTGTTCTCCCTTCCTGCAGAAATGGGACCCAGCCTTCACTGTCCAGCTCAAATGTCCCCTCCCAGATAGAATCAGTGGCTCCCTCCCTGGTGCTCAAGTAACCACTGTCTCCTCTGGACTGGATCCCTCATGCATGTGGCCCTTGTCTTAGAAATCACTGAGCTCCTGGGATAGCCCGGGCCCTGAGTCCAGGTGAGTGCCAGGAGTGCGTGGGCCCGATGGTTGGTTCCACCTGCGAGATGGAGCCGCTAAGAGTTACTGTTGGCTGCAGTCCTCACCGTACTTTGGTGCCTCCTTTCTATTTGTCAGTTTCTGGGGTGTTCTTGGTGTGCTGCAGTCCTTGTTCCCCTCCTGGCAGGGCCTTCTAACTAGTGGCATTCTTCAGACAGCTGCATCTTCCAAACCAGTGATGGTCCTGGACCAACCTCAGTGGTCCATTTTGAGAGGAAAGGGCTCTCCCAGGATGGCTGCTCTAGATGAGGGAGCGGGGCGGGAGAGGAGGTCCTTCCCTCTCGTCTATTGGAATGAGCAGAGCTGGGAGATGAGGTGACATTTGCCCCCAGAGACTCCATGTTCCTCCCCAACTCCCCTTTCCAGGAGGCTTCCAAGTCTTCCTGCCTGTCCCATCCAGAGGGAAATTGGCCGGAAAGGGAGGAGATAGGACAGGAGGAGTGACCAAAGCAGGCCCCACCATCTCCCTTTCCTGGAAGACTTGACTTTATTCCTTGCCTTTTTGCAGACTCCTGCAGAGAATCCCACCTCTTCCCAGTTTCTCAGAGTGCGGAGGCCCAGAGGTCTGAACTGCCCCCACCCTTGTCTCTCACTGAGCCCTGCCCCCACCCAGTTCACGTGGAAGCTACACATAAAGGAGATGGCAGAGAGGAGCCAGTATCACATTCCTCTTAAGTCCATCTAGGTCCTGGCTTAAGAGATGCTTATACTCACTCTCCCCTAATCCGGCCGCTGTTGCTCTCATCCTTATCCTTATTCTCAAGGAGACTTACCAAGAGATAAATCCCAGCCTGATCATTTGAACCCTTAGTTCCATTTGCAGTATCACCTCCAGGTGAGGGCAGCCAGAGCTACCCTTGGACGTGGTGGGCACACGGCCCCCGAGGGAGACAGGCAGTTAGTTACCTATGAAGTCCAGACTATTAAAAATCTCCCCATCTTCAAGATCTTTTTATCAGTGAGCAATATGGCTAATATATTCTGAGGATCTAATATATGTCAGACATGTCCTCAGTACTTTCCCTGTGTTAAGGAAGTAGGAGTGTTTGTTATACCTTTGCTTTATACATAAGGAAACGGAGGCACACAGAGGTGAAGCATGTCATTCAAGGCTGTCTACCTAGTGACTAGACAAGCCAAGATTTGAACCTTCTGGCTCCAGAGCCTGTGTTTTAACTTGAGGCTACACTGCTGGGGAGAGGCTCTCTTCCAGTCCCGCTGTACCTCTTTCTTGCATCTTCTTGCAAAGTGTACATATTCCTGGGGAAGGTCCCAGTGAGCCTAGTCCACCTGCTGGGTATGAATTGGTTTATCCCCATGAAGGGTGTGTTGATTGGCCTGAAGATGGCCCCTGGGCTACTCGAGGTGTGGAGGGGAAGAAAGGGCCTCTAATGAGGCATGAGAGTCAGGGGAAGTTAGAGGTTCTTGGAGCCACCCCAGGGTGGTGGGAAGAGAAATAGTTATGTCCCCAGCTCATCAGAGATAACCCCAGGGAAACAAGACTAATAGTGAGGGTGGAATGAGGATGAGCCTCTGAGCTGACCCCTCAGAGCCCATGGTTTTGGTGTGACCCACCTGAGTGACGTTGAGGGGTTTGGCTATGGTGGACAGGGGAGTGGAGTGGTTGAAACAGCCCTCTAGACCTGACCTTTGGGCTTCAGCATGATCCCTGACCCTGAGGGGTCATTCCATCAAGTCTAGAGTCATGATTCTGAATTCTAACCCCCATGCCCAACGAGCCCTTGACTGCCCAGCAGAGTGAAGCGGATCTGTACCAGTGGGGTGCTGCTGGGAGCCTTCTGTTCATATTGCCTCAAAACAATGAATAAGCTTCTTCCGCCACACAGTAGGTGCTCCTGTGTGCTCACTAGGTCTTCACAGCTGTGTGGAGACGTGAACCAGGCCACCCCCAGTGGGCCTGTGAGGGAGTGAACTCCGGGAGGTGGTCACATGCCCAGGATCGCAGAGCTGCCAAGCCGGGATTCGAACCTGGAATTCTACACATCGAGCACCGCCCTCCCTTCCGCTAACCCACAGCTGCTCCCGGGGGTTTCTGCCAACCCTGTAGCTTTGGTCGTTCAGCCTCGGGCCTTCCTTTCCTTCCTGACCCTTCGGGCTCTACTTCGCAAACTTCTATTTGCTTCAGAATTGTCTGGGGGGAGTGTATTTAAAATATAGATTCCCGGAATTCACCCCTAGACTCTGACTATAGCAGTCTGGGGTGGGGCCCAGGACTCTGCATTCCTAGCAAGCCCTGAATTATTCTGAAATAGGTTTCTGACATACACAGCTCTGAGAAACCTGCTCTACTCAGCATCTCAGGATCTCAGAGGTGTCTGTCCCAAGCCCTTTCCCATGGCAGGGATCCATAAACATCTGAGAGGTAAACGAGGGCCCCTTTATTCCTAATTTTGTTGCTTGGGTTCCTCTCTTGTGGGTTTAAAATGTTAAAAGGGTGATGGGAGACTTTTAATGGCTGCTGATCAGTTCTTTGCCTCTGGAGGCCCCAGGCTGCTTCTCCTGGGTTCCGCTCCACAGGGAAGGGAAGAGGAAGGGGACAGTGTGACCGCCTGAGGTCTTAGCAGGGGCCTGGGGCTCTCTGGGACTTCAGACCAAGATGCTGCTCTCTTGGCGGAAGTCATAAAACAGAGCCTGGCCCCCGAGGTAGTGTTTCTCAGCCTGTGGCCCACCACTTCAGAATCATGCCATTTGATGAGAATGAAGATTCCTGCCCCCAACCCCGATTGATTGAATTAGAATGAAGAGAGGAGAGAAGGCCCAGAAATCTGCCTTTTTAGTCAGCACCCCAGTCAATTCTAACGTACGTGAATATTTGAGAAATCCTGTTGTATGACATGGACTTTACAGTGTCACAGACCTGGGTTCAAGTCCCAGCTCTGCTACCAAGTAGCTGTGCGGTCTGGAACTAATGCCTGACCTCTGTGAGACTCAGTTTCCTCATCTATAAGAAGTGGGGTACTGTACCTGCCTGTTGGTCTTGTGTGAGGATTAAATCAAACCATAAGAAAATTGACGCCACTAGCACGGAAGAACTGCCCTGGCCGTGGTAAAGAGAGGAACGCGCAAATAAGTGCCTTCCCCGGGTCAGAAGACTGTGAGTTGGAGACATCATTACTCACCCTGTGGCAAACACGGAACTGCTTCAAAACAATTCTGACCTTGCGTTTCCTCTGGGGAGAGCTCAGTGACGCTTTTCAAGATGACAAGTCCATTCCTATCCTCAGGTGTGAACCATTTCAAGTTAGGGTCAGATAATGTAAACAAAATACCATTCAATTTTGGCTCGATGCCCCCTAGCCAAGCCCTCTATCCACCAGCCCTTTCTCACCCCCACCCCAATTTCCCTTTACATTCCCAAACCCCTCATACTGAAGGGCGAGTCCCTTTTGGCAAACCACAGGTCTGCCAAGGTCCCTGGGACCCTTAGCTTCATAGCTGCTGCCAGGAGTGGGGAGTCTCCAAGTCCTTCCTTTCCACCGCTCCCCTAGTCTGGCCAATCCAAGGAAATGCCAAAGCTTTTGAAAAGCTTCGGCCATTTATAATGGGTCAGTTCCCTCCGGAAATGTTCCTCAGCTCCGCTGAAAGCCTGCCAGGTGACTTGGTGATGTCCAGCTCCCAGCCCACACAATGGGCAGGGCAGAACAATGCTGAGTAGGAAAAACATCCCGCTTGTCCATAGGCTCACATCCTCCTGGGACCCCACCCCCCAGCTCCCAGAGCTGGGGGGAGGAGCAGCTGTGGATGAGGGGAAGGGGAGGCGTGGGAGCACGACCAAATTTCCCCAGTTTGGCTGCATTCTGAACCAGCTGGGTGAGTCAGATTAGAAGTCAGATCTGCTTATTCTGGCTCCCGTCAGCCCTGGAGCCACGGCTCAACAACCCTGACACTGGAAAGGATTAAAACCCGAGCTGGCAAACAAAGCAGTTCAGAGGGCAGGGAGGCACGTAGGTGTGTGTGGCGGGAGGACTGGCTTTGTCACCTCACTGACCAAGTGCAAGGTGTTCAGCCTCAGTTTCCACATCCCTGAACAGTGTAATGGTACCTGTCCCATCAGTCTCACAGGATGTTTTCAGAGCAAAATGCGCTGATGTGCTGGAAAGTGCCTCAATAATCTAAAGGAATTACTTGGTCAACAACTGGTGTCATTATCCTAATAAAGCAGTTGGGGGGTGGGGTAGCCCACATGGAGGTGATCACGCTCAAGATGGCAGGACACTCTTCGATCTGGGCAGCTTACAACCTAAACCCAAGGAAGACACCTAATAGATGCTTCAAAACCTGAGTGTAGACTACAAGCTATAAGAACTTCTACACTATCAGGCTTGCAGGTGGGAGTCAGTGTTGGAGTTCTTATCTAGAATTCACATTTCCATACTAAACCCATTGTTTTCACTTAGGTTGTGTATCTTCAGGTGGCCTTTGGGAGATGGAGGTTATAAGGGGCTAAGGCCCCCATGAACCCCTTGTATCAGCACTGGTGTAGGCTTACTTGGTGCCTACAGAACTGAGCCCATAGTGTTCATGCAATTGATCAAGGAAGGCTTCCTGGAGGAGGAGGAGTTTGAAGCATACTCGAAAGGAGAGGGAAATGACTCATACAAAACACTAAAGTGGGAGCAGACAGGTTGATGTAAATTGGGAGCAGGGAAGACACTCTGAGGGCATGTGGGGTCCCCCTTCATTGTAGGGGCAGGAGCACTGAGTCCCAGCAAGGGGAAGGCAGAGGGAGGTGGATGGGGAAGTCCAGGCAGAGGGAACATGGACAGATGGAGGTGCAAAGGCTTGAGGGAGGAGGTGCTTTCAGAGAAAGGTGGGTCTGTGGTCTAGAGGAAGAGTACAGTGGTGGGCTGGGATGGGGGGGGGGGCAGGAGCACGAAGGCCATGGGCATCTTGCTGGGATGGGGCACAGCCCCTTAGAGATGACAGTAGGACAGTCAATGAGATGTCCTGAAGCCCCTTGCAGCCCAGACCGCATATCTTTTGAGTATCCTGGGGATAGACATGGGAAGAGGAAGGCAGGTGAGCAGAGTTTGGAAACACCTGGAAACAAGGCCCTGTGACTGTAAATGGGAACTCACATCTAAAGACTTCTGGGCCCCAGGCAGAGCTGAGGGGCTGGGGAAGGCCAGGTTCCAGGTTCCGGGTTCCTAACTATCAGATGTTTCATTTTGATGTTAATTCACTTCATTCCCAAGTGTGTACTGAACCTGGAGGGTGGGGCTCCAACTCACTTTCTGAGCCTTGCAAGACAGATGGTACCAGAGGCTGAGGACGGGAGGAGAGGTGGGCATAAAGGAGCCCACCCTTGGGCGGGCTGCACGCATTATCTGGAATTCTCTACATCTGTGAAATGCAGATAACAGAGCCCACTTCGAAGCCATTATTATTATTATTTCTGCAATCGGCTTATCTATCCCTGACCAGACTGTGAGTTCCTTGAGGAGAGAGCACCGTTTACTCATTTCTGAATCGTTAGTGTTTCACAGAGTCGTTTGGGTCAAGGAGATTTTTAATAAATGTCTGTTAAATTAGAAAAAAAAAGTTAAATTTAGATGCTTGTTCAGTTCACAGTACTTTGCCTAACACATATATCTGTTAGGATGAGGGACATCAGAATTCTGAAACCCTAGTGGCAGTTTGGGAGGATGGGTGGCTCTCCACAGACAGGAGGGGGTCCGTTCACTCCTGTGCCCACACAGAGCCCTCCCCGCCCCCTCTACTGAGTAGTGCTTTCTTCCGCTCTGGACAGGTGACGCAACAGCCAACACTTATGTGGCGCCTTCAATTTGGCCAATAAATTCTGAGAGCTTTCCATGTGTTAACTCACTTCATCTCCACTCTAATCCTATGATCACTTCATTTTACATAAGGGGAAGCTGAGGCACAGGAAGTGGTGGAGCCAGGATTTCTGTCTACGCACTAGAGCTTGGCTCTTCACCTCAGCACTGTGCTGCCTCTACTGCTTGCGGATCCCGACCATCCCTCCTCCTCTGGTACTGTGCAGCTGGGCAGGCGATTTCATTGCCAAGTATAGCACTTGGCTGGAGATAAAGCTCACAGGTGGCTGAGGGTAACTTTGCATCTGCCCAACGCAAGAAACAGTACTGAGACCTGACCCCTGGGCCCTCCCCTTCTGCACAGACCTAGGCCCAGGCCTGAGGCAGAGCTTGGAGCCCCAAGGTCTCCTCCACTCCCACCTCTAACACCCAGAGTTGACGTCCAGCCCTAAGCACAGCAGCATCCAGAATACAGCAGGGAGGGTACAGAGCACCCTCCTACAGCCCAGGTGGGTTCAGACACACATGCAAACCAAACTCTCCAGTTTACACACACACACACACACACACACACACACACAACCAGCCACTCACTCCTGAGGTTGAGAAAGCCTCTGTCTTTGGCATCAATCTGTCAAATTCAGTTTTTCTGCATGAGACTGCCTGCTTCTTTCTGTACATGAATTAAATATATCATCTGCCTTTGTGCTGAGTCACAGGACAGTCACAGTACAGTGGGGGAGGAGTGGAAGGACTCCTGGGGGGTGGGGCCTGAGACCCTCCAGGGCTGCTCCTCCGGCTGAGGGGGTTGGGCTGGGTAGGGGGCTGGTGTAGGAAGGCTGGGCCTGGCCTCCTCTTGGCCTTGCCATTCAAGATTCGGCCAAGTGTTGAGGCTCCCTTGGGGATACCACAGGCATGCTCCATACTCCCAGTCCCCTGGGGTGGGGCTCTCAGGATCAAAGCTTGTCCTGTCCCATCCCACGGTCCTCTACCTCAGACTGTGGCATTTACACCCTCCCTCCGGCAACCACCCTTTGCGGAGGCTGGTACCAGGGCTGGGGAGAGCAAGGACGGGCCGCAGGGGCTCGGAAGGAGGGGAAGGGAGAGAAGTGGGGTGGGGTGGAGGGAGGCCGTGCCAGCCCCCCGGAGCTGAGGCCAGCCTGGCGCCAGCGTCAGGGTGACCCTGCAGACCTGGGTGCCGTCCTCCGGGCCCTGGCCCAGGGCGAGCCTATCAGCACTCAGGTGTGATAAGCAGGAGCCACTCTCGGGAAAGGGCGGACAGGTAGGAGCTTGGGTCAGTGCTCCAAGGGCAGTGAGTGCTCTACCATCTACCAACTTAAGGCAATCCCATTCAGACTGGGGAGATGGGCAGGGCCAGCAGAGGTGGCAGGGCATGGCTGGCAGTACCAGGCCACCTCTAGACTCAGCCGGGCATCCAGCAGCACATGGGGCCTCTGGGGAGGAGTGGGGAATGGGAACAGGGTGCAATGATGAGAAGAGGGGTTGGGGCTACTATTCCCCGTTGCTCCAGGGACACCTGCCCCTCAGGTGGGGAGTGGGCTTTGGCACACATGTTGGCACCCAGGATTCTAGGGTCCCGGAAAAGATGCCATGTCACTTCCTGCTCTTGGAGGGGAAGGTGAGGGGTGTGGGCTCCAAGGTGCCCTTAAGGGGCTCTACCAAACTAGTGAATGGGCCCCCGGGGGACGCATGGTGGTGCCCATATCCAGGGCACGGTGTTCAATCCGGCAGCTGGGTTCTCCTGTCCTTTTTGGTCCCACGTTGGTGCCCAAGGACTTTGGGGTGGAAAAGCGTCTAAAGTCCCTCCCTGCCCCTTCACTTCCTCCCAGGGACGCAGCTCAGGCCCAGCCCAGGGCAAGTGTTGGAGGGGTTGGCGTCTGGGCCAAGGCCACTGGGGAGGCACGTGGGAAGCAGGGTCAGGACACAGCTGTGGCCAGCAGGGCTGCAAGAAGTCTTCTGAGCTCGCCTTAGCCCTCGTTCCTCAGTCCTCCGAGGGCCACGCAGGCCCCATCCCGCCCGCAGCTGTGCTCAGTGTGACCTCCTGTCTCTTGGGCTGCAGCAGGGTGGGCATGGCTCAGAAGATGCTCTGTCGCCGGCTCTTCCCTCGTCCTGGAGCAGAGGGGAAGAGGAGGACTATAAGGGAGGAGGCTGGGCCAGAGGGTGCCCGAGATCAGAAGGGACAGGTACACTCCAGAACCGCTGATGGAGCAAGCAAGAGCATGTGCTCAGGAGCCAGTCAGTCCTGGGTTCAAATCCCATCTCTGCCACTTAGGAGCTGCAGGAAATTGTGACTTAACCTCTCAGAGCCTTAGTTTCACTGACTGTGAAATGGGGAGCATTAATAGCACCAACTTCAAGGACTGTTTTAAGGATTAAATGAGATAAAAGATTAAATGCAAGGAAAGTGCCTGTCACTTCCAAGGCCATCGACTGTTTTAGAGACAAAGTACAGTTCTGCAGTTTTCTAGTTAGACAGCTCAGAGTTTGCAGGGAGCATGCACCTTCACCAGGACTGTGTCAGATGTAGCTCAGTTCTGTCTGGGGTGGGGGTTGAGGAGGGAGACACTGGAGGAGGAAGCCTGGGCAGGAGATAGGGAAACCACAGCATCTTCCCTGTGCCCCGTGGGCCCCCCAGAGGGTGGCCAGCATCAGGGAGGCCATGCTGATTTCTCATCGCAGGAGGGGCTGCCAGGCCCCATCTCTGTTCCTCGAGAAAGAGGAGCAGTCTGCCCTGGTCGCCTCTAACAAGGGGAGGTGGGGGAGGCATAAGCCCCTACCTGGCTGCTGAAAGGCCAGGCCCCGGTAGCCTGGGTCCTTCTGGAGCTGGATCTCCTTCAGGGAGAAGATGGAGGCAGCTGGGACGAGAGAGGAGAGAGGTAGGAAGAGAGCTGGGTGGAGCCGGCCCTGCTCCTAGAGCCTGCGGCCCCCATTCCTGCTAAGTGCGTGGAGCTGGGAGCACCCCCTGCTTGGGGAACCCCTCCAGTTAGGACTGGCCCAGGAGCACCTAACTGGGCCTTTCAGGCGGAGTCTCAGATCCACAGAGTTTGGCCCCTTGGTCACAAATGGGAACCCAAGGAGGGGAAGTCATGTGCCCAAGGCCACTCAGCTGGACCGAGGGCCTCTGCCCTCTCTGTTCTAGCTCTCTGGCCCACACCTGCTGCCCCCTTTCCGTCTTCTACGGTGGCCCTTCCCCCTCCACCAACCTCCCCCAGCACTCACTGTCCTCGAGCTGGTGCACATGTTCTCCCAGAGACTGGAAGTATGGGTGGCTCAGGGCTGCCTCTGCAGACATGCGGCTCTTCGATTCGTACTGAAAAGCACAGGGGGGCTATTGGGCCCTGGCTGGGGAACTGTGGGGACCCCTCTGGGCAGTGCTACTCTTAAGTAAACGGCCAAGATGGGAGAGACGTGAGTCTAAGCAAAGAAGCCGCTGGAGTCAGGTGCCAGCTCATCTCCAGCCCAACCCCAAGGCAGTCTCAAGGCTCTGGCTCCCGCCGGGAGAAAACCAGAAATGGGCCTTTGGGAGAGTGACCTCCTCTTAGGATGGAAATGCAGACGCTAAAGCAACCACGATCACAACAACAGTGACATGTAACCTAGCGAATGCTTCCTTCAAGACAGACACCATATGAAGTGTGTTCCATAATCTCAATTTACCCTCATGGCCATTTTATAAAATAGGAACGATTAGTTCCACTTTGTGATTGAGGAAACTGAGGCACAAAGTCCTGCAACTTGCCCAAAGCCATACGGCTAGTAAGTGGGTTCGAACTGCGGTTTGAGTTCAGAGTGCGCCCTCTCTGAGTCAGTGGGGGAGTCAGGGCTCTTCTTGGGCCTGGGAGATGGGGTGGGGTAGAGAGTGGCAGGGGCCGTGACAGGTCAGACTAGCGAGCACATGAGCACTGAGGTGGGCAGAGGGCCGGTGTGGGGTCTGGGGGCCTCAGCTTTCTTTGGCTGCCTGTACCGGGGCCCAGGTGGAGGAACACTCACCAGAAGGAGGCTGGTCAGGAGGTTGATGCCATCAGTTTCTAACCTGCAGGAGGAAGGAGTTGACACAGGCCTGGCCTTGGTGGGGTGGGCAGGGTGGGGCGTGTGGCCACTTTCAGGAGTGACAGCCAGGACCACAAGCAGGAGAGGAAGTGTGGGAGGCAGGGCTACCTGGGAGCGTGGCTGATGAGCGGCTGGGGGAGGTACCGGGGGAAGCTGTAGGAGTGGAACTCCGGCAGGGCCGTCACTCCGGGCCACGTCTCTTCTGTAGGGGTCCCTGGGGAGACAAGAGGGGATGGGGAGGGCATGGTGAGGGGCTGTGGCCAAGGGCGACTTGGAGGGGTGCAACGTAGGGGTTGGTAGCACAGAATGGCCAAGGCCACAGGGATCTTCGCCCTGCTGTGAGCAGGAGCAGCAGCTCTTCCCAGTCCCTTTCTGCGCCCAGGCTGGACGGAGTTCTGGCGTCCCCTGGTGGTCGTATTGGGGGAGCGCAGGAGACTGACCGAGGAGTCGGAAGATGAGGTGCAGCTCCTCCTTGACCGTGGAGCCGGGAAAGAGGGGCCTCCCTGTGGCCATCTCGTAGTGGATGCAGCCCACGCCCCTGCGGGGAGCAATGGGCAGGGGCGCGTCAGGCTGGGCCTCCTCGTGCCCGCGCTTTCGAGGGCTGCTCCACCACAGTGCCCAACAGTGGCTCAGATAGGTCCTGGCGCTGGGGCGGGGGACCGCGGGCAGTGGAGGCTCCTAGCACAGCCCAGCCCTCCACTACGGCTTCTCTCTGGGGGCTCCTCTGGGACATCCTGACCTCTCCCCTTTCACTCTGTAGGGTTTGGGTCTGCACAGCCAGCACCCATATGACAGTTCTTTAAGCAGTGTTGTCTCAAACTTTTTCCATGTTGTGTGCCCTGACTGGAAGAAAGAAATCATAAATCCATTCTCCTAAAGAACTTTGGGGCATGGGGCACAGCCGGCATTCATTAAAAACCCATGATTTAGCTTTAAAATTGAACTGATTTTTCATTCTACAACAGATAAAATGCATGTTAATTTTAACATTAAAATAACATCCTTTCCAAAATTCTCAGTAGAACTGATGCTTAAGGAAGAGTCATATTTACTGTGGGGGCCTCCTGTACACTCTTGAATCCTTGAGGGCCCCTGGGGGCGTATTTCAGGAGCACAGCTCGGAGGGTCTGTTTAGAGCCAGGGAAACCCAAAGTGGTTCAGACTTCATCCTTTAACATCCAGCTCAACAGGACGCCACAGGCTTCTAGTTAGTCAAAGGAGGCTAAGCGGTTCTTCAGTGAGGCCTCTGGGGCAGCAAGAGGGAGTCTGAAGTGTGGAAGGCCCCCTCGGCCCTCCAGCTCACTCACCACATATCGATGGGGGTGGAGTACTCTGTGGACCCCAGCAGCACATCAGGGGGCCTGTACCACAGGGTCACCACCTCGTTGGAGTAGGTCTTCGTGGGCACTGACTTGGCCCTGGCCAGTCCTAGGGACAAGACACATGACTGAACCTCTCCCCCCTTGGCACCCACATTCCTGGGAGACGGTTGGATCCCCATCTGGCCCTGGGAGCTCAGCCCTCACCGAAGTCGGCAAGCTTCAGCTCCCCCCTCTCGTTGATGAGCAGGTTCTGGGGTTTCAGGTCCCGGTGCAAGATCTTGCGGCGGTGGCAGTAGGCAAGGCCCCGGAGCAGCTGGAACATGAAAATCTGGGGCAGGAGGGAGCAGAGGAAGGTGAGAACGTGTCCCCACCTGGAAGAACCTGTGCCTCTGCCCCATGGCTGGGACACGGATGGGAACGGGGACGGGGCAGGGCTGAGGTTACCTGGTTCTCCTGTCCACACCGTAGCCCTACCCACCCCAGGGAACGCCGTCCAAGGGGAGGGCGTCAAGTATGTGGAGGGGGCAGGAGGGGGCAGGAGGGGGCAGGAGGACAGAGAGTTCTCTAGTCTGGGAGCTGAGGGGGCCACCATGGGGGGAGATAGGCGCTTGGTTCATCAGAAGAGGCCATTCATCCCTCTGAACTTCCTCGGAAGCCTCCCTTCATCCTGGCTGGTAATTCATGCTCCCATCTGACATATGAGAAACTGATGCTCAGAGTTAGAGAGCAGGGTTTCATATTAACCGCTGGACAGTGGCAGAGGGCGTGTGTCTATACGGCAGGGTAGGGTGCTCCACAGTTCCCAGTCCTCCATGAATGGTGCTGCCCCTTCCCTCCCTCCTGCATTTGAAGGTCTGAGCAACCTCAGCAGCCAGGACCCTGGGTTCCCATCCTGGGCTTGAGAACAGGTGGGTGCCAAGATGGGTGGAGGGCCTCACCTTGACATTATGCATGCTCATGAGGTTTCCACAGTGGTCCAGGTACTGCTTCAAGTCACTGTCCTGGAACACAGATCGTGGCTCAGCCCCATCCTGTCCTGACCCCTGGTGGGAAGCCCCTCTTTGGGCAGGGCCCGAGCCCAGGCAAGGGACAGGTTTCTGATTCCAAGCTGCCCCTGGGCCTGGGCCCTTGGCCCACTCCTGCCTGGAAGCATCTGAGAACCTGATTGTAAAACAAGGCCTGAGCCATTCCCCCTCTCTCCTCCTGCCCTCCCACCACAAGGGAGAAGTAAGCAAGGACCAACTCACCAAGTACTCAAACACCAGGGTGAGGGACCGCTCTGTATGGATGAGGTCGTGCAGGGTGACAATATTGGCATGCTTCAGGTTCTTCAGGAGAGACACTGTGGGGAGACAGGCCCACCTGGGTCCCTAGTGCCCCATGTGCCCCTCACGCTCTCTCTTCCTGGGATCAGCCTCAGGAGTCCCCACTCCAGCAATGACTCTCTGTCCCCAGGATCCCACCTGGGCTCAGGTCAATGAACCCTTCCTACTAGAAGCTCTCAGGATACAGGACCCTAGGGTGCTGTACCCTCTCGGATGGCGGTGCAGGGAGCCCCTTCCTCATGCTCCAGCCGGATCTCCTTCAGGGCCACGAGGTTCTCCGTCAGCTTGCTGCGCCCTTTGAAGACTGTGGCATAGGTGCCCTGGGAACAAAACCCCAGGAGCCTCAGCCACACTCAGGTCCTGCTTGCCTCTGTCCAATGCCTCCCTCTTTGTGCCTCTGCTGGGGCTGTGACTTTGGCTGGAGTGCCCTTCCCGCTTCTTCTCCCTTCAAGCTGTTCCTAACTCCTCCCTATCAGAGTAAACTGCCCTTCTCCTCGGCCCCCAGCAGGCTAGGTGCCCCTCTCTTATAATGCCAGTTTGTTCTTTCTGATGTCGATGTTTACGTGTAGGTCTCTGAGTTTCTGCAAGGAAAGGGCCAGCTTCCTCCTCTCTGCAAACTTTTGCCCATCCCCCTAGCCTCGAACCAAGCCTGGCGCAGTGAAAGAGAAGCAGCTAACAGTCACGCAGCACTTACTGAGTCCAGGCATCGTCCAAGTGCTGTACAAAAGCTTATCGTAGTAACCTATTCGGTCCTCACAACGACCTTGTGAGGTAGAACAGTTACGTTCTCCATTTGACAGAGGAAGAAACTGAGGCACAGAGAGGTCACATAAACATGCCCAAGGCCACGGAGCTGGTAAATGCTATAGTTGAGATTCGAACTCAGACAAGAAATACTTGCAGGAAAATTAAAAAATATTGGATCCTGCCCAGAGCCCATGGGCTGCTCCATCCTCATGCCCTCCTCCGGGACCTGGGCCTGCCTCAGCACCTGCCAAAGGCTGAGCCCAGCTGCCAGGCCAAGATCTTGTGCCCCTGTGGGGCAGGGGAAATGAGAGGGCAGATCAGGGAGCACTGGGGAAGACCCTGTCCTTCCCCCTAACCATCCTGCCTGGCTGCCCCAAGAAGACCAAACGCAGCCTCTTACCTCCCCCAGTTTGTCCAGTTTCACATATGTTTCCAGTTTCCCAAAGCCGATATCTGACTGAGGAGAGGAAACACAGGGTTCTGTGAGCTTGAAGGCCCCAGCAGTCCTGACGCTACGCCTCCAGGGGGAAAGGTAATGAGACCCCCTTCAGGGAGCAGGAATAACTGAGGGTGGCAGGGGTGAGGGCAGCCACAAATCCTTCCTCTTCTCTCCCCTCTCTCCCTGTGATGAAGGGAGAAGCCCTCGAAGTGTGAGTCCCTTCCTCCCCGGGAGTGGAGGGTGCGCAGCCCCGGCTGTGGCGTCTGGGACTGCCTCATCACGCCTTCATCACGCGTCCGTCTCCGTCTTGCTCAGACTTCGAGCTCCTCGAGGGGAGGGACGGAGCAGAGGAACTGTGCCTTTTCCTCCACTGCACCTCGAATGTCCAGTTCAGATCTCACCTCCCCAACAGCCTCTCTCATCAGCATACTCCTCTAGCTCAGCGCTTAACAATACAGATTCTTGGGCCTCACAATCCAGAGAGTTCTGATTCTATAGGTGTCTGGAGTCGGGACCAGAGTTTTGGAAGGTGCTTCCAAGGAAATATGACAGGCAGCTAGGACTGGGAAGCACATGGCAGCTGGTCTACTGATCTCACATGGGTGGAGACCCTGGGACCAAGAGGGGACTTGGGACTCAGCTCCAGCCCTGGTGGAAGGAACCCATCTAGGGAATGAACGTTGACCAAGGACGTTGGGCTATGTTAATCCACTTTGGCCAGCAGGTGGCGCCAGAGGCTCGGGAACCTTCCTGGAAACTGCCGCAGGCCTCAAGCCCAGAAAGGCCAAAACAGGACCGATGTGCTCATGCTGTGGACAGGGAGTTCCACCCTGGTGACCTCTCACCCTTTTTGAACTCACCAGGGATGCTCTGCGGGACATGCGGCTGAGCGGTTTGGGCAGGTCTGGGCTCTCCAACTGTAGCTTCTGCAGGAATTCCTGGGGCAGGCGGATGTCCATAGGCAGAGACAGCCTCTTACTGATGTCCTGCAGTGACCCGGAGAGATGGGGACACCAGTGTTTGCTCCAGTAGCTAGTGCCGTGGGACCCTCGCCTCTCAATCTGAACCTGGCTTTCCCTGTAGAATAACCCCAGTGGGGCCAAACCACAGGCTGTGACCCCAGGCTCACAGCTGCTTCAAAGATGTGCTCGGAGACACGTGAACAGCAGGGGTTGCTGTGTGACCTTTGGAGGTCCCTCGCCCTCTCTGGGCCAGTAGCACCATCTATAGAATGAGATTCCTATAGGCCACACGATTCCGTAAGCCTATTTTTCATATACTTGGGTGCATGCATATAGACAGGTATGAGAACAATAGTCAAATCGTCTAGCCCTTGCTATGCACCAGGAATATTCTAAGCCCTTGGCACATGTTAACTCATCTGATCTTCATGATGACTATTTTAACACTATTTTAACACTGTGGCGCACAAAGGTTGAGAAACTTATGGGGGTGACAGAGCTAACCAGCGGCAGAGCTGGGATTTGAACCCATGAAGTCTGGCTCCAAGGCAACCACTCTCCTGGGTACACACTGGTAGATGCGAACTGCCACATCCAAAGGGTAGAGCCCGGAGCCCCTCACCTCCATGGAGAAGCGGCGCTGGCTCTGCCGCCGGTACTGCATGCCAGGGGCCGGCTGCCCGGGCTCCTCCCCGCTGTCCGTGGGGGAGAAGGCGCTGGACTCTGTCCGGGGGTCTCCGCCAAGAGGACCGAGCTGCAGGTCTGAGAGAGAGAGAGAGAGGCATCAGCTCCCATCCCTGTCTCTCCCCTCAGGGAGGGGAGAGGGCGTACTCCCCCACCTCTATCCTGCCCCTCAGGGCCGGCAGTGAAGGTGTGGTAAGGGGGGGGGCTCCGTGGGAACTCGGGGTTGGGGGGGCCCCAGACCCCTCACCCTCATTGCGCCGATTGTGGAGCTGGTTGAACTGCTCTGTGAACTCAGCCAAGGACTCCTCAATGGTCTCAGTGCGGGGCACCGACAGGGAGAAGCGGCGCTTAAAGTTCTTCATCATGTTCATGTCCGGGGGGACCAGGCGGCGGGTCCTGAGAGGGGAGAAGCGAGAGGGGCGGTGACAACAGGCGACGTGGCCGGACAGCACCAAAGGTGAATTCCGGGTCTTGGTTTCCGTCTTCCCAACAAGCTCTGCGGCCAGGGTTGAGTCTTCCCCATCAAAGTTTGAGCTCCCAGAGGGGAGGTCCCAACCCGTCCCCTCCCCTCCCTGTGAATCTCACCCCTAGGACCCTGCCCCAGGAACATAGTCACAGCATGGATCAAACAGAACAGCAAAGGATAGCTCATAATAGCATCATGATGTGCCAAGAGGACTCTGGAGGCCTCCCCAGGGCCAGACAGTAACCTTTTAGCTGCTGAACGTCTAGAGAGTTCTGGAAGGGGGACTGCATGGCAGGGAGGGGACCAGAGCCGGATGGCCCAACTTGTGTGTAAGAGCTCGAACATATCAGCAGCCAGTAAGTCTCATTGATTGATGTTCGTAGCTGAACATCAACTTGACCTAAACCCTGTGACAGTCTGGTCCAAACCCCATTTCATCCTAATACCAGCATCTGGAGGTCCCTCTCTGGCTTTGGCCTGGGTTCCCAGGACATAGAAGAAGAGAGGAAAAACCAGGGAGGGGATGTGTGCATCTAAGCT
The DNA here is from genome assembly GCF_902729225.1 of Pteropus medius. Classification (NCBI taxonomy): domain Eukaryota; kingdom Metazoa; phylum Chordata; class Mammalia; order Chiroptera; family Pteropodidae; genus Pteropus; species Pteropus medius. The sequence goes on from NW_024349227.1 coordinate 1,346,655, forward strand.
GGCTCAGCCCCGTCTCTCCGGCTGAAATGTAGGAGGTCAGGAGCAGCTGAAGGTCTCAGGGGAAACACAGAAGCGAAGGTCTCAGGGGAAACACAGAAGCCGGCCGGAAACAGGGAGGGCCCCTGGGGAGTCCCAGGCAGGAAGGGTGTCCACTGCAGAGAACACAGTGGGGCAGGGGCAGGCTGCTTTGCTCACCCCCAGGGCCCTTTCCCAGCCAGAAGGGGTTCTCTCCCTGCAGCTCCTCAGCCCTCTTGTCCTCTGAGGGGACATCCTGCTGGCCTCCCGAGATTTGTGCAACTGCTTCCTCCCCAAGACCCTTCCTTCTCAGTCCTGCCCTGAAAACACAGAATGGGGCTGTCCTACCTCCCACCTTTCCCTCCGTGGTTTCATAAGCTCCCAGTGTGGCTGCCCCCTCATCCTGCTCTGCCCACATCTCCCCCAGTGGCAGTGGGGCTGGGACCAAGAGGTCCACAAGAGTCCCCACCGACACCTGCCGAGAAGACATGAGGGGCCAGCCCCATGATGGGAGGGGGCCACCCTGCACCCTCTCCCAGCTTCTCACACACCAGGCACAGCCCATTCCTGGAGGATGCTCTCAGCCCTGTCACTGGCCAGTACCCAGTTGCCAAGGCAACTAGGCCCCTCCTGAATCCTCCTGGTTTAAGGAATTATGGGTCAGTAACATGTTTGCTTTGCTTAATGATCACACTCTTCTGTCCTCAGCCAGCTTAGAAAGGGTCCTCTCCCTGAACCTGAAGGCTCTTGGCTGCCCCCAAATGCAGCTACATTGTGGCCCTGAGGTCCCCTGAGCCCTAAGACTGGGCGTGACCAGGCCTTCATTCCTCAGGCTGCCGTCACTCAGACCATAGGCCTCGGGTCTGCACTGACAGCTAAGCTTACCTGTCGGTGGGCCCTGAAGTCTCACTCAGTTCAGCTCAAGAAACAAGGACTGAGTACCTACTACGTGCCAGGCATTGTACTAGGCACTGGGGTTCCAGTGGTGAGTAAAGTGTGGTCTCTCTTCTAAAGGAACTCGGGGGCTGGCGAGGCCTCCTCTGATGAAAAGGTAGCTGAGAGCTCTTCTTTTCCAGCTGCCTTGGCTGGAAAGCCCACCGGCTGTAGACTTTCCCAATCCTCCATCCCAAAGCTCATTCCTGTCAGCCAACCTCAGCCACTCCTCCATGGCCTTGTATGATATCTCGGGCCAGTCATCTGCAGGATCGTCGCAGACAAGAAGCTCCCAAGAGGGCCCCAGCCACCTGTCTCTCAGTCTGTGTGCTCCCAGCCCAGGGGGACTCATAATGGAGGCAGCGTATGGGTTCCAGTGACAAGAGAACCTAGGTACACCCTACCTGTTGACTCACATTTCCCAGCGTGACAAGAGTGGAGATGTCCCCATCACACCAAATCAATCGTTTGCAATGTTGGTTGAGCGTCAGCATCACCAGGGAGTTTTGCAAAAAATCAGACTCCTGGGTCTCGCCCTCTGATTCTGAGGATGGCAACTAGGAAAATGCAGCTTTAAAAAAGTATCCCCAGTGGAGCAAGGAGCCGCCAGCTTGGCTCTGGGGACATGGTGGGGAAGCACCCGAGGTGCACATGAAGGATGGTATTCTGTCTGGGTTTCTGCACGGCCCAGCTGGCTGAGATGGGGCTCGTCAGAGCTGCAGACGTGCAGGAAGGTTGAGGGCATATGCCGAATGGAGCAGGAGACGCGCCCAGAAGGGGAGGAAGTATTTGCCCGGCACAAACCAAAGCCCCAGGCACACAGTGATCCATGTGGGGTTGAGGGAGCCGGGCACTTGGCTCCCTGAGGTCTGAGCTCTGCCAAGAGGGGCCAGCCACACCCCCTTCTAAAAACAGGGCTCCTCCATAAAGCCATTCTGCAGTCTGGGATTCATGAAATGGAGCGGTGGGTTTGTGGCTCTGGAATCCACCAGTAGCCACCATAAATCTCACACCCTTGCTCTTGACTGGGGGTGGGTGGGGAGGGGACCTCATTTAAAGCTTTCTGGGAGAGAGGTCCCCAATTTCTACAAGACAAAGGAGATCTATCCTGAAACTCATCTGCTCTCTTGATATTCAGTTAGGTGCAAGGAGCCACCAGCTTGGGTCTGGGGCAGGTGGGGCGGGCAGCCAGAGGGAGGGTGAAACGGGACAGCTGACTCAAGCAGGAATGTGGGGCCAAGTGATGCAGAGGAATGGGGACCAGCTGTTCTCCACTGGGCTGAGAAGAGACCAAGAGGAAGTGGCTGTCACTGTAGCAGGAGCGATGAAGGTCAGATGTAGGGATGGACTTCCTGATGGTGACGGGAGCAGGTGGCAGGGGTGGTGACCACAGCAGAGAGTGGATGCCTCTCTCTGCTGGGGACAATCAGGGCATTGAACCCGGCAGGGTCTTGGGTGTGACAGGGCAGACTGGGCAGTGAATGGTCTGTTGTTCCCTAGCTCAAGACACAAGATGCCTCTGTCACTTTTCCCTTGGGAGAGTCAGCTCCTCAGAATGGGGGTCGAGGGGGAAGGGAGGCAGGAAAATGGCCTGTCACCTTGTGCCGTCTGCCCTCACCCCAATATGGGGACAGAAGGGCTCAGTGTGACCCAGCCTGAGGCTAGCCCAGGGCTGGGCACAGTGTGGCCTTTGTCCCCAGGCCAGGGAGCCATCTGGGGCTGTCTCCGTGCAACTGGTGCCAGGGGAAGAGGGAGACGGGCACCCGGGGATGCTGGCCTGGCTGGTGTAGGTGGGGGCATGGTGAAGGAGCAAAGCCCTCCTGGGAGCTGCGGGGGTGGGCAGGCAGACTTCCCAGCAGGCCTTGCCTCCTGCCACCCTGTCCAGGTAAGTCCATAAAGTTCTCAGCCTATCTCCTGTCATATCCTCCTGGGCACACACCCACTGGCCCAGAACTTCCTGCTGGTGCCAGAGAAGCGGGTGGCACAGGAGGAAGGAGGAGCCAGGCCAGGAGGAAACCGACACTTGCCCAGAGGCCACTGTGCACCCAGCAAGAATGAGCCGGAGTCCTGGAATGTCAGCAGAAGTCGCTTGCAGACGCACCATTCCAATCCTTTGCTGACCCGCAGAAGACTCGGAGGCTCCGAGAGGGGAACAGATTTGCTCAAAATTATGCAGCAATTTCCTGGTTATGGCCAAGTGCACAAACTCTGCGACCATATCCTTCCTTCTCCTAACTGGACCTCTCCCCACCCGCCCCCTACCTGCAGCCTAGGCCGCAAGTGCTCTTTTCTCCTCCAAGTCTCCTCCACTCCCACCCTGAATTCAAAGCCAGACAAAGCCAGGTTCAAACGCTGGTGCTGCCACGAGCAAGCTGTGTGATGGCGATTAAGTTATATAATACTCTCTCTTCATTTTGGCTCTGGTCATTCATTCGACCCTTACTTATTGAACGGCTACTACATGCCAGGAACTGGTATTGACCCTGAGAATTTTGTGAACAAAACAGACATGCATTCCTGCCCTCACGGTACTTACGTTCTAATGAAGGTGGGGAAGGGCAGCATGTTAATAAAATGCACAGCATGTTAGATGTGGCGACAAGCGTGTTGGAGGAAATAGTGGGTGGGGTGTGAACGGCAGGGGCACTGCAGTTTTAAACAGGGTGATGAGGAAGGCCTCCCTGAGAAGGTATCATCTTGGGAAGATGTCACATAGGCATGGGGAGGAGGCTGGGGGAAGCGAGTCAGCAAGGGAAGGGCAGGAGCAAAGGTCCTGAGGCAGAAGTGAGTTTGGTCGAGGAATAGCGGTGTGGCTGCAGAGGAGGCCAGAGAGGAGCACGGGCAGGGCAGATGGTGTTGGGGTCCCTTGGGACTTGGGAGGGTTCGAGTGACGCGATCCCACCGCGTTTTAATAGGCTCCCTCTGGCTTCGGTGTGGACAACAGACTGTGTGGGCAAGAGAGAAAACAGGGAGCTGGGGCAGGAGGGTAAGCAGAGGTCCAGGAGAGAGCGGGGGCCAGCATGGGAGCAGCGGGGCTCCGGAGAAGTGGTGGGATTCTGGAGGTATCCAGAAGGTGGAGCCAAAGGGATGTGCAGAAGCGTTGTATATGGGCTGTGAGAAAGGAGCCAAGCGGGACGCTGAGGGTTTGGGCCTGAGCGGCTGCGGGAACGAGATGAGGATCGCTGGGAGTGGAGGACGGGTAAGTAGCTCGGGGAGGAGTGGGGTTTGGGCCGAGTGTCTGATGTGTCCACTGGGTGTCTGAGTGGAGATGCCGAGTGAGCTAACGCAGCACAGCACCAGCATAAGGAAGACACTCAGAAAATGTTAGCTCTCTCTTCTTTCCTTCTCTCATGCACCTGCTCAGGTGTGAAGATGTGCCAGAAAAGCTCATCAGACATGCCCCTCATAGACCTCTCACAGCCCGTAAGGTGCTTGGGGACCCTGGCATGGAAGAGGAGTGGGAGGCAGGGTACACGGTGAGCTCTTGTCAGGTCTGAGTCACCAGAGGGAAAGGCCAGGCAGGCAGGGTCCCTCAGCTTAGACTGAGGAACTCGGTAGAGCCATGCAGGTTAGGGGACCCAGTGTTCTGGCTGATAGATTTCATCCTGTTCTCGGAGGGGAGAAAGCTCCATACAGCAGGCCAGGCTGGCCCCACGGCCCTGGTCCAGGTAGTGCAGACACAGCTTCATGCCTCCGCTGCCAGGCCCCAGACCTCACACCTGCCCTGGGGCTGGGACACCTGGGGGACCCTCATCGGGAGACCACGAGGCAGAGAAGGAGGTTGGCAGAGCATCCAGGGAAGCTGGGTGGCATCCTCCACCTCACAGAAGTTTGGCTGCAGACTAATGCAGAGGGCAGGGGGTCAACTTCACTTAACCTCCAGGGAGAGGACTTGGAGATTCCCCAGCAAACCTTATGAAGAGCCCCTTTACCTTCCTCCTGAATAAAGCCCCAATTCCCAGCCTGCAACCCAAGGCCCTTCAAGATCCACGACCACCTTTCTTTCCGGCTTTGCTCTCCCCACTCCGCACCACTCTAGCTCTGCTTCAGGCCACACCTTCAGAAGACTCCCCGACCCCCAGGACCACTGGGTGTCCCTCTGGTGGGTGTCCTCCATCAGAGTGCACGATCTCTTCACATGCTGCCCTCACCAGGGCGCTTTGGTCCCTCTGCCTCCTGCTGGTGACATACAGCAGGCGTGGCTGCCTGTTTCCCAGCCCACGGAGCACGTACTACGTTCCAGGCACGCGTCAGATGCTTCTCCAACCTCTCTTTTTGTTTCGTTTTGTTTTCCTTTACTTTAGATCTCAGTCTCTGTGGGCCCAGGGGCAGGGCTGAGGGATATAACTTCCAACGGCTCAGTTTTTGAAGCCCAGACGGTCTGACCCTCAGTCTCGAAAGCCGACCACCGGCCAGGATCCTTATGATACCTTCTGCTGCCTGCTCCCGGCTCCCACTTCAGTCTCTCAGCCATGCTGGGCCTTTGGGCAGGTTTCAAAAGCACCAGAGGCCATGGCTGACCAAGTTTGCAGACGTCATGAGCTAAGACTTCACAGACACTCCCTTCTCCCAGTGAGAACTGAGCCTGCAGGGAGCCTGCAGATAACATCTCTTCCTTCATCCTCTAACTGACCCTGCCCTGCACAGCTTGAGGTTTTAGTTTCCCCAGCTTAGGACAAACCTCAGGGGAAGCGGGTCACCCCATGGCTGCCTGGAGCTGGGAGGCAGGGGCAGAAACAGAAGCTCTGAGCCCTTATCACTGACCTCGCCCTGCCCTAGCTCAGCATGTAATGAGAGCTTGCCAGACTAGGGCCTTCTGGGTGGCCAGGATCAAGACCAACTCGGCCTGCAGTCACCCTGCCAATGAACAGATGCTCTGGACACAGTGATGGAGCTCAGAGAAGATTCCCACAGCCTCTGTTTGGAACGCAGGAAGCAGCCGGGGGAGGCGAGGGAGGCCTTCAGGGAGCACGCAGGGCTAACCCGCAGAAAGCCTCATCAGGAGGCAGAGTGTCTGGGGCTCAGGGTCATCCATACAGTGTCCTACCTGACAGAAAGGTCCTATAGTGGGGGCCATATGCAACCAGGCCTGTTCTCCAAAATTCTCTGCAATTTAGAGCGATGGAAAAAAATCCCAGCTCTCCCACTTAGTGGCACTGTGACCTGGAAAGACTCCCACACCTCAGTTTCCTGGTCTGCTAAATGGGGACAATACCTAACGTCCCACCCAACTGCCACCAGGCTGCAAGACTTCACTATCTCAGTGGCTTTCTAATGATGTCACGCCTCTGTTCAAAATCCTTCAATATGACGCTGCCCTCAGGAAAAAGTCTACACTTCAGGGCCCAGCAGACCAGGCTTCTTGTGTTGTGACCCCTGTCTCCTTCCTGTCTCAGCTCTCACCCTTCCCTGGAGGGTCTGGTTGTATGGAATGTGCTTGGCTTTTGCCGAGAAACCACACTCACGGCCCACAGCTCTGCACGTGCCGTTCACTTGGCCTGGGAGCCCTTCCTCGTTTCTCCTTTGGTAAAACCACTTCCAAACACAACTCAAGTATCCTTCTCCTGAGAAGCCGCACGTGACGCCACCTTCTTCCCCTGGGTAAAACAAGATGCTTCCTCCTCGTTGCTTCCGGAGCAGCCGGTACGGTTCGTAACTAGACTGTGATGTCCTTCAGGGCAAGAGCAGTCGGCTTCATTTCCCCAGTGCCCTACACAAAGCCAGGAACCTGCCAGGTGCTCAGTCAGGGTTAGTGGAATGAATGAACAAATGGATGAATTAGACCTAAGCCACTATAACATAATGACTTATTTAAGCCTCTTTTCTCTACAGATGTATAAACATTAGGCTCGTTAAGGACAAAGATGTTCACTCATCTGAATCTCCAGGACACTCTATTGGTCTGTGTAATAAATGCTGGTTCCCTTCCTTCCACTTTCAGCCAGGCCAGGGACCCGTCTCTAGGTTTATCTTCTGCTTGTCGGGCCAGCCCCACTCTTTGTAGGTAGGACCTGAGCACCAGTGGAGAGGGCCTGTTCCTGCCCTCTTTCTGAGCACACGAGATCAGGGGTCCCCAACCCTCCAGGCCATGGACTGGTACCGGTCCATGGCCTGTTAGGAAACAGGCCACCCAGCAGGAGGTGAGTGGTGGTCAAGCACGCGAAGCTTCATCTGTATTTGCAGCCGCTCCCCAGCGCCAGCATCACCGCCTCAGCTGCACCTCAGAGCATCAAGCATTAGATTCTCATAGGAGCACCGGTCCCTGGTGCCAAAAAAGGTTGGGGACCGCTGCACTAGAGCAAGCCTGGGTGGCACAGTCAACCAGCCTTAGACTCCCTGGGACATGGTTCCTCCTCGGTTCTGGCTCTCAGTGGGAACTGGCACAGCGGGATGGTGTGCCAGAGACTAGGGGAAAGCCAGCAACGTGCTTGCCCCTTCGAGGCTCAATCCAAGCAAGCTTTCTTCCCAGACGCCTTTTATGCTGCCCCTCACGTCTTCTCTAGCCTGAAATCACACTTTCCTCAGCCAGTTCGGGACCCTCCTCTGTGCTCCCACAGCATTTGGACATCCCCAAGCAGAGCCCTTGGCTCCCTGTCCTATAACTGTTCACTTGTCTATTTCGCTAATTTACCTGTGAGCTTGTTAAGGGCAAGGACTGGGTCTGACTCATCATTACGCTCCAGAGCCTGACACAAGGCCTAGCACCAAGCGAACCCTCACATGATCAATGAGTGAACACATGAGAGCTGTGAATTCCTAGTTCCAGGAGCTGTTTGGAGGCAAGGGACTGACAGAAGACCATCAGTCACCTGCTGGCCTCAGCCGTAACCTAACCCTCCTTCTCCAGCCAGCTCCTGGCCCCATGGCAGTAGGGAGATGGTGGGCTGGGGCAGGGAGGCGATTCCTGCCTGGCAGCAACTCCCTAAGAGAAGCTGCAGAGGTCTCTGGGCTGACAGGTGCCACACCACAATGAGGGATGGATTAGGGATGGGGAAAATCCTAATGAAAGATTCCAACCAAACATGCACCGAGTTGGGGCCTCCAGGGCTGGTGGGGATGGGTTGGCAGGCCCCTGGGGACTTCCTCATGGGCTCCCATCCCTTAGGCGCAGATTCCCAGAGACTCACAGGCTAGGTGCACTACCCAAGCTCAGACCTTGGCCTTGACCCCTACAGATGACCCCACCTGACCTCCTGACTGTGGGGCCTTTGAGCACTGGAGTCCCTGGGGACCTTTCAGTCTCAGGAGCAGAGGGGGCAGGCGGGGAGGGTTTCCCAGAATCCCTAGACCATATTCCTATTTATACTCCACTGCCAGCCCCCACCCAGTCCCTTTGTGTGGGCCCCACATCGGCCCTGCCCATACTCACTCTGCTGCTCTCTTCGACTACCTAAAGCTCAAGAAATGGAGGCACATATATCACCTTCTGGTATTTTCTTTTTTACCTTTTTTGGAGACCCAGCTAAAGCTGGCCTGCAATCTTTGGGGGAGGCTCTGGATTTCTAAGTGATAAGATGGAACAAGGCATCCTTCTGTCATCTGTGGTCCTAGCCACACAGAACATCCCAGACCAGAGGCTAAAGCGAGTCCTCAGGGCTCACATCTTCCTGCTTCCAGGCAAGGCCTGCCTCACCTCCCAGGCAAAGGAGACCCCTTCCCACTCTTTTTAGCAGCCCCCGCTAAAGACCTTCTAGGAAGGTCCGTCACCACCGCCCAGTGCTTTCAAAATTCCCAAGTCCAGAACCTTTCCTTAGGTCTTCCTTAAATCCCAAAGGAAAGAGCTCCCATCTGTTTCCTCTCCGTGTGCTTAAGCACAGACGCTATGCTCACCATTTTCTACAAGTCAGTAGGAGGAGAAATGAAAACCGTCAAGTTCACCCACTCTTTGGCCTTCCCTCGTCCAGATGTAAGACCCTGTCATGGGATCCTTGTTAACATCTCTCTGGTTTTCTCACCATGCCCAACTTTAGCAACAGAGCTGCAGGGGCCTTTGAGCACTGGCGTCCCTGGGGACCTTTCAGTCTCAGGAGCAGAGAGGGCAGGAGGGGAGGGTTTCCCAGAATCGCTAGACCATATTCCTATTTATACTCCACTGCCAGCCCCCACCCTGCCCCTCAGGCTGGCCCACACTACCCCATGCCCACATTCCAGGAGAATCCCCTGACCAACAGTCTCCAGCCGCTCCCCCACACCAGGCTGGGCCCAGGCGGCAGCCTCGGCCTGGACCATCTCCCCACTCCTCCTTGTCTCCAAGGCCCTCTTTGGGCAGCCCCTGGACATCTCCCAGTTGTTCAAGTGTTCTCTAAATGTCTCCATCAGTGGCACCTGCTGCTCAGAGCTCAGGATGCTTAAAGAGAGGTTCTGGTTTCTCCTAGCCACTCTCTCATTTCACAAGTCATTGCCTGGCACCAGGCCCTGTCCTAGGCTCTATGCCTTGTCTTCTCTTTCCTTGGCCCCCTGACTCTCCTTCTACTTCTTTACCCCTTTGTATCTGGTGGACTCATCACTTCCTCTACCTGTCCCTGAATGTCAGTACTCCCCAGAGTTCCGTCTTTGGCCCGTCGTTCCTTCCCCTCTACATTCTCTTCCTGGTGACCTCATGCTCTCCAGTGGTGGAAACCACCACCCCCGTGCTGATGACTTGGGCCCCACCGAGCCCCGAGCCTCCCACACGCAGGGCTGACTGCCTGTCGGGCACCTCTGTCTAGATGTTGCCCAAGGGTCTGAGATACTAGAATAACTCTACCAGGCCTAGGACACTTGGAGACAGCAAATAATTTGAGATGTGTTTTTCAGTAAAAAGAGCAGATGTGCACAACTTGTAAAAAATGCATGTGTGCTAGATATACATATGTCATTCACATACACATATACATACACTATACATAATCCAGAAAGACAGACATTAAATTGTTAACAGTAGTTATCCTGGGGGCTGGGGGAGAGGCAGAATTGTGGGTGACTTTAAGATCTTCTTTTTGCTTATTTGCATCATCTAATATTTCCATAATAAACATTCATTGCTTATGCTAAAAGAAGTAACACTTCTTTTTAAATGAAAAGAAATTATTTTTAGATTGAGTTTCCAGAACTGTTTAGCACAAGCCTTGGAAGAACTATAATTATCTTAAGCAGGGGTCGGCAAACGTTTTCTGTCAAAGGCCAGACAGTCAACATTTCAGGCTTTATGGGTCATATGGTCTCTGTAGCAATCATACAATTCTACCCTTGTAGAAAGTGCCCACAGACAGGATGGAAATGATTGAGGGTGGCTGCGTTCCAGTAAACCTTTACTCCTGGACACTAAAATTTGAATTTCATATAATTTTCATGTGTCACAAAATATTATCTTCTTCTGTGGAATTATTCCTAGCCACTTAAAACTATCCGTAGCTCAGGGACCAAACTACAACAGGTCAGAGCCACAGTTCACCGAGCCCTGCCCTCGAGCATCCAGCGTCTGCGTGGCATTTGAATCCTGTACCCACTCCTTCAGGAGCGCTTTTCCTCCTCCCATCTGCCTGGGGGAGGCCTTCCAGGGTCTCCTGGCTCATCTGTGCCATGCCAGCAATTGGCTTCGGCTGGCTAAGCCCTTGTGCTGTGGAGTACAGAGGAACAGAAGGTGGAGCCCCCTGGGTCCCGGAGCACAGCTCACCTTGTCGGCAGGACCGGCGGACCAGCAGTCATGGATGGGGCTTTAGAAATCTCCTGGTTTAGGCCCTGATTTTTTCAAGTGAGGAAGGCAAAACTCAGAAAGGGAAGTGACCCGCCCAATGCCACTCGGGTTGACGGGGCAGAGCTGAGACTAGAACTGGGGGCTTGTGAGTTTCATTCAGTTCAGTGCCCTTTCTGCTCCCCCAGGGCTGGAGGGGACTGCAAGGACCTACCCGGAGATGGCATTCCCTCTACCAGGCATCATTAGCAGGGAAATCGGCAGCCTGCTCGAGGGCCACTTTGCACAGGGAAAAGCTATGCCAAGTTTAGCTTCAGCCCAGAATGTGGCACCAGCCCAGCCATGAACAGGAACAGGGAATGGCTCTGGGACCCATTTCCTGGCTTCGTCTCCTGCTCTGCTGCCAATGTCGTGAGTGATACCCTTCAGCACAAGTCCCACCACCTACCTGCTTCCAGGTACTGGATCCTGCCAAGGCCTGGGGAAGGATAGCCATGTCCCCTCTTAGGCCTGGTCACCCTGCAAGGGTCTGCTTTGCTGGATGGCTAGGGACAGAGGAGAGAAGCAGCCCTGGTTCCTGAGGGGATCCCCAAAGACAAGCAAAGGAGGCCTCTTTTAGGGAAGCAATGGAGACAGATCATTCTGGTGCTTTGTCAGAATGTCCCACGATAATGATAAAATCAGAAGGTGTTTGGGGTGAGAGAGGGTAGAAGTGGTTTAAAAACAGTTTCCTTCCCAGTTTGGGGCCTGGTTTCTACAGGGATTGAGCAGAGGCCAGAGTACTGAGAACTGTCAAATGTGGCCCACTAACTTCATTTGCTACCACTTCTTGATGACGACACCAAATAAGACAAAAAGCTAGGAATTTGTGGACATTATCTCATTGGAATCCTCACAACCACATGAAGTAACACTGTTACTCTCCCCATTTTCTAAATGAGGAAACTAAAACATGGGCGAGCAAGTTTCTTCACCTAGGCAACCACTTAACAAATAGCAGAGGCAGGATTTGAACTGACCCCAAAGTCCTGACTCCGCTGTGGCAAGAGACGCAAGCTCAACATGCGAAGAAGAAAAGGATAGAGTCATCTTGTCTATCGTGTCCCCTTCATTTCCAAGGAAGGCTTTATTTAATGCCAGAAGGGTAGGGCGGGAGCACAGGGCGAGACCATCACCCAGAGTTCCAAGAAAGGGGGTGTCACCACTGTCACTTCAAAATTTTGGCCACTGTCTCCAAGATCAGGATGTCCTGTCTCACCAGGGCCACTCATGTGGTCGAGAAGTGTCAAGGCCCTTTTTAGTTCAAAGCCAAACCTCACACCTGCCTCCCAATACCTCCTCCTCTGCAGACGGAACCATGGAGATTGCAGGGGCAGATGGGTTCTCCTTCAGACGGGAGGTCTGCTGAGATGTGGCGCAGCTCTCCCTCTTCCCAACCTGCTGCCGCGCCACTGGCCAGCTCCTGCCAGGCCCAGCCACTGGCTCTGCCGTGATCCTGGGTCCCGGACCCTCTGCCTGAGCTATCGTGAGCCCAGCCTCAGGGAGGGTTCTGTGTGTGTGTCCACAGCGGTGGGGACAAGGACAAGATTACCCTTGGTCTGCTCCCACCCCCTGGAGATGGGAAAGTGCCCACTCAGCAGCTAATGCCAAGAGGGCGAAGGTGAAGGGTCCAGGGTTGGGAAGAAGAGAAGGGGTTATGGCGGGACACAGCACTGGGGAAGAGAAATGTGACTCGTTCCCGAAGGGGTGAAGCTAATCAGGTGAGTCTGGATGCAGGCCAGCCACTCCCTCATGGACAACAGAGCAGAACAGGGACTATAATTAATTAAGTACTGGGGGAGGGTCTCACCCCGGGGAATAGAGGCCCTGCCAGAGGCCCCTCAGAGCAGGAGGCTGTGGGTTTTCCAGCTCCTGTGCCTACCTCATTCATCCTGGAAACTAGTAGAGTCCCCACAGCAGAGATTCCTGGTCCCCTCCTGGCAGGTTTCCATCCAACCTGCACCCCACCCTCTCATTCTCTTACACGGAGCCTTCCTCCCCAGTCTGAAAATGCGGGAGAGATCCTAAGGACCCAACCCGATGGGATCAGGAAAGCCTGCCTCTGTCTCTACCCCCGAGCCAGGCACAGTGCCACAACTAGGAAATTCCTTTCCAAATAACCAGCAACAGTACAGCTACCGGTTATTTAGCATCTGTTACGTGCCAGGCTCTATGTGTTATTTTATGTAGTTCATAAAAACCTTCCCCATTATGATCCTCATTTCACAGATGAGGAAACTGAGGCTAGGAGAAGCTCAGGAGTTGGCCGGGAAGAGGGGAGTCACATAGCTAGTACGTGCTGGAGCTGGACTCCATCGAGGCCCTGGGTTTGCCCTCCCTTCTAGGCTTCAAACTCAGTTTGGGAAAGAGAGAAGGAATCAGGGGAGAGAGAGAGAGAGATGCAGTCCAAAACGAGGTGACCCCAGAAAGGAGAGGCACGGTTGGGGTAGCAGCTGGGAGAAGCCAAGCCAGGCTCTGCCCCACAGTGTGGGGCCTGTGTGCCTGGGCACAGGAAGGCCCAAGTCAGCAGAAGACTGGGTCCATACAGAAAACCGATGCAGCCATAAAGGCAGCTCCATCTCCTCGAGGTCCCTGGGGGAGGCTTCTAAGGCAGGCAGCAGATCCCATGAGATCTCAGACCAGGAACATACTTGTTCCTCAGATCTGATGCCCTCTCTCCTGGGACCCATGGAGAAACTGGCTCTGCCTGGCACAGAACAAACGGGAGCCTCTTACTTGGAGCACCACCCCCATCCTTCCTTTTCCTAAGGAGGACGGAGTAGGCTGGGATCTCCTTTGATGGGGCAGGGACTGAGAGCAGGGGCCTGGGGATCAGACGGAAGTGTGCTGGATCCCACCCACCTCTGCACCACTTTGGGAAAGTTGGTCTCTCAGAGTGTGCTTCCTCATCTGTAGTATGGGGATAATAACACCTACTTCGTAAAGCTGCGTGACACACTGCCTGGTACCTCATTGATACTCAGTAAACGGTAGCCACCAAGGCATTCTGAAATCACACGTAACTTACTGAAGCCTACTCTGGCTCTGGAAACGCCAATAGTTTGGGGAGAAAGAAGGCTCCATTCTCCTGGTGGGGCGCGGGCAGACAGTGGGGAGACTCCCCGGAACCTAATGGCAGTGAGGTTGCCAGGGTGGGGGTGGGGGGCCAGGCTCACAGGCTCATCAACTACACAGGCGGTGGCTGGGGCAGGGTAACCCAAGACACTAGCTTTGCTGTGGCAAGGTGACCCTTTCTTCACACACCTTCAGGATGCAGACCCAAACCCCAAGAGCCACGCCTGTGTTGCCTGGAGCCACCCTCACCTTCCCCAACCCTACACCATGTCATCTCAGCTCCCTGCCACGGCCAGGGCAAAGGCAGAGGATCTCTAAGGACTAGGACTAGGACTAGGACGCCCTCTCAGCCAGACTTCCCAGGCGTCCTTGAGGATTCTGCTCCTTCAGGCTGGTGTCCAGGAATGCGCCGTGTGCCCAGCCCCAGTGGAAAACGCCACAAGAACATGCGGAATCTCACAGGATGCTGACACAGGGGAGGCACGCTGGTGGTGTTAGTGAGTCACAGGGCTCAGGCCATAGTTGGGGGAACTGCTGAGGGCTAGGCTAGGGGTAGGGATAAGGTCCTGGGGAGCTGATCCCCGACTCCTCACAGGTCCAACTCTCCCACCCCCCAAGTCAGGAAGGGGTTCAGAAAGAATCAGAAAGAGGCCACTGGTGCCTAGCAGGATGTTAACCTCACAGCACAGAAAATCAGTCACTGTCTGAGCCCCACGCTCACCACAAGGCCTTTAGAGCCCCCAACAGGGAGAGAACAGAGGCCTCCAGCCCCTACCCCATTNCACAACAGGCCGGCCACCCCTACCCTTGACTGCATTAACCCTTTGCCAGAAGCTACCACGGGGTGGGGGGCCACTGCCCCTCTGGGCTCCAGGGTGGGCAGAGAGAGAGGAGGCAGCAATCCCCAGGGGCCCGAACTACCCTCCCCCCATCTCCCAGCGCTGGAACCTGCAGGGCTTCGTGTGTCCTTCCACCCTCACCCCAGGACTCTGGCCTCCCGTCTCCCCGAGCTGCCGCTCTGGAAAGTTCACCAGAGCCCGGAAAGCCCTTTGAGACGACGATCTGGCCCCTCACTCACGGGTTCCCTCCTCACGGGAGACTCTTGACCCTTGCCCTTCTCAGAAGGAAGAGTGCTTGGAAAGCACCAGGTTCACCACTGGGTGGAAAACTTTGCTTCTCAGGGTTCAGACCGGCGCCCGGGGCCCGGAGGGAGTCCCAATGGAGACTCCCTGGGGGTGGGCGTCTGAGAATGCAAAACAGCTCTCCCTCCTAAGCACCTGGGACCCGGGAGTGGCCTCTGCCGGACATCACCCATCGCCCAACACGCCTCCGATCCCCGACCTCGCACGCAGCTCTGCCAGTCGCCTCCAACCGCTCGCCCCCGGGCGAAAGCAGCGGCGCCTTTAAGAGTCGCCCAGCTTACCTTTGCTCCGTTTCGCCGGCGCCACGGTGCCCGGGGCTCCGGCTCCGACCTCCCATCCTCCCCCGGCGCCCCCGCCAGCCGGACTCACCGCACGCGTCCTGAGGCCACCCGGCTGGGCGCTGCGCCCTGCGCCCTACGCCCTGCGCCCTGCCGGGGTCCCTGACCGGGATCTGAGCTGCTTCCCCTGCTTTGGAAAGGTGAGCAGCTCCCCAGAGAAGCTGCAACCTGAGCAGGAGGGGAAGGAGGTGGAGGAGGAGGGAGAGGGGAGGGGAGGAGTGGAGGAAGGTGGGGAAGAGGAGGGAGGAGGACGAGGGGGAGGAGGACGCCGAAGGGGAAAGCCCAGCCCCACCAGAGCTTTTCACGTGTACAGCTGACTCCTCCCCGCCCCTCCCGCCCTGCCCAGAGCCGCTTCCAATCCCCAGGGCTCCCTCTGCCCCGGCGCCCACCCCTTTCCCCGACTCGGGGAACCCGGGTCCAAGCACCGTTTCCGGTCTGGGTCTTGGGCCGGGCCTCAGCCGGCGTCCCCGGGGCTGGTCCTGCGAGCACTGACTAAAGGGGGAGACCTTCCGGATTGGAGTACCCCAGCGCTGGGCCCGGGCAGAGGTGATTCGCTGAGAGGGCGGTTCTGATATTGCAGCTCTCCACCTTCTGAGTCTGATCTGACCCCGGGAGCCAATGTGCACAGGCAGGTCCTGTAGGTCATTTTCACCGTCAGAGTTCTTGACAACTGTAGCCCTGGGGCTCTTTCTCTACTCCGTTGAGTGGGACTTGTCACTTACCTTTAGGGTCAGAGCTCCCACCTGGTTGGCCCAACCTCTCCAGGGCCTGAATGAAGCCTGCCCCGCCCCCCAATTCCTATCCTGAAGGCTAATTCAGTTTGTCCTTCTGTAATTCAACCCTGCAGGCCAACTGAGAATCACATAAAAAGACAGACTAGCTAGGGCTAGTCCACCTTTAATTTTACAGAAGAGGTAACTGAGGACCAGAAAGGAGATTGAATTGGCTTAAAGTCCCACAAGGAGTTAGCAAAGAGTCGCAATTAGGACCCAGGCTAATGACCACTCTACCCACACCATCCGACTTCAGGGATCAAAGGAAAACTGGGGTGAGATGAAGAGCACAGTGGCCCCATCGGGGCCCCTCCCAGCCCTGCTTCCTCTGAGGGCTGTGAGGAGAGGCATTAAGACCTCAGATCCCATGAGCACCAAATCAAGGTCTGTGTCATCTGCCCTGCCTGTAGGCATGGCCTCTTTAATTTGTGGGTCCTGGCAAGGGGATGAGTCTCTTAAGGGGTGGTCCACAGCGTAGATGTGTTTCTGCCTGAACCCTTTCCTAGGATTGATCTGAAGTGACTGTCACCCCTTAGGTTTTAGGCTTTGAGCCTGAGGCCTTTCCCTGGGGAAAAGGAGTTGTTGAGAGTAAAACAACTTCCTTTCTGAAGACTTGAGCTCAAAGTCTCACCCTTAGGCCAGCCATCTGCCCTCCAACAACAGCCTGTGGCACAAGATCTCTCTAGACTCAGCAGGGGTTGGGCATGGAAGAAAGAAGACACTGGAGCCATGCAGGAGAGTAGTCCACAGGGGTACCCCACATAAGACTGCTGCGGAACAAGGAGCCTATGCTGAGGCAGGGAAGGGGCGGGGAAGGCAGGGAGAGGGGCTATGGCTAAGGAACTGTGTTTTAGAGGATTAGAGAGAATGAGGCCAAGGGTAGAGTTTCAAGGAACCAGAGGATGGATGAGGTCAAGAGGTTTCAACAAGACTTTTCTGAGCATCTCTTATATGCCAAATAGACAAGTCTCTGGGCACAAAAGATGAATGAAATGCAGTACCTACCCTCGAGCAGCTCACTGCCTAATGGGGCAGGTAAGTAAACAGTTATGATGCTATAGGACTGAGATTAGAGCTGTGGCTACCTGGAGGGGGTCGTTCTGCTGCTTGAGCTGAGGGTTATGGAATGAAAGGACAGTGAAGGGGAGGAAGGGTTTTACTGTTTTCCCAGGCAGGCTAACACCACATACAAAGTGCAGGGGCAAGAGAATATGGCCACACAGTTCTGTGAGGCCAGAGCTTGGAGTTGTTGGGGCTGGAGGTGATGCTGTAAAGGGAGGCAGGTGCTGGGTTCTGAAGACCCTTCTACTACACCGTGGCTGAGAGCCAGGACCTTACTCCAAAACACATGGCAACATGGGGCTTTTCAGAGGAAAGAGATATCACCAGGTCTGTGATTTAGGACGAGCTCTCTGGCAGCCAAGTGAAGGTTTGATGATGGGGGCAAATCTGGAGATGAGAACCCCAATTGGGTGGTGGATCCTGGGGAAAAATGATCCAGGCTTACACTAGGGCAGTGGCAGCAGGGAGAAGAGGAGGGAACTGACTTGAGGGATAGTTAGGAGACAGGGTCACAGAACTCTGTGCCTGTTCGAGTCTAGAAAATAAAGGAGCGGAGAGTGTCAAGGTTGAAACTACTGGTGTGAGAGGCGAAGCTGAGCGCTTCTTTAGGATGCCTTGATTCTCAGACCCTCCTTGTATTTGCTGCGTGGCCTTGGGCAAGTGACTTAACCTTCCTGAGCCTAGTTTTGCCATTTGTAAAACAAAGATACTAAAATCGATCTTGTGTGGTTGTTGTGCATATTATAGATAATATGTGCCAAGGCATAGGGCTTGGCTCATCATATAGAAACTCAATAAATAATAGATATAATTACCATTGCTTGCCCATTCAACAAACCTTTATTAAGCACCTGCTATGTGCTGGGGACTGTACTGGATCCTTGAGATACAGGGATGATTTTAAGTCTCAGTCCCTATTTTCAAGCCGGTCACCATCCAGTGGGAGAGGGACATAGAGAGGAAGTCACATGGCAAGACCATATGGGCTGGAGCAGAGGAGGATTCCCTTAACTGTGTCTAAGAGAATCAGGGACAATTTCATGAGAAGTGACAGCTTAAACAATGTAGGGCCAGCCACCTGCTCAGAGACTGTCACATCGCCCGCCCCCCACCCCTGACATGGGATTGTGTTTCAGAATCTCTGAAATCTTCAGTTTTAAAGCATTATCTCGTTCCTCGGGGTCGGGAAAAGATGACAAGCTGCAGATGGGTGTCTATATGGAGCCCAGAGAATGGCAGGTGAAACCTTGGCAGCCCCGGGGAAGGGCATGAACAATTGGGCAGGTGGAAAGGGAAACAGGTAAGTGACCGTGAGCAAGTGGGCAGAGCTTACTAGCTAGATAGGGAGCCTATGTGTGTGTGTGCCATTTGCGCCATACTAATTTATCTGCCCTCTATCTGTGCTCTTCTAAAAATTCCCTCTGAACCCTGTGGTATCCCTGCCCTCCTCCCATGCCAGTTTTATTGCCACACTTCTGTCAACAAGCCCAGCTCAGGAGATACAGAACTACCTGGGTCCTCTACTAAGGAGGGGCTCCTATCCTGCTGCTCCACTAAGCAAGACCTTGGGCTTTAAAGCCACTTAGACCGTGTGACCTTGGGCATTTATTCATATCTCCAATTCCCCAGCTGAAGCATGGAGATGGTAGTAGTCCCGTTCTCACGAGGCTGCTGTGAGGTTTCAATGAGATGGACACTTGGCACCCAATCCATGCTTGTTTTCCTTCTCTGCAGCCCAATAACTGCCTCCTATCAGGGTCAGACGAGAGACTCTCAGCTGGGGGTTTCCCCTGGCATTCCTGCTCGTGAGGCCCCACCCCTGTAGACCTGCAGGCCCCTCCCCTCTGCTAACCTAAAGGGTCTGTGGCATCCTGGGAGGCCTTGGCGCCTAGCAAGCAGGATGCTGGCAGGCTGGAGCAGCATGACATCAGGGGGCCCACAGCAGTTCAGCCTACTCCCTACTCTGATCCTGTCTCTCCTCCATTCTGCCCGTGACATGCCACTGCTCTGCAGATAGGACAGGCATCCCTGGGCGCCTGAGGGCTGAGTGAGGAAGCTGGAAACAGCTCTGCCTCGCAGACTGAGTGGGCAGTGTATTTGAATAGCTTCTGAAAAAACAAAGTTCAAGTCTGCCCCGCTTTCCCTTGGGAGGCACAGCATCCTGATAGGGAGAGTTCAGCCAACAGAGACCTTTCTGCACATTGCTGTGGCTCTCCCTCTTTCTGGCCCTACCCACACCCATGCAGGCATGCCAGGTAGGGGCACTTGGGAGGCCCAAGACCTGCCTCTGCCTCTAAGGTACAGGAGTCTTTTCGTTTATTTGGGCCTCAGTCTTCCTCCTCTGCAAGATGAGAATAATGTGAATGCCTTCCTCTCAGGGGGGTTAAATGACAGTGTGAATGTGCTTTGTAAACTGTAAAAAGATCTGCACATGTATGAGATCGTTAGTGTTTAGCCAAAAGGCCCTTCTTCGGGTTCTAAGAGACAAGCAAAGATAAGAGAAATGGGAAACTAAGAACAGAGAGAAACTCTCCCTAGGTCGTGTATGTCCTCGGCAGGGAGAGTGGCAGCAGCGACCTGGGCCCAGAGTCCAACCCCCATGGCCTGGCTCCTTAGGGTGTGCTAGTCAGTAGGGATAACGGGATTCACCTAGACACAGCCGATTCTGACTCCTCCTCTGAATAAACCCAGGCCATTGTTTTCCAGTGATTTATGGGGAGTGAGGATGATTAGAAGAAAAATGTCATGTACCTGGTACCGGTTTGATTCCACTTTGTCACTGCATCGAGCATCAGATCCTCTCCTCACTGTTTCTGCTAAACATACAGGCATGTGTGTACTCATGCACTTGTATATACACGCATGCGTGCACGCACACGCGCGCACACACACGTGCGCGCGCACACACATACAGCCTTCAGGTTGCTGCATTGCCATGGCAACGAAACTACCACACAGAGCAGAGAAAATGGGAAAGTGGCCCTTAGCAACAAGGCTGGACCAGTCATCGGGGTGAGGATGCAGGCAACACTGGCTGGGATTGGGTCACTGAGAAGGGCCCCCGCCCAAGCTAGGGGAGAAAAGAGAGCGCTGGTTCGCCTGGGCTTTCTAAGTCCATTTTCTAGCCCTGGGTCTTGGTTTGCTCCGCTCACCTATAGACAGGGCCAAAGACTCCGACCTGTATTATAGAATGCGTATTATAGAATGCGCTCAGAGTATGCAATTACTTTTCAACTAATAAATGAGGACAAGAACTATGAATTTTCTTTTCAGAAAACCTTAAGGATTTTGAGCTTTCTGGGTAAAAGAGTTGATCGATCCTCAGAAAGACTTAAAATCAAAGCCTAAAATCCAGCTCCTGAGTTCATTGCAGCGTTGGACCCCAGTTTAATTTGAAAACATTTACTTGGCATCTACCATGTGCCAGGCACAGACACTGGTTTCAGCTGTGGCCAGGTGGACTTCGAGGGGCCGATAGGACATGTTGGTAGAGACATCTGGAAATGTCCAGGAGGCCTGTTGAACAGGCCTGGAGGCCAGTGCTTATAGGGATGGCAGCCTGCCTCAGGGACTTTACTCAGGGCCAAGGAAGAAGGCGGAAGCTTGGAACATGTGGGCCCCTTGGGAAACTGGCTCCGAGCTTCCATACCTCGTCATCCTCCCCTCAGTCAGCTACCAGAGAGCTCTTAGTTAATAACGAAAACTTGACAATGGGCTCCTCTGCCCAGCTGCTTTTGATATCTCCCCAACAGTGGGCCTTGGGGCCTCAAGACCTCCTTCAGAACCTGTAGAAAACTGAGGAACTTGCTCACTAGCATCAAAATATATGTACATTTCCCATTCATTTTCAGGACCCATGGGCCTCTTCAAGCTCATTCCTGGACTCACTTGTGAAGACATGAGACCCTCGTGACCTGGCCTCTGCCACCCTCGTCAGCTCATCTTCATCTCCGACCCCCGTTGGTAAATGCCCAGCCACATCACACGACATGTACTTCCCTCACGCACACTGCTGCATTTCACTGCTTCATGCCATCGCACATGTTATTCTCAACAACTGGAAAGGCTAGTAAACTCCCGTTCATTCTTCAAAGCCCAGCTCTGGAGTTACCACCTCTTTGTCTGGGTCCTCAGTGCTGTCCAGACAGGCTTGATCATCCCGTAGCCTGAAGCACTTTTGTCTACATACTTCTCTCATTGCGTGTTTTCCAATTAATGGGGGCTCCATGTCTGTCTTCTGTACTGGACTCTGAGTTTCCTGAGACTAGAGACCACATCTTTAGCCTTTGCATCCCCAGTACTCAGCATGTAATAGATCTGGAGAAACAAAATGGCAGAGGAATGAGCTGACAAAGAAGGAGGCCAACAAGCAGACCGGAAGAAAGGACAGGAGCCAGGAGAAGAAATGGTGTCAAGAAGGAAAGAAGCACCAGGAGGAGCCTAGAGGTCAAGATGGTTAAGGACTGAGAGGCATCATTGAATTTGGCAACTAAGAAGCCATTGGTAGAGAGACCAACTGTCCTGGTTTTCCTGGGACCCAGATTTCTAGAACTGAAAGTCCTAGGCAAATGGAGATGGTCTAGAGTGGTGACCTTAACAAGGACAACTCTGGAGGTGGAGGTGGGGAAGAAGCCAATCATGGGGGGCTAAAGGGGGTATGGAAATGGGGAAGGGTGACTGGGGGTACTGGGGACTGCTGAGCCGTTAGGCTGTGCCAGGAAGAGGCAGAGCAGGCAGGAGCCTGAGGATGGTGCCAGCCTCCCAGCCTATCTTTCCTGGAGAAAAAACAAACAAAGCTGGCATCAGGAACACCATGTACACCTTGGTGATTTTTTTCCCGAAGGGCTCCAAGCCTGCTACCTCTGTCGCCTGCCTGGTCCTCCCGCTACCCCAATCCCCACAGCACCAGTGGCTTTTCGTCCTCTGTGTGTTTTGTTCAGTAAGCACGAAAGGCTCTGCTTGGGCTGTTGGCCACTCCTCTTTTGAGCTGTTATTTAAAAGTCTTTTAGTTTGCATATCTTGTTCAACTAATTAGGTTCTGAGCTTCTCGAAGGCAGGGACCATGCCCTCCTCCCTGTCTCCCTTTCCCTCTCTTTCCTGTTCCTTCCTTCCATAAACACTAATTAAGTGCTGTTTATCCAGTGGTTACCATGGCGGTGCAGTTCCTGCCCTCAGGTGTCTCACGGTCTGGGCTCAGGCCCCCTAAACATCAGGAGGGAGGATGTCAGCGAGTCTGTGAAAACCTACAACGTTATATGCCAGTATTGACTCTGTGCATTTGTGTGTGGTGGGGAGGTGTGTGGGGAGGGTTCGCGTGTTTGTAAAGAGAGCCTCTACAAAAGACCACGTTCAAGTGGAGTCATTCTGCTGGATTTAAGTACTCTATGTGATACAGGCAAATTAGTCACCACTCTGTGCCTCGATTTCCTAATCTATAAAATGAGGATAATATAGCACCTTTCCGATAAGATCATGATGAGGGTTAAATGTATGTAAATAACAGTGCTTAGAGCATCTTAGAGGACAGTTAGTGTTAGCTATTATTTTTTTTAAAGGAGAGAGACAGAGACAGAGACAGAAGAGCTTTTGTGAGCCTTTCAAAGGGTTCTGTGATCCAGAGAAGATGAAGACCCTGTGGTCCAGTGGATGGGACCGACCTGTACGCTGACCATGGGTAGTGCGCTGTGACAGGTGCTACAAGGGAGTTAGTCTGAGATGCAGCCAGGGCACCTTGAACTTTCTCTCTGCATGTCCAAAGCAACTAGTGGATCGGGACCCTGTTCTAAACAAGTCGCTCAGGAGTAATGAGTATTTGAATGGACCCCCACCCCACTCCGCCATTGAGTAGCGTGTCCAGCTTGGAACAGCATGTTAGGAGAGACCAGAACTCCGTTTCTCCCAGTTGGACAGATTAAAGAAAAGAAGGAGGAGGAGAAGGAGGAGGAGGAGATGGCTTTTGCTCCTGATCGCATTAAAAAGCAATAGCTTCCACAGCAATTAGGCACCATAAATGACAGAGCCTGCCTCTGTCAGCTGGCTCTGCACTATCTCATTAGCTAGGGTGCCAAGAGACACTGCACACCCTGCTAGGAGCTGCCTCATTGCCAAGTGCCTGCTTCATAATTAAATACAAACCCTGGTCTCTTCAAGGCACCCACCTGCCCCTCCTTGGGGGATAGGGATGCAGTAAAGGGGGCCTGCTAGGGGGAAGGGAAACTAGAGAAGTGTGAGTTCTGAGTGGGGAGCCCCAGGGCCCTCCCATGACCTTGGGCGGAGATTTGGGAAGTCTACCAGGAAAGAAAGCGAAAGGGCACCTTCTCCCTACCTGACCGCCCAGGAGTGACAGAGAGCAAGTGAGCCAAACTAGCTTCTAGAGGAGATTCTGAGCTGGACTTTAGGAAGTGAGGTCCTAGAACGAGGAGGGTTATGAAGTCCTTGCCCCTGGTTTGTCTGAGAACATCTACACCCCCACCTCACACACACACACACACACACACACACACACACACCCCATTGATTTGCATCTAGATGAGAGCTAATGCGGATAGGTGCTGGGGAAGGGGGAGCAGTCGGGGGCTGGATGAGACAGCCCCCAGAGGCCCTTGAAGCCAGAATTTGAGTAAGGGCTGGGCTAGGGGGCAGGTGGAAATGTAAGGAGATATGTGTAGGAGAAATGATTTGGCAGGCCTCTTACCGGACAGGTGAGCTCTCCTCATGGTCAAGACTGCTCTCATGAAAAGGCAGTGGGGTTGGCTAAACACCAGAGCTCTTGCTTTCACGAGTGGGGAACACAACCTAATAGAGAAGGCGAGAGGGGCCAAGGCCAGCCCAGCAGTTCTTTACTGCCCACTCCCACAAAGCCCTTGCCACTCTTCCAAATCCACTTTGAATGAATCTTGACGATCTCCTGCTGAAGAAGTGCCAAGTGATGAGCCTGCCCTGGATGCCCACATGTTTCCAGCCAACCATGACCACTAACTGAAGGATAGAGAAGATGCCCTGGGTCTTCTGCATCTGACCTCACTGCTGCTACCCAGTGCCCAGAGTGAGGATGGAGCAGGCAAAGAGAGATTAGAGAGAAGGCAGCTGCCTGGAGCTCGGGGAGGTGCACAGAAGGGTCAGGAGGGGTACAGGAACAGAATTTCCTGTAGAGGCACCATACCGTTCCAGAGTTCTCATCTGAGCAGCTTGGGTCTGGAAGATACGATGCTCTGAGCTCTAGCTCCAGCAGCTGGATCCTGATGAAGGACAGAGCCACAGAGAAAACCATTCAGCATGGATAAGAAGGCAAGTTCACTGGGGGAAGAGACAGAGGCCAGAGCCTCTGAAACCAGGACATGGATAAAAGATATGGATGCTGTTTGACATACATTTGCAAAACATTTTATGTTAAAACTGAGCAGCTGGATTGACGGACAGCACCCAGCTAGAGCCCAGGAAACTAACTCTGCTGACAGAGTCAAGAAAGTGTACAGAAACTTCTCTGGCTCCTGCCCCTCTCCCCTGGTGGTTATTCTGGCTCTGATTGGCGGGGGCTAACCCTGCTGCCTCTCCAGCCTCCCCAGTGTGGGGAGGGAGGGAGGGGTGAGGAGAGCCTGGCAATGATGCCTCACACTGCTGGCCTCTGAAGTTAGCACGGCCCAGAGAAATGCCTGGCAGTCTGTGCTCCTCTCACCCGCTCTCAAAATCTCAGCTCTTTAGCAGCCCGTGGCCAGGCTCGGGACATGTTTCCAGGGCAGTAAGTTGTCTCTCTCCCACCTCAGCCTGGAGGATGTAAGTTTCTGGGCCCAGATCTATGCCTGTTGGGACCAGCAGGGAGCCCTTCCCACCATACCTGTGAACCCAGCTCTGGGGACCATTGTTCCTTGGAGTCATAGCTAATTTCCCTGGGTGTTCCTTCCAGACCAGCTTCCCCATTTCCTGCAGCCTGGGAGGGGCTGGGGCTCCAGAGCAGCCAGGCTTGGCCTGAAGGATGGAAGTGGGGCCTGGCAGGTGGGAGGGGTCAAGAACCAGAAGCAACTGGACAGGCCCAGGGATGGGGTCGGGGGCGCATCTGGAGGAGTGAGGGAGAAGCAGGGGATTATATACACAGTCCCTTTTTCTCTGGGGTGAGTCAGGGACCAGAATGGTTTGGATTACCAGGTCCTCCCAGGAACACACCCTGTCTGAAAGATGGGACGGATACCAGGCCCGCTCAGCTCAGACACACCTGAATGATCATCTAGGTCCAGGGATCCTTCACCCAAATGAACAGGTACGTCCAATCACAATACATCTGAACATGTCAGGTACTACCAGGCAAAAATGCACTTGAGTGTCTAGGCAGTGATGATAAGTTTACCAGAGTGAACAGGTGAGGGCAGGTATAATTCCTGAAAATACCAGGCTGCCCCAAATCAGATCATCTTGCCAAATGGCCCGGCAAGAAAGACCCATTCCAGGGGACCAGCTACTCCAGATGACAGCCCAGCCTCACAGGCTGGGAGTGCCTGATGCAGGCAGGGGCAGGGAGGGAGCAGAGTCTGGACCCCAGGCAGGCAGTCTGCTCAGGGAGCTTGCCTAGGGTCCCTCCCGGGCATTAATGCTGCTCAGAATTTCTTCCCCAGGATCTCAGCTACTCATGAACCCACGAGTTTGCTCTTAGTTAAACAGCTGGTGCCTGAACCTGATCCAATATTTACTCCTGGAGAGAGGGCAAAGGGGCAGGCGGCACCCCAGGCAGCCTGAAGCTGCAGTTGGCTGGGTTCTGGGGGAAGGGAGGGGAGGGGAGGGAACGAGAGAATTTTCTCTTTTCTTGGATCCCAGAGGATTTCTCAGACTTTAGTTATCCCCCACCCAACCATCTACCTCTGCTTCTTCCTGGCGTGGACCAGGAGGGGCTAGAAGGGGACTTTGTCCCGAGGAAACTGTCCATGAGAGAGTGAAGCTGAGTAGAATGACCTCAGCCAGGAGTGGTCAGAAACCCACAGCCCTCCCTTGAGACAAGAAGGTCCCAGTGGGAGGCTTCCACAGGCAGGAGGCCTTCCTGCAGGAAGAAGTCAGAAAGCAGGGGGGACATGAACATCAGGGCCAGTGGCTGCCACTTCAGAAAAGAGTCAGACCCACTGAGACTCTGTAAGAATCTAGAAACTTGGTAATTTCCCCACCTTTGGCATTAAATTAGCAATAAATCTTGAAACCCAATGTACCTTGTCAAGTTACTTAAGGGAGAGTCACCTGGGGGAGGGAGCTCCCTTACCTGCCAGGCCTGCAGGAGAAGTTCTAGGGAGAGAGCAAACCTGGGCTGCTTCGAAGGAGGGCAGCGAGCAGGTGGGGAGTAGGGCTTGCGGAAGAAGAGAGAGAGCTGGTGTGGGGCGGGGCTGGAAGCCAATGTGTTTCCCTGACAAGAATGGCCTCTGCTGGATGCCTGTTATGGGTCGGGCACTTTACATAGATCGCAGTTAATCCTCATGATAACATGAAGCAGATACCGTTATCCCATTTTACAGATGAGGAAACGAAGGCTTACTGAGGTCAAGTGACTTTCCTAGAGCTAAACACAAGTCCAGGTCTGTCTGAGTCCAGAGCACGTGTGTTTTCTGCAATGCCTGGATGACAAAGTGGTTTCAGACCTCCACCCCATGCCCGGGACCCAGCATAGGACAGGTCAAACGGGGCGAGAATTCTCTGCCACAACCCCAAAAAGTGCCTGTGCTCAGATGCCGTGCTTCCTGGCAGCCCTCAGAGACCAGAGATCAGAGGCAGCACCACTCAAGACAAGAATACAGGCACTGGCCTCAGAAGAATCTGGATTCAGCAGTCAGTAGTATATGCGACCTTGGACAAGCGGTTTAACCACATAAGCTTTTCTCTTCCATAAAGAGAACCTAATCATGCCTACTTCATAGAGCTGTTTAAGAATTAAACGAGATAATTGCATATAAAGCATTAACACCTACTAGGTGCTTAATAAAGGATAGCTCTAGGCGGGGCTAGATCCACAGGCATCCGATCATGCAGTCTCACAAGGCCCTGACCTCAGAAAGGCCCTACATTCAGAAGGCCCACACTTGGTTTAATGCTTTATTGTTGCCTTCTTGAAATTCTGAATACTTTTTGAACAGGAGCCCTGCATTTTCATTTTGCATTGGGTCCTGCAAATTGTCTTGCCAATGCTGCTTATTGGTTCCGGTTCAGTTCCCTGACCAGAAAGGATTAACTGTGCCCTACGCTCTGGAACAAGCCACCATTTCATTATTTCATGATTTTCTATGCCCAGGAATTTCTCTGCCCATCCACCCTGCACCTTGCCGTTGCTTATAAGAAATCAGAGAGAGACAGACAGAACCACATCTCTCTCTATGCAGCTTCTGGCACCTTCAGAGTGGCGGGAGAAGGTCATATTCCTGCTCTTTCTGAGGAGAGGCACTTGCGGGGGAAGAACCAGGAGCCCTGGCTCCTGGTAGTTCGGGATGGGCTCTCTGATGCCACCAGCCCCGTTAGATATTAAATGCCTGACCAGGTTGGGAGCCTCCATTCTACCCTCACTCCCCACCACTTCCCAGATTGAGGCCCAGCAACGTCAACCCGCTGCCCACCTAACAAGGGTGAGGGCACAGGCCGGAGTAGAGACAGGACTCTGAGCAATGAGGTCAGAAAATAATAGCCAGGTCAGGCGCTCCTGACGCTGCATGTCCCAGGACTGGAACTCGAGGCCAAGCTGGGCGCCATCCCCTCCCTCCCGTGCAGTCGGCTCCCAGGCATCTGACCTCTACAGTGTCTGCCCCTTTGCTGTTTTTAGACTCCAGTTCCCAAGGGCCTACCCGCTTGCTAAGTTGGCAGTCTGGGCCCACCTACTGAACCCTGAGAAGCATCCTGCAGGGGAAATGAAAACTGATAGGCTGGGAGGCTGTCTGTCTTCTCTCATTCGCTCTCAAAAGAAGACTTAACCCATTTCTAGGTCTAGGAGCCTTGTACAAGGATGCCGAAGTGAGGCGGGGTAGGATGAGAGAGAAGACAGTGGAAGAGGAGCTTGCGGGGGGAGCTGCAGGACTGGCAGAGAGAAATCACCCAAAGACCAAGAAATATCAGAGCCAGAAGTGACCCTTGAGAAACTGAAGTCAGAGAGAGAAATAAGTCACTAAAGGTCACACAGCCAAGACTGGAACGTGAGTCACCTAATGCCTGCCCACAGGTCTTCATCTCATCATTTGAATTTAGGATCAAAGACAAAATAGTGGTGGAGGGGAGAGAGATAGCCACCCCTCCCCCACCACTTCTCCCCACTTTCTCTCTCTCTCTCTCTCTCTCACACACACACACACATTACCACACACACGCACACACACACCCCTCCCAGTTGGGTCTGTTCTAGCTCTAAGTCCTCCTGGAGACTCGTAAAGGGAAGTATTAGACCCCAGTCAGGTAAAAAGGGCCTCAGGGTAAGGAGATATGTGCCCTCTGACCCTAATGTTGTCACGGCCTCTGAAACCTGAGGCTTTTGGGGTGGGACGACATGTTATGCTCCTGCAAGGACCCTTTTTCCAATAGCTTAACATGACAGCTACCATTCTGAGTCCTAGGTTGAGATCTTGGGGCCTCTTTATGGGAAGGAAGGACCTGAAAGTTTTCCCATTCAGTGTGGTGTCTTAAAGATAATAGCATTAGTTGCTAACATTTATTAAGCACTTTCTATATGCCACACACTGTTCTAAGAGCATTTCACATATCGATTCATCTAATATTCATACAACTCTATGGTGATAGACTCTATCATTGTCCCGATTTCGTAGTTGAAGAAACCGAAACACAGAGCGGTTAAGTAACTTGTCCAAGGTCACATAGCTAGTGAACAGCAGAGCTGGGGTTTGAAGCTGGGCAGTCTGGGAGTGGGTAACCTATGCTCCTCTGCCTCTCCCCAAATGAGTGCAACTCTTTGGGCTCCCAGTTCAGTGCTCTTAGAAATGTAACACCTGCTTGATCCCCATCCAGTCAGCTTTTAGGTGGAAAAAGCCATATGCATATATATATCTCCAAATCCACATATCCTTTGATTCAGCTCGCCTCCCCGCCCCTCTCACGCTTGGTGCCAGGCACTGATGCCCAGGGAGGAGCTAATCTAAAGTTTAGGGCTGCCTCTCTCTCCTGAGTCCTTTCCTGCCCCTCAGGAAACTCCTTAATGGCCCATGCTGCCACCTCCTGGCCACAGAGGCTTAACAGTGGCCCTGCGGGTGCTTTGTCGGACTCTTCCCTTTTACTCCACATTCCCTCTCTCAGTGACATAGTCTTCTCCAGGGCTATGTGACCATAGCCCTGTTGATTCCCATACACATACTTTTGTTATTCCAGAGTTCTCCCCACTTTTACAGAGATTTAACTGACATATAACATTGGGTAAGTGTAAGGTGCACAATGTGCTGATTCAATATATGTATATATTGCGAAAGAATCACTACGATAAGTTTAGTTAACAGATTCATCACCTCACGTAGTTGGGTGGGTTTTTTTGGAGGAGGGGGTGGTAAAAGGTCTCTGCCCAAATCTTTATGTCTTCTGAGATCTGGGTCTGTGTATCCCGATGCAAACAGTTCTCACGGCCCAGCACTCTGTAACTCCCATAAGTTCAGAGCTGGAAACAGAGCCCAGGTGTCCTGGCTCCTAACTCAGTTCTCATGTCACAGCGCCACACTGCTCTCCAACAATGCAGCCTAAAGCACGGACCAAATGAATGCCTGGAGAAGAACGAGATAAAGATCACGTGCCGGCTGGTGCCAGAGCCAGAATTAATCAATTAATTAACAAGTTAATTAATTAATTAATTTTAATTTGATTTTATTTTATTCTTTTCAGAGTCAGAATTTAGACCAGGTTGGAGTGGCGGCAACCCCTGTATGCTTTCTGGAGCATGTCATGGGGTTTGGAGAAGGAAAATGACTTCTGAAACATAGAGATAAGGGCATGTAAGACTAGCTAAAGGGCTACTGAGCTGCCTTGGGTGGCTGGACAAAAGCTTTGTAACAGGGGAGGGAGTAGTGGGAAGGGGGTGCATCTGGGCTGCCCTGCGTCAGACTAGGGAAGCTGTACAAATGAGTGCTCATGGGGAGAGAAGGTAGATGAGGATAACGGAAAGCTTGGGTCTTGCATCATTGAAAGGACTGGAAGAAGAAACAGAACAAGTGGCAAAGGAAGAGCTGTCAGACCGAGAAGTTGAAGTCTGAATACTCTAGAGACACACTCCAACATCTTAGAGGAGGGGTTGTCCACCTGTTTTTTTACTGCCCGCAAGCTTAGAATGGTGTTTACATTTTAAATGGTTGAAAAATCCAAAAGAAGAATAGTATTTCATGATATCATGAAATTATATGAAATTCAAATCTCAATATTTATAAATAAAGTTTTATTGGAACACAGTTACACTCATTCACTTATGCATTGTCTGTGACTGCTTCCTGCTACAATGGCAGAGTTGAGTTGTTGCAACAGAGACCATACGGCCCACAAGCTTAAATATTTACTCTCTGGCTCTTTGCAGAAAAGTTTGCAGACTCTTACCTTAAAGGAAAAGGGCCCCGGGCCACAGGATTCACCTCCTAGTGCTGGAGGGGAAGCAGCCTGGAGGAAGTTCGAAGGAGCAAAATGAGGGAGTGGGCTCTCCAGAGGCCTTTACCAGAGTCAGCTGCCCTGGCAAAACTCTCCCAACAATGAACTTACATCTTTTCAGCCCTGCGCTAGCTTCCCAGGCAATCTTGAAGGGACCCAGATCCTTCCACACATCTTCTGGCCTTGGAGTCCCAGCTCCACCATTATGAATTGTTCAATTCCATAAATTCTAAACCTGAGGATCTCCATCTGTAAGATGGGGATGCTACCACAGACCTTGAAAAACTTTTGAGAATTCTATAAAATGGCAAGTATCATAGCGTAGTTCTTCGGGTGCCATTCTGAAATCCACAGACCTTGTTGCTGTTATGGAAGTGCATGCACATCCTAACCATGACCACTAGAGGTCAGGAAGGTCCTGCTGGCTGCCACCTTAGTGTCAGATGGAGTCCGTCCGCAGGTTACCTCCTTGGGAGAGGTGCCGCCTTGCTGTTTACAACTTTGGCCTTTGATCAACTCCTGTTCTATCTGCAGCCTGCTGGGGGCCAGACTGGTGCAGAGCTTCCTGCTGGACTGGGGGAGGGCATGCTTCCTTCCTACCCTTTCTCTGTCCCCCAGAGGCAGGCCAGACTGAGTCCAGGTGACTGGGTACACACTCCTTCTCCAGTCTGTTTGCACATCACCTCAAGTCATCCTTCAATGACCCTGGAGGCAGGCAGAGCAGGTGGGATAATGCCCCTCACCCCAGTGATGGAAACAAAGCCCAGAGAGGTTAAGTGACTTCTCCTAGGTCCCACAGCTGCTTAGCAGGTTGGCTGGGAATGTAGCTTGTATCCTATCTTCCGTTGCCAGGTATGGCTCTCGCCTGACCAGCAGCTGTCCTTAAGTATCCTTAAAGACCCCATCTCCCTGAGGCTCCACTTCTATGCTTCTTTCAGCATCCTTGCCCCTGACCTCCTGGCTATGAAACACCAAACCACCCCCCTATCGCCATGGAACTCAGACTATTCCAAGTGCTTCCACACACAAGAGCTCATTTCTCCTGAGAACACACTCCTCTAGGCTATCTGAGGGCAGCCACCGTCTGTCCATAGGCTTTTGATGTAGTTGTGAACGCAAGGGCAGACAGGCACGTAGACACACAGATGCGACAGAGACAAAGAGGTTGCCAGGCAGAAGTGGTCAGGGAAGGCTGCCGGGAGGATGGTCTTTGGGGAATCTACAGAAAAGAGAGTGAAGAGGCAGGAATGCTCATGGTCTCTTTGGTCTGTAACAGAGCGGAGGGCAAAATGGGAGCTCATAAAATTAAAGGAGGCTGCTTCACAAGGCGCCTCGAATGCCAGGCTCAGGGAGGGGGATTTGGTCATGTGGGCAATAGGGAGAGACATCGAAGGCTTTTTGAGGACGGATGTGACAGGAAGCAATGGTGTTTCACGCCCTTGGGAAGGTCAATATGAAAACGATGAGGAGACCGCGTCATTGGGAAGAAAGCAAAGCAGGGTGTTTCTATGGTCCAGGTTTAAGGCGGCTGCAGACACAATGGAGAGGGCACGAGTTCTGACAGAACAGCCAGGTTATTGGGCCTGATGTGATGCGGTGGCAAAGGAGAGGCACTAGCCCTAACTGAGGCTAACCGGAGGGTTCACTGGTGTGTGTCTTGTGAGAGGGGTAACGTTAGATGACTAATTCTTTTTATATGAGGATGAATTTAAAGACATCAAGTAGAAATGCTCTGTGACTACATCAAGATCCCGGGTAAGATGCTGGAAAAGAGTCAGGGCTTAAGACATAGAAAAGGAGGGACTCAGACATGAGGACGCGATCGCGAAGCTGTGAGGAGTGTGGATGCCAGGAGAGCAATGTGGAGAGAGGCTGAGGCGGGGCAGGGCCAGGGACCCGAAGGGGAAGGGTGTGTGTCGGGGCCTCCCCAGTAGTCACTCCCCTTCACCACCCAGCAGCTCCCAGGTGGAGCACATGGCACCACCCCCGGCAACCATGATTGGTTTAGAGGGACATTTGTCCTAATTCAGGCTAATCAGAGAATTACAGAACTTTTGGTGGCCATGCTGGGACAAAGAAGCTTTTTCTATCAGTATGTAAACAAAGAGGCGGGTAGGGCTAAGACCCTGTGACCTCCATCTGGGACCCCAAGGGGGGCCATCCTTAGGCTGAGGAAGACAGAGTGAGAAATGGAAAGAAACTTGGCCCACGGTGACATCCCAGAGCTGCTCCATCAACCCTTGCCTGAACCATTGTTCAAGGCAGGTAGGTAGAGTTTTTTGTTTCCTGCAAATGGAAGATTCCTAACTCATATTGAGGAAGAAAGAATATCTGAAGAAATCCACTTTGGGGCATTTGAGGGAGAAGATTTCAAAATGGAGGGAGGGGTGAATAATATCACATGCTGAGAGTGTCAGGTCAGAGACGTTTTATTGTCCCAAATCTGTGTGACAGAAGAGGAAACAGTGGGTCAGAAAGGTTCCTGTAGTCAGACAGCCCCACACCCAGGACTCAGGATTCATAGTCAAATTCATCACCTCCAGGGGGACAGAGGAGCTGTAAGTCGGAGAGCTGTTCCTAGGGGGTCTTCTTCGCCTCTGGCCTTGGTGTAGTCCCCTCCTCCCTCAACTCCTTTCCAGAAAGTTCTGGAGGTTTTAAACCCTTGTGCCAAATCTCCACTCATCTTCTACCTCAGACAAGAAAATATCTCATTTTAAAAATGAGGTATTTAGACAAAGAGAGACCACATTCCTCCATACTCAACCATGCAACACTGAGACAATATTTCTTAGAGTCTAACTTGATTCCTTTCAGCTGAGAGTGACCCATTAGCCCTCCCATGGCCTGGTGCTGGTTGATGGGCCTGTAGGACATTTGAAGGTCACACGATGGGCAAGGGGACACAGAGACGCAGGCAAGCAGGAGTGCGCGCAGGTGCTGCCCCCAACGCGGCCCCCCAGGGTGCCACAGGGCCCGGCTCTTCCCAAGCAGATTACCGTCGTCATCTAAGTGACTGAAGCTGCTGAGAATGCTGTTGTAGCCAGAGGTTTACAGAAACGTAGACACCCAGCCCTGGCACGTGCGACACACGGACGGGAAAATGAGCAGAATAAGCTCCCAGTGCTAAGCCGCTATTGTCCTGCTTGTTGCTAAAACACCTTGCTGAGTTTTCTGCCAAGTGCCCTTGCCTCCTCCAGAACTGCACTCGGTAGCCCTGTGGGGATCCCCTCTCCTGACTCTGCCCTTCAGGAAGGTGAGAGCCGAAACGTACAGCTGGAAGCTATGCAGTTCTGCCAGATATCACAGAGACCTGTGTGAGTGAGTCTGTTGCCCGAGGTCACGTGGCGAGTCAGTAGCAGGGCCAGGATTAGCACCTATGTCTCCTGACCCCCAGTGAGAGGTCACTTCTGTGCACTTTGGGTCCCCTCCTATCCCAAGCACTGTCCACTTCAGTTCTCCCCTCCCCCACCGCAGACCTGGGGCTGCCCTTCGGGAACCCTGACGGGTGACTTGCAGCTCTTGTGTGTGGATTGGCACAGGGTCTTCTTCAATTTGGTACTGGTTCACTTACCAAGGGTGGAGTCACAGGTCGTGTCGTGTCACATGGAGATAATATTCCCATATCTGGCAGAGGAAACCAGAGTGGAAGAGTCCCCTTCCACTATAGGGCAGGCCGGAAATGGCCTGTCCATAGGAGACAAATGACTGCTGCACAGAGGGGCCTGGGAACCTTGGGCCTTGGGAATCCAGAGTGAACACTAGGGCTTCCCACAGGCTGGTGACTCGGGTGATAGTGGAAGATAGGACTGGGCAGTGGTTGGCTGGAGGACAGGGCCGGGCGGGTGGGAGGAAGAGGAACATTGAGGCAGCAGTGCTGTAGGGCTCTGAAGTAACCACTGCACTGCTCCGAGTGGGTGTCCCACAAGTGCCTCAAAGGCAACATGTCCCAACCAGAACTCGTCACTCCTGATGACCTTTCTCCTGAGTTCTGTGCCCAGGCTGGTGTAGAGCCTGCCCCCAAGAACCTGACCAGAAGTCGGGGAGTCTGCCTTCATAAGCCCCTCTTTCCAACTCTTCACTTCCTGCCAGTCAGCACATTTTGCCAAGTTTACCTTCTCTCAGTTTTTCTCAAACCGTCTCCAAACAGCTCCCTTTGCGCCCTTCTCACCCGAGTTGCAATAATAGCCTGCTAACATCTCTCTGCCTTGCCCCTAAAACCCGCCCTCCATGGGGCCTCCAGGCTGGTCCCCCTAAAGGGCCAGTCTGAAAAGTTCTCTGTCCTGTTTAAATCTGCAGGGTCTCCCCATCCTGTGTGGGATCATCGTGGATTCCTTAGCATAATCAAAGAGGCCTCTGTGCTTTGACTCCTGCTGGCTAAGGCAGTGCAGTGTGTAATCAAAAGCACAGATGCTGGAGCCTGACTTCCCGGGTTCAAATCCTGCCTGCTACTTTCTAGCTGTGTGACCAAGGGCAAGGTACAGAACCTCTCTGTGCCATCATTTTCTCATCTATGAAATCAGAATCTTAAGAGTACATGCCTCATAGACTTGTGAGGATTAACTTATTTTTTTGTGCGTGCAAAACTGTTAGAACAGGGATTGTTACTAGCTCCTCCTCCTGCTTCCTCTCCTGCACCCCATCCCCAATCCCCACCTCACACATTTACTTCAACAGCTTGGCTTTTTTTTGTGATTCTCCCCACTAGTGTGACCCAGCAAAGTTCCCTGGGCTAGAGTGAGACGAAGGGTCTGCTCTGCTCTCAGAGTCTGTGCCACGCTGCTGCCCGGAGCCCTGTAAGTGGGGATAATAACACCTCTCTACCTTCCCAGGGTGAGTGTAAGGCTCACATTCATCCGCTCTCTCATCATGCACCCATCCATCCATCCATTCAACAACTTCAGCGTCTTTCATGCCAGGCGTGGCACTGGTTGCAGGGAGCTCGGCCTTGTTTAAGACGCACACAGCCCCTGCTCCTGGGGAACTTGGAGAGTTAGGAGGCAGATGATGAAGCCTGAATATCAACGATGGTGAGTTACGACAAAGAAAGTGTAGAGTAACACGGAAATGGAACGAAATAAAGGAGATGCAGGCCTCATCGGGGCCCCAGGACCCCGATGAGGTCGTACCAGGCGCCACGGACATGGTGTCTTGTGGTCTCTCGTGGTCATGAATTCCTGGCGCCATGACCCCGCTCCACCTCTGCCCTCCCATGCCGAGGATCGACATGGCTGCCCTTTAGTGCATGAAAGGGCTTTGACCTTCAAGAACTTAACATTGTGAGGCTCAAAGACCCCTGTTAGTCCCTTGTGTTTGGAGCCAAGTTGAAAGTCATTCGTGGTGTCTGGGAAGAGAAGGTGGATGGTCCAGCAGTCCCTCACTATCCCCAGAAGCAGTCTGGAATTCCTCCTCACCCCCTTTACTTGCTGGGTGACTTTAGACAAGTTACCTAACCTCTCTGAGCCTCGGTGTCTATATTTGTAATATCCACACTGTGGGGTTGTTGTGAGATTATATGACAATGTAAGTAAAATGCTTAAAATAGAAATTGCACAAAACCAAGCAAACACTTAGTGATCACACACAGTGAGCTCTTGTTTTATCTTTTACCATGATGTGTTATATACTTCCTGTCTGTCTCTCCTGAGGTCTTTGAGGATAGGGACCCTCGGACTTCCTCATTCATCTTGGTATCCCCAGGACCTGGCACAGTGCCTGGCTCAGAGCAGACAGGCCAAAAATATTTGTTGAGTGACAACGGACTCAAGGGTCAGTAGGAGCACTGAGGTGGGCTGGGGCGGAGCCAGTGCTGCCTCAGGTGGGCAGGGCTCTCTGGGGTGGGGCCTGAGGGAAGATGCCAGGGTCGCAAGAGGCAATGTCAGGGGATGCCGGGTCCAGGTGCCATCCTTTTTCCTTTCCTGCTCACAGCTCCCAAGGGCACCGTGGCCATCTGCCGGGGGCGGGAAGGGCGGTGCCCAGGGCGGTAGCAGCCGGAGCCAGCCGAGAGGATTTACTCTTCCACCACTGAGCTCCTGGACTGGGAACAGCTAGAGGGAGTCCACATGGTCCTGCAGAGTGGATGAGACAGCTGGTCAGGTACCCCTAAAACCGCCGCCGTATGAGGGCAGAGGGGTGGGCCTGGTGGCCCACAAGATGGAGGGGTTGGGGGCTGTCCCACGTCGGGACAGGAACCAAATGTCACCACGTATTTAGGGGTGGGGGTGGGGAGACCTGCTCAGCGCTTCCCAGGGGTCAGTGCAGGGTCAGACGTCACGCCAGTCACTGGCATGTTTCCCACTCTTCACAGCCTCCCAGGACGCGTGTGGGCATCTTAGATCCGGTCCTCGAGGCTCAGCAGGGGCAGGGCACCGGGACAGGGCCCCCGGTGCCCTCATGCCATTGAGTGGGATGAAGAGTCAAGATATGTGAAGTACATTCTAACAGCGATTATGTTCTAAATGGATTAAGAACTGGTCTTATTGCTAGTGGACAAGACGGGCTCTGTAGTATTGAGCGGTGGGTGAAGGGGTCTTCTGCTCTCTAAATCTGCCCCGAGTTGGGCTCCTTTTTCTCTTGTCAGCCCTCACTTCTATAAATGTGACCACACGAGCAATAAACAGCTGAGAATGCTGGCCAAGCCACAGCAAACGGGAACATCGTGCAGAAGTGACAATGATCTGCTGCAGGGACCCCATAGGCCAGGGATTCCAAAAAGAGGGGCTTCACGGGCCAAAGGGAGACTCGGGCCAGGAGGGTGCTGCTCTAAGGTGTCAGGAGGTGGCCTCCCGCTGCTCAGAGACTGCCCTCACCACCTCCGACAAGTCTGTTGTCAGACTCCTGACCACTCCTGCATCACCACACACATGCACGCACACACACACATTCTCACACGTGCAAAAATGCACCCTCACTCACGCACAAATACGTGCACCCTCACATAAACACACGCACACACACATACCTTTCCCACCCTCATCATCTGCTGGATGCACATGTACACACCGCTGTGCTCCCTCACACGCTGAGGCAATCCCAAGCAGACATGCCTATGATAATCTGCGGTTTGCTTTTGGTGGGGAATGAGGGGATGGCTGAGGATGAGCTTGGGGGGAAGGTGGTTGTAGTTCTGTTTGAAGTTGTTTGTGTGACCATCATCGAACCTGTGCTCGCAGTTATTTTCCATTCGTTTAGTCGTTCAGCATTCATTTCTGTCTTGACTGAACACTTCCTATGTACTAGGCACAATTCTAGGTTTTGGGGATCTCAGTTTGGGTTTCCCAAGAGGTGGACCTTGAAATACGGGCTTTAAAAAATACTTTATCGAGATATCTTTCACATACCAGACAATTCACCCATTCAAAGGGTATAATTTGGTGATTTTTAGTATATTCACAGTTATGCGGCCGCCATCATCATTCATTTCAGAGCATTTTCATCACCCCATAAAGAAACCTGTACCCATTAACTGTCATTGGCCATTTTTCTCTCCCCCATCCACCAGCAGCCATGAATCTGCTTTTTGTCTATCAATTTCCCTATTCTGGACATTTCATATTAATGGAATCATACGATATGTGGCCTTTTATGACTGGCTTCTCTCACTTACCATAATATTTTTAAGATTCACCCATGTTGTAGCATAAGTGCTTCATTCCTTTTTATGGCTGAATAATATTCCATTGTATGAATATACCACATTTTGCTTACCTATTCATCAATTGGTGGACATTTACGTTGTTTCAGATTTGGGGCTATTATAAACTATGCTGCTATAAATATTCATGTACAATTTTTTGTGTGGACATATGTCTTCAATTCTCTTGAGTACATTCCTAGGGGTGCAATTGCTGGGTCATATGGTAACTCTATGTTTAACATTTTGAGAAACTGCCAAACCATTTTCTAAAGCAGCTGTACCATTTTACATCCCCACCAGCAATGTGTGAGCCTTCCAACCTGAGATAAGATTTTTAACAGCAGGATTTTATTTGGGAAATGATCCTAGGATACACCAGTAGGAGAATAGGGAAGGGAGAAAAAGAAGGGAAGGCAGCCAATAAAGGATCATTATCAAGCAAATTACACTGAGAGTAATTGAAGCTTAAGACCATTTGTAACTCTGGAAGCCAGCATAGAACTTGCCCTACAGAATCATCCAACCTGAGGAGCACAGGGACAGAGGGATGTACACACCGCACGTGTGTGCTTGTGTACGTGAGTGCCTGCGTGTGTGTGTGTGCGTGTGTGTGTTTACGTGAATTTTCAGCAAATCCCCCCCGGCCCCCGCGCTTATTTTGCTTGATGCAGTGGCAGGCAAAGCAGGCACAGCAGGAGAAAGCCGTCATGCAAAGAAATGCCGATGTTGGCATCTGGAGTCCGGCCTGTGTACACTGACTGCAGAAGGGTAGAGCAGGTGAGGGGGCACAAGTAGCACCTGCTACTTTGGGTGAATCAAAGTTCCTGTCCTCAGGGAGTTTACACTCTAATGAAAGAGAGAAAAAATATTTGTAGTATATAGTCAGGTAATACCATTGGGAAATAAAGCAGGGTAAGGGATGGAGGGGCACAAAGGGTGCTGTGATAGCTCAGGTGGTTAGGGCAGGAATCTTGGAGGAGATGGATTTCGGCAGACCTGAATAAAGTGAGGGACAGGCTCTCTGAAGGCCAGCTGAATGTCCCACGGAAAACAGAATTGAAATCTGGGCCATGAGAAGAGCGAGCTCTAAGGACCTGAGTGGGGATGGCCTTGGTGCTCTGGAGGAACTGCAAGGGGTCCAGCATGGCTTCTGTGGAGTGACTGAGGCAGGTAGCGTTAGGAAAGAACAGAGATATGGCCAGAGGACAAGCTGGAAATAAGTTTGGATTTTGTCTTAAGGATGTCACTGGGCGGGCGAGAGCAGAGGAATTCCCATCTGATTTACATTTCTGTTTCTTGCTATCGAAGCCCCTGGGTTCCGGAAGTACTGAAACTCCCTAACCCAACATTTAGTGAGCCCGTTAGGTCCCCAAAGGTGCCAACACCTTGCAGTTGGGCATCCAATTCTGGCCCCAACAGTCATTCCACTAATTAGTTCCAGGCACTCATCTGGGCTCTAGGTGTGTAGCAGTGGGCACATC
Organism: Pteropus medius; assembly: GCF_902729225.1. Taxonomy (NCBI): domain Eukaryota; kingdom Metazoa; phylum Chordata; class Mammalia; order Chiroptera; family Pteropodidae; genus Pteropus; species Pteropus medius. The sequence continues at coordinate 1,386,397 of NW_024349227.1, forward strand.
TGACCCAAGCCCTCACAGAACACACATGCTAATGGGAGGAGACAAGTAAGCAACATAAATGTGTATTATGGCTTATAAATATATAACTCATATTAGGAATGATTCATGCTTTAGACTAGAGAAAAATGAAGTCAATACAGTAAGCACAGAGTGCTAAGGGGTACTTAGAAATTTCAAATAGAGGGGTCAGGTCACTTCTCAAAGGGGCTGACAACACTGAAACAGCACCTCTTATCCTGGCTGGCTCCTGGAAACCCTCTCCTCACCGCCCAGGGATTGTATCCAGGGACCCTGCAGCCAGGAAGAGGAGCACAAGGACCCCAGAGCAGAGGACTGGGGCATGCTCATCGCTGGTCCAGGAACAGAGCCTGGGAGAAGGTAGAGGAGCTGGGTGGGGGCAGGGCTGGGTCTCCCAAGCCACAGGGGAATATTGATGAGTTCTCTGGCAAGAAGTGACGAAGGTGGTGGGGGTGGTGTAATGAAGACAGATGACCCCAGGCCAGCTCTGCTCATCTTCCTGCTAGAGGAGGGAGTCACAACCCGGCCTGGCTGTGGAAGGGGGGCATGCCAGGTGCCTGGGTGTCCTCTGCTCAGGCACGATGGCTCTCCAGCTGCTGCTGGTACCCCCATTCTCTCTCCTTCTCCCCTGCCAGCTCTCCTCCCTCCTCTCCCCTGCCACCTCAGTCTTCCCTCTTCTCTCCTGCCTGCTCTGTGTCCTTTTGGGACAGGGCCCTTTCCCCTTCCTCTGCTTTTCTTCTCTCTTCCCCATTTCTCTCTTCGCTCATTTCTGCAGCTCTCCCTTCTCATTTCTCTCTCTTTTTTTTGCCCCCGTCCACCCCCAACCATCCTGACTGTGACCTCTAGAGCAGCGTGCAGTCCTTCCTCTGGGAGATTTCCTGTCCCCTGGCAACTCTCTAAACAGCAGCCACCCCCTCTCTCCATTGTCTCAACAATTGAGTGCCCGCTGTATGGGAGGCACCGGTCACGCCAGCCTGTAGACTGGCTGCAGCAGTACCAAGACGGAAATGGAACCGAATTGTTTTGGCCCGATTCTTTCTTTCTAATCATGGTAAAATACACGTAACATAGAATTTACCATTAGTGACATTTAGTACATTCACACGATTGTGCACCATAACCACTATTTAGTTCTAGAATATTTCATCACCCCAAAAGGAAAATCCCATACTCACTAACAATCACTCTTCCCTACCCCGGCCCCTGGCAACCATTCATCTGTTTTCTGTATCTATAGATTTGCCTGTCCTGGACATTTCATATACATGGAATCATACAATAAGTGGTTTTTTTTGGTTTGGTTTATTTTACTTAGCATAATGTTCATCCATGTTGTAGCATGTACGAGGACTTCATTTCTGGCTGAATAAGATGGTTACACCACATTGTGATTATCCACTCCTCAGATGATGGACATTTGGTTAGGCACTGAATTTTGAAACGGAAGCCTTAGTATCGGGTCCCACACCACTTCTACCTACGTAGCCTTGAGCATAAGAAAAATGAGCTATGCTCCTCTAGCTTGATAAATTGGAAATTGCCTCTCACCTCTCTCTGTACCCTCTTCCCACTCGCTGCTGAAGTTGGGATAAACATTTAATAAAAGATTTATATGCCCCAGCCGGGGAATTGATCTATATTGTTATGTCCTCTGCCATTTATACCATTTCACCAAATTCGACACAGCATTACTTTTCAAATTTTAGTATTTTTGAAATCGGCACAAATTGTACAACTGGTGGTTATGCAGTAATTGACGATGCTCTTTGTAAAATGATTGTGCTTATTACAATCAATGGCCCAAGTTTTGTATAGTGTGCTAGGCAGAGGGTCGTGAATATCACTATGAAACATAAAAAAATAAAAATAAAAACTGACTCCCTAATGAAACATTGTTGATAGTGGGATCACGTGAGCTAACCTGTCACCTGGTATGTGAACTTCCAGCTAAACGAGTTGGTTGAGATGGAAATACTGATTTACTTGAACTTAAATAATGTCAACATCGTTGTAAAAGCCACGTGGGCACACCTCGCTGGCACAGACTGTTCGAAAATGCATGGTCGCAGGGACAGGGTGGCGAAGGCGATAAGAAAATTTGAACGAGCCTCGTAAACTGAGATGCTTGAAGAAAATATAACTTGAGATTATTAGTCTCTCATTCTCCCCACGACTGCCTCCCCGCCTTGCCGCCTCTAACCAACTCCAGCACAAGCGAGGCCACATGCAAATACTGAATATGTTTGCCTTCATTAAAACAGGCCGGATACTGTAATTATGTCCCAGGGAGCAGAGGGCTCTATCTGAAGGGAGGAGGGAGAGGTGGATGAAAGTCAGTTAGGTATGCAGAATTCATGAGCATAGCTAATTGAGTATCTCCACGATGAAGCATATTTTAGCTGCTTGGGGAAGAAAAGCTGTCTCTGATTGTCCTTAAACCTTGCGTCCTCCCTGGAGCCTTTTCCGACTGTGCCGGCCCTCCTGTAAACTCTCCCAGCGCATGCCATCAGTCAGGACTCTGGCACTACTCACTCCTGTGGGTGTCTTCTTTCTCCAGCTAGCTGGACTGTGAGCTATTTGAGGGCAGGGCATATTGTAAGCATCTTGTGGTCTCCCCATAGGTCCAGTAAAAATGCAGGGAGGAGTCACTAGTCAGAACAGTGTTTCTCAAAGTGTCTGACCAGACCACCTGCCTGGACCATCACCTGCTGGAGCTGGTTACAAAAGCCATTCCTAGGTATTCCAGAAATTTCTTGTATGGAGGATGCCTTGTATGGATTATATAGATTGTATTTCAGTGGGTCTGGGATAGGGACCAGGAATCAGCATTTTAACAAGTAATTCTGTGCTCGGTATAGTTGGAAAACTTCGGAGGCTAAGGATCAAACTAGGTGATCCCGTAGGTGCTTTCTAATCCTCACAGCCTGTGATGTACATTCCCCGAGTCATCACAAGCCTACTGTGTGCCAGTGTGGGGGACTGAAGCTCAGCCAGAAATTGGAGAAACAGCTGAAGAGGAGACTAGCGTTGTTGTTCCTGCTCTCAGCCAGAAAGGAGGGAGGTTAAGTAGAGGGCGAGATGGGGCAGTGGGCAGGAGAGGGAGAGACCGGGATGGGAGGAGGCTGTGTGGGCAAAGCAGGAGGTGCACTTCAAGCTGGCAGTCACTGGGTCCCGGCTGGTCTCCTGCCCTGCCCACATACCCAGTCAGCCTGCCAGGGGAGAAGGGAACACAGCTACCTAAGACACTTCTCGGCTTTGATCACCAAGAGGGCCCACCAGGCCACCATGATGAGCGGGCTCTTGAGGTTTAGCAGAACTAATGTCAGGGTGAGGAGCAAGTCAGGGTCCCCGGATGCACTTACCTACTCCACAAAGCTGGTGGTTCTGGACAAACTGATGACATGGAGAGCCCTGTCCTTGACCCTCCAGTGTGTCTCTGATGGCTCCCCTAGTCTGAGGTGAGCATGCTCAGTGTTTAAGAACAGCTACTGCAGTAACATTTATTGTGTCAGGCCCTGAGCTAAGCACTTTACATGCATCACCTCATTTATTCTTTATGCCAACTCTACTACTAAACCCCTTTTACAGATGAGGAAACTGAGCCTGTCCTATATGCATGACTTGCATAAGGTCACCTAGTTTTCAATTGGTGAGTGTTTCACCTCTTCCCCAGACGTCTGTCTCAGTCCCAGCCGCTTTCCTCTGTGTCTTCTGTAGGCCATCCCTGCCAATCTTACAGCAAGGGGCCGAGAACTCAAGGCAACATGGGTGCCCAGGGGATTCTCAGCTCTCTGGCTCCAGACAATGCCCTTCTGTTGATGCAGTTCTGTGGTGGACTTTTCTGGAAGCCTCACCACACCAGTGACTCAGCTTGAGCTTGCTGTCAGGTGAAACCCCTCAAATGATGTTTTTTGGTCCTAATGTCCCCTCCTCTTCTAATGGCGATTCTGTGCCCAGCTACAAGTGTTTCCATTCATTCGTACTGGATATTTTCACCATGTGCTTTGTAGTTCTGTCTGCCACATCCCTTACAAACAGACAGACACACGCTTGTACACACTCCTCCCCTCTGGAGCACAGCTATACATTTTGGACAGTCTGCTCCTTGGGGACCGTCTGTTTTCCATTCCTTTCCTACAGAGTGGAAAAACAGGAGTCATGGCATGCTTCTTCCAGTGTTCTCCTGGTCACATCTCACAGTCAGGCAAGATGGCTTCACGCCCAAGAGGGCAAGCTCTGGGTCGGACTTCCTGGGCTAGAATGCCAGCCTGAGAACTTGGCTCTGTGACTGAGAAGTTAATTCAGCCTCAGTGTTCTTCCCTGTAAAATGGAGATAACTGTATCAAGCTCGCTCGTTATTTTGAGGATTAAATGTGATGATAATTTGTCAGTAAATGTCTCCTCCTCCTCCTTCTGGCTTCGCTGGGTCCCCAATTCTGCTTTCCTGTCCTGATATCTCTCACATCTGCTACATCGCTCTTGCCCTTACTCACAAAGTGGAACCCAGAATTTCTGTGATAAAAGGACCTTAGATTCAGTCTAATCTGATCCCTTTGCTGTACAGATGAAAAAGCCACAGTCCCTCCGACCACCCCTCTGTTGCTTCATTTTGTTCCACAGTGGTTGTAATTCCAGCATTCCAGTTACCACCCTTTCTCTCTCCAGCTCCTGTAGCAATCAGATCAGGCAGCTTTTTCCCCAGTGCAGTCTGTGAGCTCCCAGCCTCCCGCTGGCTGGATTTATGGCTCTCTGCCATCTTGCGGGATCCTCAGGGGTCTGCGTGTCTCGGGAGTTATGGGCACACAGAGACAGGGCTTTCGGTGCACTTGGCCCAACTTGTCAGTCACCTCCTGGGGCCAGTTGCATGGGGGAAAAAAATCAAATACCAGGGTCAATATGCTGATCACATTTTTATACTCCTCACTCAAATCCAAAATTTTTCTCATGGGGCACATTGTGAATTATTCAAAGGGAAAAAGGCAGAGATCATTCTAGAACTGGCCAGGAAAGGAGGTCTACAGGGAGGGCGCAACATGCCTGAGCAGTTAGTGGTCCTTTTCAGAAGAGGCTGTGCCCGTGTGCCAGGACACTGCAACGGCAGAGAGCGGCTGGAGTGGGGCTCTGATTTCACCAAAATCTTCATTAATTCTTCCAGACCAAGGTTAATAGTTCTGCAACCAGCTTTATATCAATTCCCCAACCTCCTCCTTCTAACCAAACCACCACCTTTAGCCCCTGTAATGGAGAAATCTTGGAGCCAGCGCTCTGCCCGGGCAGCAGCCTATTGGGATATTTGAAGCAGTTCTGTAATAGCAGAGATGGATGTTGTGTAGTTAGTTTTCTTTCTGAAAGAGGAAAAAGTACAACGATAGTTTTTTAAGATAAAGGATGTTCTAACACTAAAGGGTAGAGAGAGAGAGACAGAGACAGAGAGAGAGAGAGAAAGACAGAGGAAGGGAGCAAAATGTCAGAAAGAATGAAGGACTATCCTTTAAACTGAATTGATTTGGCTTTATTACAAAGTCACTAGATTATCTTTATGTTTTCTTTTTTGCCGTAGTGCAAGAAGCCCTGGGTCTGGAGTCCAAGATCTGAGATTTAATTTGGGGTTTGCTGCTTAGCAAGGTGTGACTTTGGATAAATTAACCAATAAACTTGAATATCAGTAGACTTGCTTTCGGTTTCTCTATCTGTAAAACAGGAATGATGGTGGTGGGGAGAAAGGAGGGCAGGGAAGGGAAGGACACATCTACCGAGCATCCACGAAAAGACAGGCATGTGACATAAGATGTCCTGTTTAAGTCTCAGGATAACCTAACAAGGTAGGTGTTATCATGGTCATTTTACAGATAAAGAAACTGAGACTCAAAGGTTAAATAATTTGTCCAAGGTCACTCACAGACCCAGGCTTGGCCTGAATGCAAAGTCTACAGTCTCTCCGGAAGGGTGGGCAGAAAGGAAAATGGAGGAGGGGGGGCGGCAAGAGTTCCTGGTCTAGCGTCAGTTTTCTCTGTGAAATAGAAAACAAGATCATCTACTGAGATAACAAGGCAGGGAAGGGTCAAGAGTGGTTACATTTGGAGAAGCTTCTTTAGGTAGAGAGAGGGGGCTTACCCATCACCAGAGAGAGTGTTGCTCAAGAGCCGGTCATCTCTGTCTCATGCTCCTCAGTGGGAGGATCACTGTCTGATTCATGGAGAGGAACAGATTCTGTTTTTCGCTTGTTGTTGAATCCCCAGATCCTAGTACAGTGCCTGGCATCTAGTAGTAATTTGTTTATTTAATAAATATCCTGGAGCACTTACTATGCACTGGCTCTGTTGTAGGTGTTGGGGATCCAGCAGTGACAAAGGGAGATTGAACCTTGCCTTTATGACGTTCATGGTCTAATTCAAGAATCAGATTATAAACACTGAAATTAAGAAAGAAAGCAAATAAAACAATCTCAGATAGCAATACAGTTATGAACAGAAAAATAGAGTAATGAGAGAGAGAGTGTCTATTACAGTGGAGGGTTTTTCTCAGGAGGTGACATTTGAGGTATGACTAGAATGAGAGAAAAAGTTATTCATGCCAAGATGGCAGAAGAGTGTTCCAGGCAAAAGGAAGAGCAAGTGCAAAGCCCAGAGGCAGGAACAAGCTCCGAACATTTAAGGGAGACAGAAAGCAGGCTGTACAACTGGAGAGGAGGCGAGTGTGGGGGAGTCGTAGGAAATGAGAGAAGAGGGATTAGATCATATAAAACCTCATAAGCTAAGTTAAGAAGCTTGGATTTTATTCTAATTCCAGTAAGAAGTCTTTGGAAGGTTTTAAGCAGTGGGAGGGATGTGATCTGATTTATGCTCTAAAACAATCACTCTGGCTTTTAGATGGAAAGTAGACTGTAGTGGGAAAGGTGAGCGGAGGCAGGGAGACCAGTTAGGAGGCTGGTGCAGAGAGAGCCCAGTGCATTAGACTCGATCGGTAGCAGGGGAGACAAGGAGAGGGGGTTGGATTTAAATGGGTCTTGCCGATAGATTCTATGTACAGGATGAGGAAAGGGGAGGAATCGACGATGTCCTCTGAGCTTTTGGACAGAGTTGATGGTGCTGTTAATTGAGATGGGGAAAAGTGGAGGAGGAACAGGTTGGGGGCAAGAGGTGTAGAAATGAAGAATTCCACGATGGCTATGTTAAATTTGAAATAGCTAGTTGACATCTGTTAGGAGTTGACTTACGTCTCCCCGCAAAAAGATATGTTGAAATCCTAATCTCCAATACCTATGCATGTGACCTCATTTGGAAATAGGGTCTTTGCAGATGCAACCAAGTTAAGATAAAGTCATTATAGTGGCCCTAATCCAATACTACTAGTGTCCTTTAAAAAAAGAAAATTTTGGACACACACACAAGAACACACGCAGAGGAGAACACTGTGTGAAGACACAGAGACAGAAGGAAGATGGCCAGGCGAAGATGGAGGCGGAGATAGGAGTGGTGCTGCTGCGAGCTGAGGAATGTCTGGGACTACCAGACAGAAGGGGAAGAGGCAAGGAAGGCTTCTCCGCTAGAGGGATCGGAGGGAATGTGTCCCTGCCGACAACTTGATTTTGGACGTCGGGCGTCCAGAACTATGAGACAATAAAGCCCTGTCGTTTCAAGCCATCCAGTTTGCAGTACTTTGTTACTGCAGCCCTAGGAAACTGATACAGTGTCTAAGTGGATAGGTCAAGTGTGCATTTGGATATGCAGGCCTGAAGCTCAGGGAAGATGTTGGTTTTTAAGGCCACAGGACTAGACGAGGTTGATTAGAGAGTGAGTTAGAATTGACAGAAGAGACTAGGTGGACGGTGAGGTGAGAGGTGGGGAGGTGTTTCAAGGGAAGAAAGTATTTCAAGGAGGAGAGAGTAGTCGCTTTTGTCAAGCACTGATGATAGGTAAAGTCAGACTGGCTTTGGTTGGCCTTTGGATTTGGTAAGAGGGGGGCTGTTTAAAAAAGAGAGAAGTTACCGGTGACACTGACAGGAGAGATGTCGGCAGATGGTGGAGACAGAAGTAAACTGGAGCGAGTCGAGGAGAGAGTGTAGGTAAGGAAGTATAGAGTCATTACAGGGAACTGTTTTGAATTTTGCTATAAAATGACAAAGGCATTGAGTCTTACCTAGAAAAAGATGTGGAGGTCAAGGCGTATTTTCGTGTTAGTGGGTATGACCTAAGGAGAGACCAATGATTCAGGAGAGAGAGGAGAATTGCAAGGAGCGAAGTCATGAAGAAGCAAGAGTGGATGGGGTTTAGTGCACAAATGGGGGGACTGGCCCCAGATAAGAACAAAGCCTTTTCATCTGTTATAGGTGCATGGATGGCAGAGAATATGAGTAAAGATCATGCGGATGGGTTGGTGGAAAGATGAAGTAGTAATTCTCATTCGTTTGCATTTCCTTGCATTATATCAGTGAAGCATGGGGCAGAATCCTACGGAGGGATGATACTGGACGTTTGAAGAAAGACAAAGTATGAAACAGTCCTCTGAGAGGAAGGGAAGACGAACACACCATGAAAATGTGGAAGCTTTACTGGGTAAATTTGCATGCTCTTTTGAGATTTAAAGTCGTAAGTTTAGAGTGAGACCAGTCAATAAGCATGGTTGTGTGGTTTCGTCAGTAATGTTCAGCCTCTTGGGCTGGTGGCTAGCTGGGTTTAAATTGGATTGTGGTTTTGCCAGATAAGTACAACAAAGTAGAAGAGAGACAAAGAAGATGAGGATGTTTGTAAGAGAGAGATCATAGTAACAAAATATGAGAATTAAGCTGAAGAAGGGGAGATGTGGTCCCATGCAGGACATGGTGAACAATGAAAATGGGTTCAGTGGATTAGGTCCCTATGAGATCAAAGACTAGTTTGAATGGGGGTGCTGAAGAAAGGTAATTGGAAGGATAGAAGGCATCAGTGACTGAGATTCTTGAAAATGAGATTAGTAGAGGTGCAGATATTGGTGAGGACCAGATTTAGGGTATGATCATGTGAGCAGGTGGAAAAGATAGCAAAAAGGTAGCAAGTGATGGGGTCTAACCCCATTCCTATCGAAGACACTGGAGTTTTGCAGAAGGAAGGAGTCGTTTGGAAGCCCTTCTACAGAACCTGAGATCTGTGGGTCTTCACCCTTCATCTTTGTGTATAGGCAGTGCTGCTGGGAAGGCAGTGTCTTCAGGGGACAGCCAGGTGTCAGTAGAGCAAGACTGTGAAGGGTTTAAGGATAGAGGGGCATTGCTGGTGGCAGACTGAGTTCCAGAGGATACAGTGGAAAGGTTTGGGAGGATGGGGAGAGGTAGTAGATGAAATTCGATTAGCAGCTGATTTAAGGATTCCAGTCTATGGGATTATGGATGATGCGGGTGAATCGGATTTGCGATATGAGGCATGATGGGGCATGTCCTGACATTGTCATTGAGGAAGGTGGGTGATTAGTTAAAGCTACACACAGTCCAAAGTATTTAGCTGGCAAGTGTGAGGACTCTACTGAAGAAAAGAATGAATGAAATGATGCTCTGATATGATGCTCCGGTAACTAATAGGAGCAGGCCGTAAACCAGCGCACTGCACACAACAGGTCTCAGAATGTGTGGGTGGGTGATGATAACCGCTAAGTACTTTTCATTGCTTAATATGGAAATAGTTTGCCCGTTGTCCTTTCTGATGAAGGTCATTTCTGTGTTCAAGGCTGATCTGGGACTGGACTGTAGTAGTGTTCTGCCTTAATTAGAAAAAAGTGGACAGTAGGCAAAAGTGGAGACCTGCCCAAGGTTGGATCTGTAAGACATCCCTGTGTCCCAGCCCCTGCTCTAGCCTAAAAAAAAAAAAAAACCCACACTCTTATTCCAGGCCCTTTTCTGGGAACTCAGAGCAGAAAAAGGAGCAGCCACATCCTCCTTTAGGCCAAAAGATGGCCATTCCACCCCCGGTCTTTGACCTCCCTTCCTTTTCTCCCTTAGCTTCTGCTCCTCCAGAATAAATGATTTCCATTTCTTTTGATTCCTATTTTTCTAGCCTTTCTGATCTTGTTTGCCCTCTCCTTTGTTTCATTGAGGCTAGGGGCACTATCTCTGTCTTTTCTGCCCCAGAATCTCCCAGAAAATGCTTCCTGTCTCAGCCCCTCCTTCAATACTACTAGATGTGAGAGTCTAAAGCTTTTTAAAAGAGGCCTCTAAAGTTCCCACTGCTGTTATGCCCCAGTGTCTGAGGTGACTTGGCCTGGTCTCTGTGTGGCTGAGAGAGTGTCTCTTTGTGCTGGCGGATGAATGGCCTCCCTGTCCTGTCTGGGACCTCGATACCTAGAGGGTAACAGGAGAAAGCCCACTCCCCTCCTTCGGCTCTGCACCTGCTGCTCTCAGCTTTCCTCGGTAGCCACAGGGCACGCAGGCAGGTAGTTCGCTCACTTAGACCAACACTAAGGAAGCAGGTCCAGGAGCCCTTCCTGCCCTATCGTCTCTGGACAGAGTGGGCCCTGCTGCAGGTCTGCCCGGTCCCCATGGCCTTCCTCTCATCACCTCTGTTCCGCCTCCATCCACCTCATGCTACTTCTAGGGATTTGGTCTCTTAATAAAACGAGCCTGCTGGGATGCTGTTTCCTTCGATAACGGAAGGTTTGAACTGTAGAATTTCTGGGCTGGAAAATATTTCACCCGGTTAGACATCTTCACCTCTGACCGTAGGCAGGGCAGTGTGCAAACCTTCAAGCCAAAGTCATTTCTGAAAGAGACTTTATGATGTTCTTTGATAACGCATCGTGGTGTTTCAAACTGCAAAGCTCAATTCAGTTCAACAAATGTATATGCCCCTATTTGTTTGTTGTTATGTTGTTTCACTTATTATCTCATTATAATATTTCAGTATTCATTTTGGACAGGCAGTACATGAACATGGTATAATGTCACAGCTACTAGAGGGTAAACCATGAAAAGTGAGTTTCTGTTTTTAAATTCTGTGCCCCAACCACTCAGGTCCCCTTCCCTGCAGTAGTTGCTGTTACCAATGTCTTGCGTATTTTTTCAGAGAGATTCCACACACACATCACTTCATTTAATCTTCACGACAGACTTCTCGGGTGGGTACTGTGAATTCCATTTGGAAGATGAAGGAACTACAGCTCAGAAAGGCCGAGTGAAATGTACAGAATGTGTTAGTAATAGTGGCAGTTCCAACTGAGGTGTGTCTAAGTTCGAAGGCCATGCAGTTTCTGCCATTTAATAATTTCCTTCCTTTCCACCCCAGCCACTCAGCAGGGTTGGCTCTAGAGCCTGGGTGTGCAGGGCCCTGTCCTAGGTGCTGAAGGCTCTCAGGGAGGCAGAGGATGGCTTAGCCCCTACCTTCATGAGGCTCACCAATGAGCTGGGGAGGCCGGCAAATACCTGAAGTCTAGTAGAGAGAAGGCAGGAAGCTGCAAACTGCTTTGCTAGGGAGTTAGTATGAGGCGCTAGGCAGGCCACTCCTCCTTTCTGACTCTGTTTCCCCATCTGACCAATGGAAATAAACTTAATTCACAGGGTTGTGAGAATCTAGAGTAGGTTAATAAATGCACAAGTACTTGGAGAGCGTACAATCCCAGTGTGTGGAAAGGAGCCTAGGCTGGGCCTAGGGACAGCTTCCTCACGTGAGGGACATGTATCCCTTAATGAAGAAGTAAATAGAATGAAACGAGCCACCGGGAAGTGATAAGATGAAGCAAGAATATCATCACCTCTGTTCTTTATTTTAGGGTTGTCTTTAGCAGGCACAGGGTTGGTCCTGTTGCAACAGACAGGGACTAAAAGTAAATTAGGGATGGGGTGTGGGGTTGCCCTGGAACAGGAGATAACAACACAAAAGTGAGCCTCTTTCAAACATTAGGCTGTAGGACCTGGATTATATCCGTAAATATTACCCTGGGCAGTTCTCTTAGTTCCCCCAGGCAGCAAGGGCCTGGGCCTTCCTAGGTCCACCTCCCTCTCTGCAAGGTGGATGTTTACTTGCCTTCTAAAGCCAGTTACCAGCAGCCGAACGCCTTTCTATGAGTTCCTGCTGCCAGAACTCTTCCCTCGCCCTTCCCCAGCCCATCTTCACCTAGCTATCTTTTTTTCATCCTTTCGGCCTCCACTCAGATCTCATTTATTCAGAGAAGCCTTCTGGATTTCCCAGAGTAAAACCTCTGCTATTCGCCATCACCTCCTCACATCTACCGATTAGCTCATCTCACCAGTCAGTGCCCATTTTGTCCAACAGACTGTCCACTCCAGAGGAGTGGGCACTGTGCCCACCGGCTCACCCATGTATCCTCAATGGTCAGCACAGAGCCTGGCATTAAGACATGCTAAATCATTTGCTGAATGAATAACTGAAGTTAGTTACTCCTGCCTCTAAGTTCAAACTTGCCTGTACCTCACACAGTTGTAATTTAATTTAATTTAATTAATTAATTTTTGCATGACTACCTCATCTGAATCTTTTCCCTTTGTATTCCTGGTGCCCAGCCCATGTCCTGGCGTAGGGGTGGTCCTGTGTATGACTTACTGAATGAATGAATGAAATGAATGAATGAATTGGCCGGGAGTTGCGTTGAACCAAAGGAGATTTCCTCAGCAGGCAGTTAACGAGCTGTCTTCCAGGTGGGCCATTTAAAGGCCCAGGAAATGGGGAATAAGACTGGGCATGAGCTGATGGGGTCGGAGAAAGCAAAGAGCCTTAGTGTCATCTACTCTTTGTCATTGCTACTGTGTGGAGGGTAGGAGATAGCCCCAAGGGAGGGAACTTGGTCGCTAACGGGATCCTCTCCGAGGGCTCTCAAAAGCCTCTCTGAGGTGGGCTTGGCTCAGGTGAGTGACCCCAGCTACTCCCGCTCTTCTCCTTAGGGGGTGAAACGAGAGAGAAGGGGAGGGAATCTGAGCTCTCAATCCTCTAGCCTTCTTTTTCCCTGTCTCTACGTTCCCAAGACACAAACCAGAATTGGGAGGGGCGAAGGGTCAGGCCGAACCGGGCGGCGGGGGAGGGGCGGTGCGGCCAGTCGGCTGGTGTCCTCTGGTGTCTGGAGCCAAGGCCCCAGGCTCTCGGCCCCCGCGAAGCCAGGCGAGCCGGAGCTGTGCGGTGAATGCAAAGAGCCAGGCGGGCTCCCAGCCCGGCGCCGCCGACGGCGGCCTCAGCCACAGCCCAATGAGAAGAGAGCAGATAATTTATTCTCTAATCCGGGTTCGGGTGCCCGGCGCGGGCGAGTGGCGGGGCCGGGGGGTGGGTCTCCTCTTCTCCTCTCCCCCTCCAGCCGGCCGCCCCTTCCCCGCCCCCCGGCTCCCGGCGCGCACACACACATTTCCTGACAATTAGCGAGCACACCTTGGCCGCGCGGCCTCCGGCGGCGCCGCAGCTTTTGTCTCCCGCCCGCCGGGCGGCGAGGCGCGGGCGCCCGGGCGCGAAGTTGCCTCTCGGACGCGCTGCTCTGGAATGCGGGCGGCCCGCCGCCGTCGCGGGGCGCGGAGGGCGGGGTGGGGGCGGGCGGGCACGCCGGCGCGGGCCCGGGGGGCTGCAAAAGAGAGAAGAGAAAGAAAAGTAAGGCAGCCCTGGCTCCTCTTCCTTTGTTACAACCCTGAGTGTGTGCGGGCGCGAGCGCGCGCGGGAGCGTCTGTGTGCAGATGTGTGTGCGCGCGCGTGTGCAAATGCGTGCATGTGTGTGCGGGCTGGGACTGGCCGGGGGCGACAGGACCCTCAGGTGCCAGGCGGCTTGGCCCGCTGGGGAGTTGCATAGCGTCCCGGGTCTTTCTCGCTCTGCCTGGAACTCGGGCGCGCGGGCAGATCGCCTTCCCGCCCTCGCCAGCTTCTCTAGGCACTGGGCTCGGAGTTTGTTCCCAGACAGGCACCGCGCTGGGGGTGCGGAGGTCGGGGCCGGCCTACGGCGTGGGGGAAATGGAAGCGCCCGCGGAGGGTCAGCCCTGACCGCAGGGGGCGCGCGAGGGGGTCTCGGGGCACGCAGCACCGAGCGGAGGCCGCCTCGCGGCCCCCCGATCCCTCTGTAGGAGCTCGCGATGGCCACCGCGAAGCCGTGGAAGTGGCTCGTGGGGCTCTGGAGGGAATGGGCGAGACGAAGTCTGTCTAATGCCAAATCCCTGAAGTTCAGCGCATCGGTTGTCATTTCATACCTTAATGCATAGGCTTCGTAATTAACTCCCGGAGTCATCCGCAGAGGTTAAAGGGACCCCGAAGATTTGTGCATTGATTGGGTACCACGGCGGGGTGTGTGTGTGCGCGCGCGCTTGTGTGCGTGCGCCCCGTGCGAACCCATTGAGAAGAATAATTATTTTTCTCCACTGGAAGCTACTGCAGAGACTCAGACAAGGAGGGAAGAAGAGATTGGAGAGAGAGAGGGAGAGAGAAAGAGACAAAGGAAGTGAGTGCGAGAGAGAAGACGGCTCAGCATCCGAACTGTGAGTACTGAGCGAGAACAGGCAGAAAGTGCGGCGAGTCGGGGGGCCCCTCGGTCAGCATGAGGGCGGGGAGCGGCTGAGGAGGGCTCGCCTCTTCGCGGGAGGTTTGCCTGGGCGGTGAGAGGTCCTTGAGGCAGGAGCGGACTCCAGAATGCCGTTCAGGCGCGCACCTGAAAGCCGGCGCTGACCGGCCGCAGGCTGCGTCAACCACCGCCCCCAGTTGGCCAAAGGGAAGCCCCCACACGGCCCCTGTTGCCTTTGTTCCTTTTAAAGGTTCTTGCAGCTAGTGGGATTGACGGGGGAGGGGGGGGCGCGTGCGAGAGGGAGTTAGGGCCCTGGCTCAGGAGGTTCCTAGTCTCCCACTCCCCTGCAGAGAGAAACTCGCTTTGGGTGTCTCCGCCCTTTCCTTGTCCCATGGTGTAGGTGGGATGGGGAAGGGGCTATAAATGAGGCGGGTATTAGGACTTTGTGACACCTGTGCTTGTGTTTGGCAATAAGAAGCGAGAAGCCGAGGTGTCCCGTACCCCTGGGGCAGAGGTCCTCAGGGGACTCCAGCATGGGAGACTGGGAGAAACCATTTCTCTGGGCAAGACCACCAACTCTTGGCCCTGGGCCAGCCTCCCACCTCCATCCTCAGTCCTAGGGCCCTTGCACACCTAAGAGGGGCTGGAGCTGGAGGCCTGGCCAGGGCGGGGCTGGGAGGCAGCTCTGAACAGGAGAGCCTCTCCCTTTCCTGAGAAAGGGTCCATGACAGAGTGACCGTAGGCCAGCCCCTGCCTCTACCCAGCCGGTCAGGAGAGGGCGCCTGGGGGCCCTAGAGAGAACCCTGCCCTCTGGACTGACATTCGGCCGCCATCCTTCAGAAGCACTAGTATCCCGCCTTCCTCCCCTCAGCCCTTATTAACAAATTCTCCTCAGGTTTGATTTTACTCTTTTCTGGTGATATTTCAATGTACCTTCATCTGCCAGTGAACAACTTAGCCCAACTCAAGAGGACTAACTTTGGAGGGAAATTCGGCTCTTTTGAAGCTGGGATGGGAGCCCCAGGATCAGAAAGCTCTGAATTGATTGGCTTCTAAGGAAGGGGGAGCAGTTTTGGTGGCATGAAAACTCTGATTACATCCTCCAGGAGGACACAGCTGAGGCTCAGGGCTGGGGACAGTGTCTCCCGATTGTGGCCTGTCACAGTCAGAAGGAAGAGGAAGATCTCTCCTTACACACACACGCACACACGGAATATCTGGCTGAGGCCACTCTCTTAAACGCATGAAGAGGAAGGAGGGACTCTCAAATAGAGAGGACCAAGTTCAGTTTAACAACCCCCCCACCCCCAAATGAAAGCTCTGGGTAGTGGGGGCCGCCAGGGGTCAGGGCAGTAGGACTGCTCTGAATGCAATCATTTGTCTATGGGCCTGTCTTCCCACCTGACTGCCCACTTGAGGCCGTACCTTATCGAGTGCTGTCTCTCAGTGCCTGCCACACAGTGCCCATCCCACTGTATGTGCTCAGTGCACATTTGCTCAATGAGTGGCTGCCCCTGCAGACCTTCTCCCCTACCCACCATCTCCGCCTGCCTCCTCCTCTGAGAGGTACTCCATAGGGGCTTGGGAGGGCCCAGCTGTGTCATTCTTTAGGCTGGGCCACCATCGCCGTATGTGGGTTGAGCGGGGCATGGGAGGAAAGGAGTAGGGGGAGGAATAGAGCCTGAGCAGATCGTTGGAACATTTTGATATTCATGAATTGCTCAGGTCGAAATGCGTGTGAGTTTGCGAATGACTGGTTATTGTATTTTTCCTTAACAGCTTGGCTGCTCTGAAAGGCAAAACTGTGGCCCAGTCCTGTGCTTGGGGAGGCTGGATTCTGGTGATACTTCCCTGTGTTCTCCCTCCCACGGCCCAGCCCTGGAGCTTAGGGGAGATCAGATGCAAGGGCAGGAAAGTGTCAGGACTGTAAAAATCCCCCCGAGGGTCTGCCTTTGCTCTTTCTGTCCCCTGGCCTCTCTCAGGCTCGACTGCCTGAGGCTATCCCAGCTCTCCCTTCTTTCCTCTTCCCTAAGGTCCCAGGGGCCCTGTCAAACTGGGAGCTTCCTTGTTTGCCTGGGAGGCTCACAACCGAGGCTCCTCAGACAAATAGAGAAAGCCTTTGGGTAAAAGAAAATTCATGTCTGACCTCTCTGCGCTTTCTCTTGCTCCGCGGAGAGCACCCTCCTCCTGGAGGCTCTGCAGCCAGTGACGGCGAAGGAACCTGAACTGACCATGCTTTGGTGTAGAGGAGGCGGGAGCAGCGGGGGGTTCGAGCCATGGGAAGGGCTACCTTAGGGCCCAGAAACAGTGTGGTCATCCTGTTCTTGGTAGCAAGCACACCACTGGTCTGGTTCGTGTCTGGAGGACAATGTAGAGGAGACTGGCAGGTCTGTCTGGAACTAGCTTTGTCCTGGGTCAGTTCCGGGCGAGGGACTAACCTGCCTCATCTCAATTACAACTCCAAATCTGGAGTCCTCTTTGGGACAGAGGCAGCAGGATCAAATCCCCGACGCTCCTCTGAAGTTTCAGCAGCGCCCCACACCCCCCGCAGTGGGTAGTCAGATGCCACGGTGTTCCCCACTCTGACCCACAGCCTGCTCCAGCACGGGTGCCCTGCTCCAGCACGGGTGCCCTGCTCCCAGAGAGTACAGGCATGAAGGAGCTCCAGGCACACACCAAACCTGAAAAATGGGAGAACCTAGGTCTTTTGCCCTTGTTTCTAAGCTTCATCAGCCGTTCATTCATTCAACAAATACGTTCCTATATAATTCAGCCTACATCCTTAGAATGATGTGTACGCTTCCAGTTTAATCTCCATGTTAGGGTGTGGGGAGTTGTGAGAGCAAGAGCCTCGCCTTCCTAACTTAGTATTTTCTGAAGATCCTGGTTTCCTGCCATCATGGGCAAAGAGGCAGGGCTGCTGATCTCCAAGCCCCCACAAATGTACTTAAGTCTGAAAAGCTCGGAGAGAAGAAGTCAGCTACAGTGGAGTTGATGGGACCTTAGGTTTGGTCTAGCTTCCTTCCATGTGCAAGAATCCTGTCTACACTAGCATAATCCTGTCTACACTAGCATAATAAATGTGTTGAGCACCTACTGTGGGCCTGGCAGTGGTCGTGCACTTTGTGTCTGACTCTGGTGGCAGGGAGCACCTTGGCTCCTTTAGAAGTGGTTCTGGTTCTTCAGTCCCTTCTCAGGCTGAACCCAATCTGTGCCCCTCGCCCCTTCCTTCTGTGGCTTTCTCCAGTGGAAGGTGGGGGCTCACAACCCCTGCCCCCTCTGCACTCCTCTCCTTGCAAAGGCGTGCTCCCCAATCTGTCTTGTCTTTAGCTGGAACCACCTCTAACCCCAACGCTCAGATGTAGGCTAAGATTCAGGGTGACCGTGTACCCTTGGAAGCAATAGTGGGACTGGGGGCTCCCTGAAAGGGCGTTGCTGCAGCCGATTCCCTGGTGAAACAGGCTTTAGCTCCCAGGCTGGACCGGGGTTCTGTAGCAGGTGCGAGCATTAATGGACGCATTACTGGAGAGCGGATGGCTCCGCAGGGCCCTGAGAGTGGCAGGAGGGCAGGGATACCTTGGGCCGGTTGCTAGCCCTCTCCCTCATCTTCCTCCTCATGCTCCCTCTCTCCTCCCGCTCTCCCTCCTGCTCTGCTTGTTTTGCATGTCAGCCCTCCTCTCTCCTCGTCATCAGCATTCTTTCTTTTCGTGCTCTCTCTTTTCTGTTGCTCAGGCTTCTCCTGCCCTCTGCTCTAAGAGCAAAAATGCCCACCCAGCCTCTGTAAGCCTCAGTTTTCTCATCTGCCAAATGAGAATAATCATAATAGTGTTTGTGCTATCGAAGGGCCCAGCACGTGCATGGCACGTAGTTTTCATTTAATAAAATATTAGTTCTTTTCCTTTGTCCTCTTCTCTTTTTTCTGTGTAATTACATGTCCACCTGCTATCACTTTCTTCTTCCTTCACGATTTCTCTATGTTCCGTTCCATTTCCTCCCCTCCTCTGTTTTGTCTCCCACCTTCTTTTATTCCCTCCTGATAGTCCCCTGCCTCCCTCCCCCGACTCTCGCCACAGGCAGGTGGCTGGGCCCAAGCTGTGCTGACTAGAGCAGGGCAGGAAGGGCGGGTGGCTTCTCATTAGAGGCCCAAGAATGTGTGGAATCATGAGGGACCATAAGAGCCAGCAGCAGGAAGAATGGGGCCTCTGTCAGGGCAGGAGAAATTTCCCAAATCCTCAGCTCAGCTGAATGGAATACCTGGGGTGGGGCAGGGAGGGGTGGGAGCCCCGGAGGTGGAGAGGCGGCCACAGGTGGCACATGGGGGGACTGGCAGGGCTCTCCTCAGGCTATCATGGGAACTCTTAGCATCTGCTGGCATTTCTGGGGAGAGCTCAGACCTCAAAGGTGATTGTCTTTCCAGAGCAGCCCGCCTTGGGGAACAGGGCCGGGGCAGCCAGAAAGTATATACACCTCCTCAAGCTGCCTGGGCCCCCATTCTCACCCCCGGCAGAGCTGCAGGAGGATTGGGGGTGGCCACAGAGGAGGTGGAATAGTAGGATGGCCCCAGCTTGAGGAGGGTGAGTCCTAGGTGTTTTCACCAAGTGGCAGCCTTTCACTAGAAAGCAGATTCTCGGGATTGGAGGAAGGGAGGATAAAGCCTCGCTGACCCGTCTCCCCTTCCTCCACATTCCAAGGAGGCCTGGACAGGCCATTGCCTGAGACCTGATAGCTGTCCTCTCCCCCTCTTCCCCAACTCTGTCCTTCTGGCCCCGGAAACACCTTGGAGAGAGACTGCCCCTTTCTGGAGCTTAGTTGGGGTTGTCAGGTGGGTTGGGGCTGACAGGCAGGCCGGGGGCTGAGCCTTTCATGTGCCCAGGGCCGGAAAGCCAGCATCCCAGGGAAGGACCACGCCAGGGTGGGTGGAGGGGCCAGACTTGAGCTGCTTTGAGGATCTTCAAGAAAGGACAGACAAGTGCGGGAGCAGAGGCTGTGGAGGGACACAGAGCGGGGTCTGGGTGAGGAGAGGAACCAGGGCTGCAGAGGTGGGGAGGGCCAGTCAGGCAGGAGAAGGGGCCTCTGAGCAGCTGCCTCAGGTCTCCTGCCAAAAATCAAACCATAAAAAAGCTGGAGGGGAGCAGCAGGGGAAGGAAGGAGAGAAAGGCGATGGGAAGGGAAGGAGGGGACGAAACAGCCCCTCCACACCAATAGCCTGGCAGGGGGATGTGAGTAATACATGGCTGGTTCAGAGGGAGTGAGATCAAAAGCAAGCAGATACAAGAGGTTTGTGCTTCACCGACCAGACAGCCAGAGGCTCAATGAGACCTTTGTTACCCAGGCCCAAGTCAGGGTTGAAGGAATACCTGACCTCCCCTCTGTCCAGCCCGCCCCCACACCCACCAGGCTGGGGGAGGGGCGGGTCAGGTCTTCACAAGTGAGTCAAGTCGAGTTGGACACAGCTCAGACCAGGCAGTGGGCGGAAGAGGGAGGAGGCTGCCCCAGTTGCTGGGGCGTGGAGCTTCTGGGGGTAAGTGGAGGAGTGAGTGGCCGCCTGGAAGGCAGGAAGTGGCTCTTCGGGAATGGTGAGGGAGACTGCAAGGCAGAGGGTGCCTTGCTGGGCCCACCAGGTGAGCGGTGCCTGGGACCCCAGCTCCTGGCCCAGTGTCCCTTGGGAGGGGACCGAGGGCATTTTGCTTGAAACCCATGGTTTTTGCAGGTCCTGAGTCTGGGATTTGGGGGCCCATGGGAGAGGAAGGGAAGAACCAAAGGCTTCTGGGGTTGGGGCTGATGAACCAAAGTTCGGGTGGAAAGTTGGAGGATGTCCAGTCTGGCCTTTAAGGTTGGGCAAGACTGGTGTGTGTGCGTGCCGGTGTGTGTGCGTGCCCGTGCGTGTGCTGCGCTGTTGTTGGGGAGTGTGGGAAGCTAGCCAGGGTCCTGCAGAGAGAGAGCCAGCAAGCCTGTCTCTGAGGCTGGGAGGAGGGCTGAGGTGGAGGTTGTAGCCGTTCTCTGGCCAAGACGCGACCTGATCTGTGCCTACAGCCTCTTACCGTTCTGTTGGGAGTACCTGAGAGAGGTCAAGGCCAGGCTTGGGGATCCGAATTCCCTGGGGCTTCACCCACAGCTGACCTGTCCCAGGAGAGGGGAGGAGGAGACAGCCCTGTGTTTATAACATCTTTTCCATGGTCCTGAGACCTTGGTTCCCCTCGACTCAGCTCTTCACCCTAGTGCTGGAGATGCCTGTGTCAGCCATCGTATCCTGCCAATGAGCGAGCGGGGCACCAAGCACCCCTCCCACAGCATCTCCCAGGGATGGCTCCAAAGCTAGCTGCCCTCGGCTGGTGGGGATTTCAAGTTCTGGCCCTTTTCCTGCCTCCATGTAGGTCTGAAAACAGAGGTTCCACTCCCCTCTAAACCACACAAGAATGGGTAAGTTGGTAACTATCCAGACTAGTCTAGGAAGCGTGGGCCACTTCCCAACCTTGGAGGTACTCAAGAAACTTGTTTGCCTCTCTAAAGACAGGCCCTCGTCTCTGCTTCCCCTTACCCAGACCCTCGCTCTCTGCTTCCTGCAGCTGGACTGGAAAGGGTTAAGCTTTGTAAGGAGAAAGCCTAATATGGTCCCCCCCACCCCACCTGGGCACTGGCAGCAGTAGCATTGAAAAGATCCCCCTTGTTCTCTAGGGGAAGGAGTAGTTAAGAACCCCGGGCAGGGGGCTGGAGGCTAATTAAGGGGATTGGAGGAGGTCCTTTATGGCCAGGAAGCCACCCCTCATACCCAGAGTGAGGCCTATTGTGTGGAGGCTTTTGTAGGGCAAGAACTGGAAACTCATTACTGAGATGGCTTTAGTGCTCCTGGGGCCAGGGCAGGTGGTGGGGGATGGTGAGAATGTGACCTGGGGGCCCAGAACCTCAAGGGTGGCAGTGTGGGTGGGTGGGAGGGGGAATGAGGCCCCCGGTACCTTCAGCTCCCTGCGTCCTTTTGAGATTCCCGCCGCTGGACCCCCTCAGCTCTGCTGTGGCCTATGGCTTTTCATTCCTATGTGATTGCTGTTCCAAACTCATGTAGGGCTAAAAGCCATGGGCTACAGTGAGGGGCCTGCTCCTTCTGCAGCACCTGCACCACCCCTCAGGATCAGGCTGGGAGCCAGCCACGAAGGGGGCACCAAGTGGGGCTCTGCTTGGGGGTGGGGTATGCACGGGATCTGGTCACCAAGGGTTTGGAGCTGTGTGACCTTGGCTGAGTCATTTCCCCTCCTCTGGACTTGGCCACTGGAGGGATCAGGCTGGACTGGTGATTCCAGAGGGAGGATTTCCTCTGAGGATGGAAGGGGACATGAGGGGTCCTGAGGTCTGAATTGGTTCATTCCCCATTGCCAAGTTACTGAGGCCTGGCTCGTGCTCAGGGTTTGGGAGGCTGGAGTCAGGAGCGTCGGGCCACGCAGCACTTGGACCTTTGCTCAATCCCTCTTGAACAGCCTCTGCTTCTCAGCCTGAATTCACTTCTTTGTGGTCAGCTTGAATCCTTAGCCTTTTCCCTAGAGACCTTGGACCTGTTGGTGGCTGAAATGGGACAGCTCGGGCTAGCCACATGGGGAGAGGAGAGCAGAGTGAAACTGGGAAGACAGCCGCTTCCCACAGGCTGCTATTTTAAGCCCAGGGTCCCTAGCTCCTGGTCCACTACCCTGTCTAGGCATTTTCTCCCTCCCTCCCTGGGTCTCTGAAGGACCTGCTCTCCCGGTCCCTCCCACGTGGCTGCCATGGCTAGTTCTCTCCCAGGTCATCCCGCACCCCTCCCCAGTTTAAATCTGCCTAGCTCCATCCCAGCCATCCTGGAAGACTCTGACAGATGGAAATAAGACAGGCAGTCTGGCTAGAGCGGCAGAAGAAGCACCCTTGCCACCCCTCCCGTTCCAGTCCCCAGTCTAAGACAGACCACTGAAGAATCTGAGTACTATATCCAGTACTGAAGATCAGAAGGCAAGTTACTTATAATGTCTGAGCCCTTAATTTCCTCAGCCAACATCTACCTCGTGCCTGCTATGTACCAAGCACGATTCTGTCCATTTTGCCTGTACTAACTCATTTAATTCTGGAAACAACCCTTGGAAAGGGACTATTATTATCCTACTTTCCTTACGGAAAATCTGAGACACAGGGAACTAAGAAAGTGGCCCAAGTTCATATGGCTAGTAGGGACAGAGCTGGGATTTGAATCTGTGCTCTTACCACACACCCCGCTAGAGCCTGGGAGTGCCAGCAAGCCAGTGCATGGGAAAGTACTTTGAGAACTAGAAAGTGCTGGTCTAGCCCTAGGGGTTCTCACCAGGTCTCTGTTGGATGCACATCTACAAATTGGCCCTGGGGCCCAACTGTGATCACTCTTTGTCCGTCACTGGTTTTCTTTTTCCAGTGGTTGGGATGGGAATCAAAACAATAGGAAAAGCAGAGAGAAAGCTCAAGACAGCTGGGTTTTTGCTGGGGCTGATCCAAGCCACTTCCCCTCCTGCCCCAGCTTAGATGGTGCTCGGAACAGGGAGGAGAATTACCAGGGTTTTCCACTTGCCCTCTGGGTCAGAGGTCAGAGGTGGCTAGCACCTTCCCCCACCTCTCTCCTTCTAGCTACCCTGGCCCAGAATGAGCCTATCCTATTCCCGACCCTGCTCGGATGGCACCCAAGTCCGTGATTTGCCTCCCTTAGCTTCCAGTCCCCTAGTTGGAAAGTCAGGCGGGAGCAGTGCCCTTTCCTACAACTGGAATCCTGTTGCCGTTTGCTAGGGAGGCCCCAGCACTGGGCTGGGCCTGGGACCAAGGGGGCAGATGACCATTCCAGAGATTAAAGGTCCGGCAAGGCAAGGCTCTCAGTTGGGGCCGCTGGATAAATGTTTGTTGAATGAATTAAAGGAATTGTGAACTGGGAGAAAAGCGGAGTGGGAAGCAGTAAGTCGGGCCACAAGCAGACAAAGCAAAGCCGCAGCTCAGCAACTCACCTGAGACAGTCCCACCTTGCGGGGCCTGGGCCTGGGGCAATGCTGCGGTTATAGAGTTACAGCACCTTTCTATTCTTTGTCTCTTGGCTGCTGCCAGTGGGGCAGGCCTGGAGGAGATTTGCAATTATGTATTTCACGTAATTGTTGAACTGAATCGAATAGGCAAGCTGGCCTCACGCCCTCTCTCCCTGGACGACTCACAGATCAGAGGGCTTCCTCTATCCTGTTCTCTGCTTGCCGACAGCTGAAACCTAAAATATTCTGCACAATCTAAGTCTTTTCCAGTCCTCAGAAATAGCCAGCAGAAGGCCTCCCCTGGGAAAGTGGGCCCATGTTTAACAACGCTGAGATTCAAGTGAAGCTCCTCTCTGGTTCTATGTCCCATTTTCCGTGGAAATGGAGTTTGATTGCTAAAACTCTACTCCTTTCTAAATGCAAAGACTATTGGGGAAAAAAAATCTCTGTTCATCTTTAGAAGGGGCTGGCACTAAAGTTTGACCTCTGCGGGTGTTTCTGGAACTGACCGTGTGGGCCATCAGGTTCCAAGCTGCTGTTGCATGTCAAGCTGATGCCCCCAGTCATGCTTGTGATGGCTCTTAGGGTGGGCCAGCTTCTGCCAAGCTGACCTGGAAGACCTTGCTAGAATATAAGGACATCTCAAGATATCTCTGACCCCTCCAGCTCCTATGCTTGGCTCCTAAGCCTCTCAGAACCACTGGTAAATGTGCGGCTGCCTTTGTAGTGTTGACAGGTGTGGGGGGCCTCCCCTCACTCTGCATAGGTGGGTGAGCCAGAAACAAAGGGGGCTAGCAGAACTGAGCCAACCAAAGGCCAAGAGGACCTTGGCTGCAGATTCCAGGGCACTCAGGAAGCCCGAGGGAGGAACTCCGTCTCAAGCAGGCCAAGAAGGAGTTAATCTCCAGGGGGAACTCGGGCTTCTTCCAGACCAGAGGCCTCTGCCAACTCTGGGAAGAAGTCCTGGGATCTGTAGTTTGCGCCACCACCCACCCCTGGCCTGCCTGTTTATCAACACAGTCGTGGAGACTACAGT
The DNA here is from genome assembly GCF_902729225.1 of Pteropus medius. Classification (NCBI taxonomy): domain Eukaryota; kingdom Metazoa; phylum Chordata; class Mammalia; order Chiroptera; family Pteropodidae; genus Pteropus; species Pteropus medius. Next base: position 1,410,889 of record NW_024349227.1, read on the forward strand.
TCCCAGAAATCTACGGAGGCCAGGCTTTGGGGGAAGGGATGGGGTATGAGGCTTGGTGGCGGCTGGAAGGCGAGGGAGAGGGAGGAGGTAGGGAGTGAAAAACCCAGTTTACTCCCTTCCTTTCTAATTCTTCCTCCTGGTGTGTCTGCTCCAGCTCCTGAGCTAATCCCCCAAATCCGGTCTCCTGGGCCGCAGCTGCTTCCCTTCGCAGGGATGAATGGCTCAGGGAGGGAAGGTGAATTCATATTTTAATTACTGAGGCGGGGTGGTAAGGGAGCTGGGGTGGGGTGGAGGGCTCCCCTCCTCACTGGGTCACTTCTCCTTGGCCCTTTACCTGGGGTGGGGGTTTGCCTTGCTGAAAGCTACTCTGCTTCTGCTTTGGGAGGTGAGGAAATGAGGGGTGGGAGGGGCAATCAGCCTCGCGTTTGTCAGAGAATTCCTGGCATGTCCTAACACTTGTAAATACCTTCCTACCCTTCCAACCCTTTCAACCCCACTGCTGCCTACTTTGATGGAGGACATTGCCAAAATCTGAGACATCCAAGAGTTTGTGGTCTGTAAGCCTAGAGCCCTGGCTTTCTCCTCATCTTAGTGTCTAGCCTGCTGAGTCCTTTCTTCATCTTGGTTCTTCTGTGTGTTCAAGCAGTCACTGACCCACTGCTCCATTTTCTCTGGAGATGCTAGGGTTGGAGAACCCAGATGTGACAGAGACAAGATGTGGAGGGAGGACCAAGGGAAAGAGTCAGCAGGGAGGCTGGGGAACCTCCTCGTGGTTGGGGATGATGCTCTCTGGGTTGGCAGCTCTTCTACTTGGCTCCCTACAGGCTGGCTAGGCAGAGGATCCTCCATACTCCACATCCCAGGCCATCTTGGACCTTAGCTGGGTAAAGGCCAGAAAGGAGGATGGGGAAGAAGTCAGGGAACAACAGCTTGCAGTCAGATGCAGCCAACTGTCAGATAGCAGGGTTTCGTCCAGCATCTACCTCCCTTTCCATTCTTTCCTGAGTTGCTTGGGGAGGGGGTCCTGTTTTTCCATTCCTTAGCCCCTCCTGAAAGTTGAGGTTGGAGGGGAGAGCTGCAGGGTAGGAGAGGAAGTCTCCATCGTGAGCACAGATGAGGGGGGAGTGCGCTGAGGTGCTGACCCACTTGCTTCATTGAGACTCCTGGACTCTATTTCAACATTCAGATCCCTTTTCCCTCAAGTAGAAACTGCAAAAGGAGGTTCATCAGGACTTGACCTCCCCAGGGAGCCCTCCAGCTGGTACTGGAGTATTCTACCAAGTGAAGGGACAAAGGCAGGGGAACAAAGCAGAGAGAGGGGCAGAGACCACAGCCCTGGCAAAGGGGCTGCCCAGCTACCTGCTGGTGGGGCAGAGGGATTCTGGGGGAGGAGGAGGGGGCCCACAGCAGGAGGAGCACTGAAATGGGAAGGAGTCCTCTGCTCCATGTCTCCCCACTTTTGGGGCTGGCCAGGGACCTGTGTGCCGAGGACAGAGCCTGGGTGGCCTCCAGGGCTCGGAGTCGTGCACCCTGCAGTGCGGACTCCACTAGGCCCTGGTGGAGAAGTAGGAAGATGAGTAGAGCATTTTAGACCAAAGACCTGAGCAGAGTTATCAGGCTCTTCTACTCTCTTTCCTCAGAAACAAGGGCCCAGGAATCCCAGTGAGGCAGCCAACTCCAGGAGCCAGGTTGCAGCCTCAAGCCCAGTTCTGGTCCTGGCTCCTGTCCTCCTCCCAAACTTCCCTAAGCGAGCCACATCCTCAGGATTTTCTCACCTTTCCAAAGGAGCCCAGGAGGACCCATGATGTCAGGGGACACATCTTGCTGTTTTTAAGAAAGAGCAAGTCTTAAAGGGAAGGTGGAGAGGAGAGAGGATCTGCACCCTGGGACCAGATACCCTGAGCTGCCCCAAGCCCTGGGGTGGGGTGGGAGTAGAGGGGCGATGGTCTGTGCTACTTGCCTGGTTTGTTTTCATTATAAGCTTTTTCCCCAGATCCACTTTTCTGATTTTCCTCCTAGAAATCAGTAATCAGGGGAGTGCTTTGTTGACAGCAGCCTTAACACAAATCCTCCAGCAAAGGAGTTCTCTGCATCGCGATTACTGATTACAAGGAAACCCACCTGTTCTTCCTTCTTCCTGATCAGGCTGGGATTCCCAGGGCCCTTCCAGCCCTCGGGTTTTGGATATTGATTTACCTAGTACAATGAAATGAGGAAATGAAGGCCCAGCGGAGAATAGTCACTTGCCCAGGATGACACAGCATACTAGCGTCAAGAGCCAAGAATAGAACCCAGACCACCTAAGCCCAGTTTAGATCCCTGTCTCTCTAGGTTTGTCACGGGAGGGATCCAGAGATAGCTGCAGTGGATAGATCTCGAAATATAGTAGTTGTGTCTCGGCTCTGTCTATATATATCCTGGCGATTGCTCCTGCTCTCTCTATATATTCCAGGAGAGTGGGTGTGCGGATGGTGCTGGAAAGCGGGTGATTAAATAACCAGTCTACCCACCCATGCTGACTCAAGCTGGGCCTCCTGCCCACCCAGCTGGCCATTGGGAATGCATTGCACCTATAAATTACAGTCATCAGCTGTATTACCAGGACACTGAGAGGGTACGGAAGGAGAGAATCCTGACAGCACCCAGCTCCACTGTGGGCCCTGTGCTTGGTGAGGGCCTGCCAGCTGGGCCCTCTGCTTTACCTGGAGAAACATGAAGGAAGTTAACTGTCCAGAGAGCCACCACCTGGGCCTTGCGCGTTTCCTCGGAAACAGTGGAAACACTCTGCAGGTGTGCCTAGCATTCGGGCCTGGGACATCCGATGCACTCTCTAGTGAAAAAGGGGCTGGGGCAGGGACATGCCTTCTGCTTCCTTATTCCATAGCCCCCTGCCTCTCAGTATTGGGGCTGTCCCCAGCGTTCTTCCTCAAAAGGGAAGTGATTCGAACCAGGTCCAGGATGCAGGCCCGAGTTCCATGCAGGGGGCTTTCCTTTGGGCCCAGCTACTTTGCTCGGCTGACTTGAATGCACTTCTGCTCCCTCCAGGGTCTGCTCAGGGGCAGAGGAAGGGCAAAGTGAGCTGGGGGAACCTAAATGAGTATTTGGATAAAGGGATGCTCTCCACAGACAGAGTGGATCTCCTGAAGCCCCCTCCCATCCCCAGCCTATCTGCCACGGACACCAGAGGAACCCGGCCTCCTGTGCTGAGGGCCATGTCGGCCAGAGGTGGGGGACAACATACCCACCCAGCCAGGGCATCCAGCCTCAGCCTCGACCTCAGACTTATTTTGTGCCAGGGAAGAAACTATACTTTTACCCTTATGTCCCGGCTTTCCAACCCCTTTACCCCAGCATCGGTGCTCAATAAAATATCCTGTTGGCAAAAGGACACTCTGCTATCTGTTCTCTGAGTGAGGAGGACCATGATGCGTGTTGCCCTGAGCAGTCAAAGAAGGTGCATTAAGTTCCCTACAGACTTCCTTAAGTGTATCAGACAAATTGGAGCTGCTGGGGAAGGGAGGAATCCCAGCTCATTCCGTTCCAGGTGTCGAGATCCACAAAGTCCCACATTTGGATCATTCAGCCGTGTGACCTGAAGGAGTGAGCGGAAACTCCTGCCCTCTCAACCTGTGTAAGGTGGCACAAGCCAAGGCTCGTTTTGAGTCGGCTTGCTTCCTGGTCCCCAACCGCAGGTGTGAGGAGGTGAGGCAGAGGGGGTGGGAGGGGAACGAAGGCAGGGGCAGCAGGGACTTTGTTCCCTACCTTAGACTCACCCAGGCTCCAATTTGAGGAGTTATATCAGCTCCACACAGACCAGGAAACACAAGTTTCAAGCGTTTGGTGGCACGACCCCTCCCCGAGCAGATATGAGAGGTCCCAGGGAGTGGCAGTGACCTGGAGGGCCTCTGGGAACATTAACCCCAGCTTGCTTCTCTCTCCTGCCTTTCTCCCGCCCCCTCGTCCTCCCTGCCTTTCCCTGCAGATCTTTGGTGAGCAGCCCCCAGCTCGGCCTAGGGCATGCCCCAGTTCACTTTCGCCTGCTTCTGTGGCCTCCACGGCTTCTGCAAGATGAAGAGGAAGAAAGAGGAAGTTCACAGAGAGCGGGAAACAGCAGTGTGAGCAGGACTGGGGCCCCTTCTGCAGCCCCCAGGAGGCTCCAGGCCTCAGGCGCCCACTTCTGGCTGAGGCCTGGAGGAGGAAGTCTCGATTAGGCCGCTGCTCTTCTCAGCTTTTGGCCTGACTGGATCAGCCCCCTGTGTGCCTGGGCCTCCTCACGCCCACGCCCTCGGGCTTCAGATCCCTGGGGACCTCCCTGGTGCCAGGTCCCTGCCACTCCAGGGGAGGAAGCCCAGGACCTGCCATTTGCTTTTCCGAGACTGAAAAGCCTCAGGGAGGCCCCTGAGAGCTCCAGGACTCTGCTCAGGGTAACTCCCCTCCCAAGAGAGGAGAGACATTGCAGCCCTGCTGTTGGCTGAATAGCAAAGGGGCTGCTCTGCCAGAGAAGCTCCCAGCAGCCCTGGCCCTGCAAGAGGCCTCAGCTAGGCTGGGCTGGTTGAGGTGGAGACAGGCCTCTTTCAAGACCTGAGGCAGGAGCCTCCCTGGCAATGGGAGATGAGTCCTTTCCATCCCGCCTAGTGTCCCCCTGGGCCAGGGGGAGCCAGGCCTGAGGTGGGCAGGCTGGTTGTGAGTAGGCTGGCCGAGTGTGGACGGTGAGAGGCAGGTGGCCAGCTTGTCTCCCTCTACCCAGCTCTCCCCACGTATCAGGGAGCGGCCTCCCCTCCAGCCCTGGCCTCTCTGACCCGCTCACTTCCTCCATGGCAGCAGCACAGACTTGGGGGCCTGTTCCGCAGGCCCTGACTCCCCTCCTCATGGACTGTCTTCCAGGGCCAGACTGAGGGGCCCTTTGCTGGACTGGGCTGTGCTGTCCCTTCATCCTCCTGCCTCCTCGCCTCACCCACCTGCCTCTTCCTTCTCATTTGTCTCAGGAGCCATAGAGGGAAATGCTTGCATGTCGTGCCTTTAGGGGAAACTGGGGGGAGGGGCCCTCTAGGACTGTCTTTGACTTTTCCCCTAATCTCCGCATCGACCTTCAGAGCGGTCTCTATCCCCAGTCCCAGCCTATTTCCAGAAGGTAGGAAACAAACAAAAAACCATTTTCTTTTTTTCTTTCTTCCCTCCCCCCATTTTGATAGAATTTAACCTCCTGTCATTGTGCCTAGACTTTTCATTTAGGTGCTAGAGGGTCATGCGGAGCCAACAGCAGAGACACTTTAGCAGATTCTGTAGCTTTAGCAAGTCTGCTCTCTATTTCATCACAGAAACAGTTCAGCCCAGAGACAGAATAACCTTCCTGGAAGATAACAGGTGACCTGGGCAGAGGAGGTTGGGGCTCTGGCACAGAAGGAGGGGCTGTGCACCCCTTTCCTTGGAATGTTGGGCCCTGGGCACTTAGGGAGGGCAGGAGACTTCTGCTGGTTCTTCCAGAACCTAGGAGAAGCAAGAGCACATTCTATCCTGGCAGCCTCTGCCTGTCCAGCTCATGCCCCGCGCTCAGTGCATTTCCTGGGCTCCTGGCAGGTTTGGTGGGATCCAGGTCATCTTTGTGATTTCTCTCCTCCTGTCCTTTGCCCTGCCCCCCAGCCCCAGCCTTCTACAATCTGTTATTTCCTTTTATATCCAAAGAATTATAAACAGAAGTCCTTCCCTCAAGGAAACAGCAATAAAGGCCAGTGGGGTCACAAGGGACGAAAGAAAAACTCCCTGCTTCTTCAGGCTCTTGGACAGCAGAGGCCTTGGATAAGACAAAGAGATGGGCAGAAAAACCTTCAAGGGGACCTTGATACAGAAGCAGGAGAGCCCGCCTCTGGGGCATGTGTGTCCCTAGTGGTCGCCTGTGAGGCTGCAGCCCAGAGAAGTCACTCCTGTGGTGGAGGATGAAATTGTATCCCCTAGACTCAGAGGTGTTGGGTGTTATGTCCTGACCACACAGGCTCACCCGGAGGAAAGGTCAGGAGATTGGAGCCTTGCGGGAGGGGTGGCGAACAAGAGCTTCCCCCTCTCCCCCAACCCCCGTGGCGTCTCTGGCCTTGGCAGGGGTGTCAGCTGCAGGGGATTGGCAGTGGGCCTGTTCAGAGAGCTCCTTTCCCTGGGAGAACTCCCTTGGCTCTGGAGGGATACCAGATATCTTGAGCCCCTACTGTGAGAACATGGGAGAGGTCCCAAGGTCAAGGTGTTTCTGAGTGGAGACCCAGCTGTGCCTGCAGACAGCTGCCCTTGGCCTCCAATTTGGTGGTCCTGTCTTCATCCAAGGCTAAGGTTGGGGCCAACAATGCAGCTGAAATGGCCTGAGTAAGGGGTAGCAGCCCTTCTAGCCAGACACCCCACATGTTATTGTCCCTGTTTCCTTCTCAAGGAAATGGGGACTTTGCTCCTGTCCGCATGTCAGGAGGCAGTCTGGAGACCCATACCCGCCTTTCTGCCCCTGGGTGAGCTCAGGGAAGAGGTTTAATCCAAAAAGGCAGATGTGGCGCCAGCGTCTACAGGCTAGGCACCCCAGGACCTCTGACTTGTAGTCCAGGCTTTTCTTCCTCCTGCTCTTTTTTTTGGGGGGGGAGGGGTGGGCAGGTCTGACCACCTTATTTCCTGCCCTGCCTCGAGTCTCACTCTTTTCCAGAGCTCGGGTTAGATGACTTGCCCCCTGTGTTTCTAATTCCCTCCACTCCACAGTTCCCTTTCAGGCCCACCTCGAGGTGGGGACCGGGAGCTCTTAGAGTGAGGCAGGGGACACACGGGTAGGTGATCCTGAGGAGGGGTTAGGGCCTCCTGTTTTTGCTGTGTGGCAAAGTCTTCCTTGCAGAAGGGCAAGAGGCTTTAGCCTCCTGGGCCTCAGTTTCCCCATCTATAAAAGAATGCCCACACCCATTTCCCCTCTTGCGCTGTGGAATGTTGAACGGGGAATGAAAAGGTGTGAAGGGTACCTGAGGCTCTTGTGACTTGAGTGTTGTCTGGGACCCTGGCCCAAGGGACCCGAGGGGCTTCTCATCTCAGGTTGAAGTTTTTTTGTTTTTTGGGGTTTGTTTGTTTGTTTGTTTGTTTGTTTTAGAATGTCATTTCCTTCTCTATTCTCAGGGGAGGGCTTTTCGAATGTAGCTATGAATCAATAGAAATATATAGGGAGCTTATTTTTGAAAAAAAAAAAAGCAATAATTTAATTAACTGAAATATGCATGAGGCAGCACAGTGAGATGCAAGGAGCTCTGAGCTGGGAAGCAGGTCTGGCTCTAGCGCTGCTTGGACACATGACCATGTGACCTTAGGCTAGTCATGTCCTATTTCTGGGACTCAATTTCCTCAGCTATAAAGAAGGGATCACACTTACGTCCCCTACGTTCCCTCCAGAGACCAGGGCTCTGTGGGTCTGGGAAGTCAAGCCTCTGCAGGGCTGAGGGCTGTGCAGTTGCCCCGTACCCGCCGGCATGCCCTGTGCATGCAGCAGATGAGTGCGAGGGTGGGTGGCAGTGCTAGGACATCTAAGAAGTGGGGGTGGTGGGAGGGAAAGCCAGAGCACCCAGAGCTTATGCTAGGATCCTCCCCTGCACTCCCTGCCCTTCTGCCTTCCCGCCTTCCTTGAGCCAGGCCCAAGAGGAGTAAGTCTCTGGGCCTGCAATCTAACTCCAAGCTCTGTCTAGGCCACTACAAGTGCCACTTTTGTTCTCTCTGTCTCTCACACATGCGTGCGCACGCGCACACGCCACCTCTTGCAGATGGGATCTCAAAGACCAGCTCCCTGCTCCAGTTATGTGACCCATGGGCTTCGCTGGTGAGCCCCTCTCCAAGCTGACTGAGGTGGGCCTCATTACCTGGCCTTCTGCAAGGGGAAGTGCCTCAGGCTGCAGTCTGCCAGCTACAGACTGAATGTACACTTTGCCCAGTGGCTCGTGATGTGCCGTTGGTGGGATGAGTTGATGACTGTCTTTGGATGGAGAATTGCAGCCTCCAGTTTCCCAGCACTCCACCACGGCTGACTCCTGACCTCAGCAACTTGCTTCCTTGCTTCCAGCCTCTGCAAAGGTGGTGATGAGACCTATTCCCTCCCTACTTCCCAGGAAGGCATGTATTGCAAGGGCACATTGTATCTGATGTGGCAGATGTGGCTTGAACTTTTGGAGACAATCAGTTCACAACCTCAAAGATGGACTTTCGCCAGATAAGGAAATCTCTGGCTGCTGCTTTTGGTGGGCTCCTTGCAGACTGGTCCAAAAAACCTAGTGTTCACCTTGAAGGTGGCTGCCATGCCCAACGGGTGGTGGGGCTGGCAACACCACCTGAACCAAGAATCAGAATCTGTTTCCAAAGAATGAATGCTCCATCCCCCTGACACAAAAACAAGAGCAAGAACTGGCCCTCACCCACCATCACCCTATTCCCAGTACAAGCAGCTCCCTAAGGGCATGTGCTACACCAATTAGGAGCAGGCAGTGTGGCTTGTCACATGACTCCTCCACCCCCAGGTCAGTGCCTGCCGTGTTGGGCTGCCTGGCCAGTCCTACCTGGGGCTCCCTTCTCTAAATCCTGTGGAATCAGACCGTGAAGAAGGAACAGAAACCTTGGCTGTTCACAGAGGAGCCCAGGAGGTCAAGACAACCCATAAGAGGGGTGAGGCGTTCAGTTCAGGGCATCTTTGGAGAAACTCATACTGAGGAAGAAATTCCAAAAGCCGGGAGCCCCCAAACTGGGCAGCCCAGGCTCTGGAGTTCCAGAGTTTCCTAGTGGGCAGCCTTCCCTCCTCCCTCAGCTCATTCCGGTGTTCCATCCAAGAAGTGAAAAGTGGAGGAAAGCTGGAGGAGGATGGCAGGACCCAGACAGATCCTCAGGACTCTCCCAGCCTTCGTCGTCATGGTAACACCGCTATTTTTATCCTGTTGTTCATGATGCTCAAAGCTCTGACTCTCTCTGTTCCTGAGAGGCCAGGCTGGCTTCTGCCTGCATCCTTCAATGCAGCACCTTCTCCCAGAGGCCAGAGAAGAAAAAAGTAACAGAGGAAAGGGGAACCCACTGGGTTACTCCTCAACCAGGGGACCCATTTGACAGCAGTTCGCCTCTGCACTTCTGAGCCTTTGGTTTTCCAGCTGGCATAGGCTCTCAGTTTCATATTTTCAAGGACATCACAGCTCCCCATCATCTCCCTGAGAGGCTGCTCCTGAGGAAAAAAAGGCAGCGGTACACTGGAGATGAGTTTTCCCATGCAGCTTTGACACAGACTGCTGTCCTTCTTAGTTCTGAAGAGTGTGCTCTTGGTGCAAGCCAACCCGTGGCCCCTTGAAAAGGGATGGGGAGCTAAGTTTGGTTAACCATCACATAAATTTAACATCACTGGAGAACCTAAACCAGTATTTCCCTTTCCTCTGTCCCTCCATCAAAGAACTGGGACAACTGGGCTTCATGGCTTTGTTTAGTCTTTATGCTCAAAGCAAGTTAGCATATATTCTCCAGGCCGGAGAGCAGACTCCTAGGTTTTTCTCCTTTCCTAATCCCCATATAGCCATGTTTCTAGGGGCTTGAGGTGAAGGCAGGGTTTTTAAAAGGATTTCTTAGAGCTGTTTCTTTTCTGTCCCAGCCTCTGGTTCTCTCCCTGTGTACCCACTTACACCTCAGTAGCAAGGTATCCCTGAGAGTCAATGGTGCTATATCATTCCCCACCTATATGCTCCGATGGTCAGTGAGATTTGAACTCAGCAGCTGGGGTGGTTGGGTTGGGGCGGAGAGCATTTCCTCATCAAGACCGTGACCCTGGAGACAGGTCAAGGTCTTAACCCAGTAAAGTAGCAATCATATTGTGCTGGACTCCTGCACTGAGGTTCTACCTCAGCTGAACTGACTCCTGGATGGTTAATTTTTCTAGGGTGGCTGGGACCCATTTACTAAGCCTCTACGTGGTTTCATTTTGGCTCAAGTTGCACGGTTTCCAAATCTATGCACCTGGAGTAAGCACTTTTCTAGTTGCCTCTGAAAAGCATGCCGGCAAACACTGCTCTGTTAATTGCTGTAATAAACAGACTTTATTATATCCCTTTGCAGTAAATGAATTATGTTGTCAGAATAGATGGGGCATCCGTGTTTATTTCACACTGTGATACACTGCAGCAGCAGAAGCTAAACATTTATTTCTACCAGCTCTGCTGGGGAGAGGAGGGAGAATGAGGTTGGGAGGAAAAATCAGGAGCGTGAACATGAAGTGAGGCGATGGGGTCTAGGAGGAGGCTTCTGGAGACACACTGAGCCCCGGGAGCTGTGAGCCTCACTTGTGCTACCTATAAATTGAGGGAAGACAGGCCTCCTGCCTCCTAGCATCACAGAGGAAAAGTGAGATAAAGCTGCTGGAGGAGATGGGGTGGGAAACAGGGAAGGTAGAATTACAATATGATCGCATAGACTTAAAGGTGCTTTTATTCTTTATGGAAAGAAGCCCAAACTTTAGGTAGGCTTCTCAGGACTATCAACATAGGGGAATTTTCAGACTTACAAGTAGAGAAAGATGCTATAAGATGGCATAATATTAAGGATAAGAATTATTCTATCATATGGTATGTGAATTATCAATAAAATTTTTTAAAAAGAATTATTGTATCATAACTTCACTTTGATTGGAGACACAGAGGTTCTTAATTATCACTGAGAGGGGCTGGAGAGCTAGGGCCGTTGGATCTAGCGCCAGAGCCAGCCTCCTCTAAGGCATGGAGACGTTTGGGGCAGGATGAGGCTAACGTGTCACGCACTGCTCTAGTTTAGAGCAGTGGATTGACTGCTGAGAGGGACAGCCGCCCCTTCTCTTGGTTCAGCCACCATGGTGCCTGGCTCATAAGCACTCAATAAGACTTCACTAAATGGTCTAGGACAGATAAGCGCCCCATGCCTTTCAATCTTCAGGAGTCAGCTGGGCTCCCTGCCCCCAGACCTTCTGTCGTCAGCACCCCAGTTCTTACCTCCTTGTGTGGGGGAAATGTGTGCTATGTACTGCTGTCAACTCAATCCGTTCAATCGATGTCGAGTCCCGATTGGACAAAGCCCTGTGGGAGGAGCTGCGGGAAAAACACAGGGAAATCAGATATTGATTTCTCCTTGAGGAACTCACAGTTTAATAAAAAGCAACATGCCAAGGCTCGAAGGATGCAAGATGCCTTAGATAGAGGCAAGCAAAGTGCTTTAAGGCTCCAGGGGCCTGAGAGAGCACAACCGTTGGGAGGGTGGCGAGGGATCAGGGAAGCCTTCACAGAGGAGGTGGAATTTGAGCTGAGCCTTGAAGGATGGGGAGGAAAGTGTGTTTAAAGCACAGATCCTGGGGACCCTTCTCTCCTCTTTGCCAACATCTACAGAGAGATGCCAGACAGAGCCAGCAGTGCCCTTGCAAGCAGGTGCTACATGCAGCCTCTTCTGTCACAAGTGGGCCCTCTGGCTCCCAATTTCCTCTCAGCTCCAGGAGTCTGACATCTGAAATTTCATTAGTGCTTCCTCTCTTTCACTTTATGCTTTGATCCCCTGGGGCTTTTCATCCAGGAGGGAGGCAAACACTTGGAAGTTCTCAGCCGTTTGCCCCACAGCACCCACGACTATATCAGATTCCCTCCTTGCAGCCGGTTTCATTAGGTTAGAGGGGAAAAAAGCAAGAGAGCATCAGTGGACCTCTGGCTTGGGAGAAGGGGACCGCTTATAGGGGGAAGCGGGCGAAGAAAGATGTAGCTGGGAGCTCTGGCAATGAACGTCCCCTATTCCACAGCAGCTCTACTTTGCCAGGACTGTGCATACTTAGGTTCCTTCTGACTTCCTCTCCAGACCTCCTCCCTCCTCTTCCCTTCCCCTTCCTTTCTCCTACTACCTCTTCCCCTCCTCTCCTTCCAAAGAGAGTCAGGAAACCTCAAAGACATCTTATGATGTCCCACCATGTCTCAGCACACTGCCTGGGTCCAAAAGATTGGTGACAGAGGCATGGGCTGGCAGTCCTGGCTTTGCCCCAGCTAAGATGTTCGTTGGTAGACAGATAGACACATGACTTTGTCTGTCTGGAGCTCAGTTTCCCTGCTTGTAGAATGGGTGGATCTCTGCCTCCGCCTTCCTTCCTTTCCACTGGCTGTAGGGGAAGAGCACGAGACTGGAATTCTGATCTCAATTCTCTTCACTAGCTATGGCAGCCTGGAGAACTCATCCCCCCAAACCTCTGTCTTCCATATGTAAAATGCAGATAATAATGCCCACCCCACTAATTTTTGTGAGGATCCAATAAGATAGTATGTGCCACAGTGCTTACTTTGCTCAGTGTCCTGCACGAAGCAGGGGTTCAATGCTAGTTAACTGAAAGAGTTACAAATGGCAAGAGATTCTGCATATCCCATATTGCACTGCCTCTAGCGCAGTGTTGGGTACAGGATAGAGATTCAGAAAACAAGTCAAATTGAATTGAAGAAGGTATGAAGATGTCGAGAATTATTAAATTAGCTTGCCCGTGTCCTAGATAACTTCTCCTTTCTCAGGTAATTGACAAGAAGTGCATAGATATGCTTGGCCCTTGAATGACGTGTCGTGCGATGCGGCGAAAGTGAGCTAGGGTTCCTCTAATTTCTGATTCTCCTCTTCTCCCTACCCCGCCCCCCACTTGCTGAGCGCTCCAAGACAAGTCACTTTCGTCAGCTACATTTTGGGGAGCATCCTGCAGGCGGCGCTCTCCCATCATCTCAGCGTCAGCAGAGCTGGGGCTGGGGTAAGGAGCGAGGGGAGGAGGGGGAAGTGTGAAGGAAAAACAGGCCCACGCGTCGCTCACATATTTACATTGGAACTGTCAAAATAGTTATTTTTAAGTCGAGTTCCATCTGCTGTGCTGCGGGCTTACAATTGGCAGGGTGCGGGCGGCGGGGGGCCTCCGGCACAGTGGGTGTACCCCGGCGGTGTGCGCGTGGGCCACTGCCTTTTCCTATTGCCACTTTGCACCTTGCTTTGGAAGCCGCTGAAACCGTTGGCGCCGGCCTGCACTACCTTTCCTGCTCTGCCTCTCCCCAAGGCAACGCGCATCGCATCCCAGCCAAGATGGAGATCTGTCCTGAAATCACTGTCCACGGGAAAGGAGATTCCACTACTTCGATTGTCCACCTGGCTCCGTCCCTGATCACTCTCCGTCTGGAAGTTCTTCCCTGTAGCCTATCTCCAGACCTCCTAGCGACAGCCTGGGCCCATTCCCTCTCTAAAGCAAGATTTCTTAGGCTCCAGATCCAGGTCTGATTTTGAGGACAGGCTCCCCGCCCTGCACACAGCTATCCACACCACCAGCCCTTCTTGGGAGGGCAGGAGCTGGGCATTCTTCAGGAACTGATCAACGTGTTGGTGTAGGCCTGAAGCTGAGGACACTGCTCAGCAAGCAGTGGAGAGAATGACTTGGCTCTAAATATCAGGAGTGGCAAGAATTAATTGTTCCCAGAAAAGTGAGGAGCCTGTGGGTTTGACACTCATGGTGCTTCTTTCTGGCTCTCTTGCTGGCTCCCAGGGGCAGTAGGATTTGAGACAGACGCTGGCTGGCCCCGCTGCCATCAATATGTGTCCCAGCCCTGTCCAATGTCTGCTCTGTAATGAGCAGTGTTTCGGAATGTCACCTCTGTTAATGGGGAAGCGGCACCTGTGCACAGCCGGAACCACCTCTCTGTCTTCATTAGGCAGTCCACAGCCTGGCTGCCGGCTGCCCTCGCTGGGTGACAGATGACAGGGATGAGGAGCAAGAGCAGCAGCCTCCTGCTGTCCAGGATTCATTCCCAGACACTGACCCCGGATGCCCGTCCCTGCTACCCCCAAATGGACAGCTAGAAGAAAATGCCCTTATAGGGCAAGGTGCTGCAAGGACAGAGAATAGCTAAAAATCAAGCAAAGGAAAGTGGAGGAGATATTTCTAGAAAAAGACACCAGCCCTAGCCACTGTGGTCTCCTGTCTAGATTGCATTATGAGGCATCCTCCTCCTCCCCACCCCAACTATCTTCACAGGCCACCTTTTATGTCCCTTCTAATAAATCTGTGCGCAATGCAAAAGTCACAGGATGAGTGTAGAACAGCATTCTAATTCCAGACTTCCCTTTAGCCAGGCCTGCATATTGCCTCTCAGCAAAATCCTGCTCCTTTTATCCACCTGAGACAAGGGGGCATTGAGATGAACCAAGCCCAAAGTGGCGTGAGACACTGACATGGCTTCAGAGAACCCCTGCTACCATGATGAAAACATCGCCATGGATACCATATTCCTCTGATTCAGTTCAAAGATTCCACCCTCCCCCCAAAGCCGTGTTAAACAGTGTGGCATCGCCTTTGTCTCCTCCACTGCCCCAGCTGGGCCCGCAAGCGGCCTTCTCTGCTATCTACCTGACTGGAGGTAGCGGTGGGTTGGTGCCAGCTTTGGAGGGCTAGGGGCAATGATCATGATCACTTGGAATTGCCCGAGGCAACTCTCTGATCCAGAAGTTGCATGGATAGTTGGTTTTGGGACTGGGGCAGGTGGTCAAAGTAGCTTCATTTTGTCAGGCCCTCACTTTGACAGGTTGTGAGGGGGCCACCTGAGGGCTTGGGGTTTTCTCATTACCCTTCTTTCCTGTCTCAGTGAAGGGCTCCCTTGTCATCCTTCAACTCAAAGCAGAAAGTCATCCTTGACACCACCCCTAACTCCCCACCCCATGTTTGATCTATCACTAAATCCTGTTGGTTCTCACTCAGACCTACTGATCTCCATGTCCACAGCCACCACCACCTTCTTAGTCCCAACCACCATCTTTACTCACCTTGCTTCTCCAGTCTCATCTCTACCCTGCTATTGCTCGTGCTGCTCCAGTCATCCTGACTTTCTTATTGTTCCAGAAACACAAGCATGACCCTCCCTGACCACCCAGTCTAAATTAGACCCTGCCTCCCAAGTCCTTCTCTGTCACATTATCACATTCTGAAATTTTCTCATTCACTTCATTTGCTTGTTTACCTGCTTTCCCCTCCGAGGATGTAAGCTCTAGAAAAGCAGGAGCCCCATCTGTTTTTTTAACTAAGAACAGGGCCAGGTATGTGATAGGACTCAGGAAATATTTGCTGAATGAATGAATGAATGAATTTGGTTTGCTACAACCTAAGGATGCCCACATACCCAGTCCTGCGCCACTCTGTCATTCTCGCCATAGCATCTAGAGGTATCTTTCTCAAACACAAATGTCATCACATCTCCCCCCTGCTCAAAGCCCTTTGGTGATAGGCAAAATGTTGATAACTGTTAACCGTTGAAGCAGAGTGATCGGTATGTGTGGGTTTCATTACACTTTCACTTTACTTGCTTATAATTTACTTCAGCTTGAAACTATTTAAAATAAATTGAGTTTTAAAAGTATGAAAACAAACAAAAACACCATAAAACCTTCAGTGGCTCCCACTGTCCACAGGAGGAAGCCTGAGAGCTCCTTATGCTTCTAGGTCCTTCACCAACTGGTCCTGCCTCTCGCCAATCACCCCATCACTTTACACACTCAGAGGATTCCCAGGAAATATCCACATTTCTTCTTAGTACCAGGAACAGTTAGAATTCTTCAGAACAGTTATTTTGTTTTTATTTTTACGAGTATGGAATGATAGGTTTTTTTGTGTGGCTGCTGGAAAGCTATGTCACATTGGAGATCCTCCAGCAAGTACAGGAGAGGTATTAGGCCATTGTGGTTTCCACCTCCCTGAGCTTTGTTCTTGGCTCCATTTTATGCTCCCACTTGTTCTTTCTTCTTTTGCTTCCACTTTGGTTCTCCTTCTGTGGCTGTCTCCAACCCCTTGTGGGTACAGAATCTCCTTTAAGCCATGGGAATTCACCTCTCCTGGTTTAAGGACAGGAATAGGTGTCCCACCATGCCTCCTCCGTCTTGGTCTGTCTGATCTGTCATTAAATTTACTTGCTCCTTATCTCGGACAATACTCTGTTCTTATCGCAGTGTAAAAGCCCACTTCCTCCAGTACTCACTCTCTCTCTCTCTCTCTCTCTCTCTCTCTCTCTCTCTCTCACTCTCTCATGTTCCTAAGAAGAAATGCAGATCCCTGACCATAATTTGTCAGCATCTAAGGTTTGGTTTGTTTTCATAACAGGACTAGACTCCAGACCCACTTTGGTTTTAAGCAGCAGCATAGGAAGAAGAGTAGATGGGTGGCTTCCTAACTTTGTGTAGCAGTGAAAGACCTCCTTTCAAGGCAATATTCACAGGAGCCATGTAAAAGCAGGCAGGGCTGGCTGCCCAAAGCAGGGCTGCCCCGTGCCCCCCACCCCTCCACAGCAGCTCAGAGGAAATCTTAGGGTTGGAGTATCATAGTTTGATCATCACTAGGGAAGGTTGTGTCTTATTTGACAGAAAAAAATATGTACCAAATTATTTGGGTTACTGAAAGAAGAAACATGCACTCATTTTATTAAAAGCATATTTGCTATTGTGTTTATAAAATGGCAATTAAACAACTTATCCCTCCTTTGCTTCTTACAAATTTGTTTTTGTTTTTTCTCCATTAACCTTGTTCATGCCTTATTCTCTTGAGGAGAAGAAGCTTCTGCCAGAGCCCTCGCTGCACTCAATTAAACAATCCATTCACTCTTCCACTGTCCGCTTTAAACAGCAACTCTTTGAGAGCAGACGCTCTGCTTTATTCATTTTCTCCTTCCTCTTCAGTCTGAGCGGGGTGCTCGGTACATAGTAGGTGCTCAGTAACTGAACTCCCAAGGGGTCTGAGTCTCAAGATATGCAGCCACTTCAGTGAGCCAGACTCAGTGCATATCTTCCATGAATGATCCACACAGACTTGTAATGTGAAGTGGCTTTACCCTGCCCTCTCCTCCCCTGCTCCCTGCTTCCCCTGCCCAGCTATCAGAGAATATTGGCTCAGAGAATATTAGTTAATTTTAATATTAGCCTAAGAAAGATTAATTAGGAAGGCAAATTTGCTCTAAAAGGTGTAATTAATTCCAGAGCCAAATAGAAGAACGTTATGGATTATCTGCATTGCTGCTGCCTTCAAGTAGTATACATAATCAAGGGCTGACTAGACGAGGACAGAATAATTTTTTAAGCGTCAGTGCTGTGTAGACCAACCGTCGTATGGTTCCTTATGTAAGCAGGCTCTTGGCTGAGATGAAAGATTGAGATCGAGGCGGGGCCTACGTAAGTTAAGAGGAACCATCCAATCAGATACCCTGGTTTGGCTATTCCAGCTCCTAAAATCACTCATGAATCGTGTCTTCCTCGCCGGTCTTCCTCCAAAGCGGTCTCATCCAAGTCGGAATTGACTCTTTTCTGGACTATTGTAATAATACCCCCAAGTTGACTTCAGACTGTCCTACCAACTCATCTCCACTCAAAATCGAACCTAAATAGTTTCAAATTCAAAAACACATAATCCTCCACGCAGGGTCAAACATAAATTTAATCATGCCATATCCCACTTACCAACTTCCAAATGTGCCTCGAAGTGAAGTGTTAACTCTTCTCAGTGTGGCCCACAAGATTCTTCACAAATTGACCCCAACCTACCCACCTGGCTCATTTCCCTTCTCGCTCACCACTCTCCTCGATTGCTGTCCCTTGTCCCCTGTAATAGGGCCAACTATTGCCCATTCTGGAACTCTCAGCCTAAATGAAACTTTCAAATCTTGGAGGCTTCCAATTCTGGGCTCCTATAGAAAGATCTGTGTTAACCGCTTATCTTATTTTCGTGTGTGTTTGTTTTCTTTTCTCTTTAAAAAGACAATGAGCTCCTTAAAAGGCCAAGCATAATGTCTGCCCCATTGGAGATCAATGCCAACTGGAGCAGCTCATTGAAACCGAAACTTCCTCTTTTTCCCCCCCAGTCAATAGTCAATGCAGCTTGCAAGGTCTGGGAACATTCCTCAGTTCTCCACCTCCTTTTGCCTGCCTCGCTGAGGCTCAGAGGCAGTTGGCTTCAGGAGGAAAGTCGCAGGAGAACTGCAAGTGATGCAGACTTCAGCCTGACAGCTGCTGATCTTTGCTTTAGCTGATTTCCCCCTTTGCAAATGGTTCATTGGCAATTGAAACTGCAAATCTACTTTCTGCTCCCCTATGTAAATTGCATTTACATTTAAATTGTGCATTCTTCCAAAGGAGAGGATTAGTAAATAACGGCAGATTAAACTTAAGGAGAGGAAATTGTGCCCCATGCCAAACCTGAGACTGAAGTGACATCTGGCTTTTACTATTTCCGTTATTTCAGTTTAATAACAGCATGTGGCATTATGAGAAAAGAAATTGGATCTACATTTTAATGAAAGGAGGAAACGCTCAGGGTTTAGATACCTTATCATGTTGAATACCTAGTCGATTGGCAATTAAAACTTGTTTCTCTCAAGAAATGGAATAAAATATCTTTGCAGTCATGGAGGGAATAAAAAACAAAAAACAAGCCAATGCCCAAGACTTCACAGATAAAACCGGAGGAAATGGGTGAGTGCCATAAACATCAAAACCAAATATTTCGGGATACCACAGAGTACAGGCATTCTTAAACAGAATAATGCCGAGAATAGAATCGTGGATATACTGGTGGGATCTTCGAGAGAATAACCTCAGGTAGAATAGTTGGCACATAATAATAGGGGGCTCGACCCAATCGGATCATCTGATTAAACTCCTTGTCAGCCTAACGTTTTGAATCCCAGAGGTCTGATCAAGAAAATATTTTAGAAATGTCTGTTTCATCCCAATAGTTTTTAACTGCTCAAATGGAAGCGGTTCCACCTGCTGTCTTTTTTTTTTTTTTTTTTTGTGGAAAGCAATTCTGGGAAATGTAAACAAAATATTTGTGCATCCTAATAACCCAAGCCTATCATTTATTTGCTTTGATTGAAACAAATGTGTCAATTTTCAAAGTCTTTTGTCTGGTGCATCCAATGTTTGGATGTAGGCAAATGTGTGTTATTACATGTTTGTTTAGAAACCGATGCTCTATTCAGAAACTCTGGAGCCATAGCCGTTGGAACCACAGCTTGGGATCACTCAGTGAGCCTCCCTGACCATGCACTCAGAGGTGCTCAGTCCTTTCCCAGCATCTGGAAAGTGTTGAAATGAGAAGGTTTCATGGCAAGTGTAAATAGGGTGGAGCCTCCTGAAGAAAAGATGTGGAAATCCTCTGAGGATAGGGCTCATGAATAATTAGAATAAAGAAAAACATTTATATAATGCTCACTGTGTATTATAACTCACTGAATGTTCATAACAGCCCTGTGAGGTAGGTATCATTGTCATCCCCATTACAGATGAAGAAAAGGAGACACAGTAACGTTAGTAATCTTCCCTACCCGACACCACCCAGTTGGTAAGAGACAGAGCTGGATTTGACTCCAAGCAGGCTGGCTCCACTGTCCCCTTAACCCCTTTCAGGTGACTCCCTCCTATCTCTGGTATTTAATTAAGGCATTGTGTTTTCCCAAAGTTACATTTTGTCTTGCATAATTGCTTTAGCGTAATTTGCCTTGCATAATTGTCTCAGCAGTTTCTTTTGAAAGACGCAAGCTAATAGTCTAAGGGATCTTTCCTGAAACAAGGTAAAGCAACAGCAACAAAACTGGCCTTCTGCAATATAGATGATAGTATCTGCCCCAGAAGCCTTATAGGAATGTGCAGATGAATGAGATGATAGGAAAAGTGCTTTGAAAAGGCCCAAACCATCAAAATTCTGCAATGTATTATTATTTACCTGTGCTCTTCTCTGATTCTTGTTTTTAAACGAGCAAATCCTTAACAAGTTAATGCAGGTTTCTTCCACTTTCTCATTTTCCCTAGAGGGTATGGCCAAACTACCCACCTACTACTGTGGATCTTTTGATGACAGCCTAGACGCTTGTTTGTTTGATTTCTCCTTTATCTTCCCAGTTTCTTGGCACCATTTAGTTTGGTAGCAGCTCCTTCTCCTCACTTCCTGTGCATAATGATAAGTTCTCTGCATCCCTCGTCATTTCATCATGGCAGTCAGCTTATGAAGTCGACCAGTGCCTCCCTCTGTTTGAACTTAAGTTAAATTAATCATCTAATTTTCGCATCAGTCTGTTGCTATGGGGGTTACTGATGTCACACTGTCAGTATTATGATTATCATAATATTTAACAGGCAAAAGGGATTGGTTGCTAGTGAGAACCCTTGGGTGAAACTCACTCAGCTTTAGTAACCAACTCAACTGCTTAGACTTTAGACAACCATGTAAAGGGGTAAGTGGATTAATCATACAGTTAGATTCCATTTGAATATTTTTCTTCCATATGTGTATTCCCTCCAGGCAATTGTCTAGTGTCACTTGAAATTGATGAAGGCTCTTTCAGAGGTTATTTTTGGGAAGGTGGTAAAACAACAGACAGCTGTTCTTGAGAAGAAATGTCACAGGATCTAAGCCAGCTTCCAGTTAAAAAAAAAGAAATAGAAAGGAAGTGCATTGTCCTTTTCCTTCCTAACATTAGGTTGTTTACTAGTGACCTGAAAGGGTTAATTCAGCTTCCCAAACAAGTAGGAAAGAAGGAAACCATATGTTTACTAAGCACCTATTGTGCGTCAAAATGTGACTCTGGTCAAAATACAGCTTTAAAAGTGGAGAACTGTTAAGCTAGGCATTGTCAAACAACCCTATTATACATGACAATTCACAGCTTTTTCTAGCTTGTGTACAATGTTCTTCCTAATTGGACATTGACTGATCACCAGTAAAGGCAAAGTCATTACTTAAAATTGGTCCAGATCCTCCAATGCCGAGTAATTGTCTTGCCGTTGTTTTCACTACACTATTAAAAAGCCCAGAAACATGGTAGAAATGAGGTACAATAAATAACCCCTAAATTAAAAATCTCTGTTAAAACGTTTGACAAATGGCTCTGTCTTTGTCAGGATTTTGTTAAGTAGGTGGACGGGTCAGTTTCGGGGGGATAGAGGGATCAACTGAATAAAACTGATTGAACTTGAGGCTCTGCAGGTTTGGAAAGCCATATCGAGATGCGTAAATCTATAAAAATCAATTTGCGTGCCAGAGAATGAACAGCTGACTTTTTTCAAATGCCAATTCAGCAATTACAAAGTCTGCTGGCGGTTAATTAAAAACTACTATCTCGTTAGGTTCAGAGTTAAATTACAAGTGTGAAAACTACTACTGTTTGCAATAACGGAATCCTCCATACTCTCTGTACTCTCATCAAAAGGAGGGCAGGGATAAATAACTCTTATTTAACTCACTAAAAATCTCTCAGCTCTTTCATATTTAATTAACTTCTTGTCTTCTCGGAACGTGATTCTTACTCAGAGCTCCTAAGCAATAATGGAAATATTTGTTCGTTTTGTGCAGAAGATATTTCTCATATTCGCTGAGTAGAAAAGTTAGAAATAATTGAACCCCAAGGACACTGGGGGAAGTGACACTCATCCAAAGCTTTCTATTAAGGCAACTAAACCTGGGAGAGATTTATGGCAGAAAACAGCATTTTGTGGTGGTTTTTGCTTTACCGCCTGTGCGCCTCCAAGATTGGGGAGATCGGGTCGTAAACACTTCTGTGGATGAGTAAAGTTTTAGTTCTTATTTGTAAGGCCATCTTAATGAATTTAATGTTTTACTATTTCAAAGATTCCACTATCAGAAAAGAGACCAAACCTCTATCACCATGGTGGACATGAAGTGTCTGAGTAACTCTGAATTACAGAATCGACTTGATGAGCTTGGATTTTCACCTGGCCCAATACTACGTATGTATGCCGCAAACATTAGAACAGGTCATTTATTACTTATAAACTACTCCAAAGACTTAAAATCATTTATAGGGGAATGAACATATGCAACGGAAATCATTAAAATAGAAATAGGAAAATTAAAAAAAAAACTAGAAAACTATAAAAAGGGAAGAGGTGATAAATATACTCAGATCTTACAGATTAGGAAGTATGGTGCCAGACAGAAAGAAATCCTTTTTCTCTCACAGTGAAAAACCAGTTACCCTTGATTATATCACCTTGTTTTTTTTTATTATTATTGTTACTATTTCTAGTATAGGCGCTATGTTAACTATTTATGTATTTATTGTCCATATTCCCAACAGATAGGGTTATAACTTTGTCAGTCTTTTTCTCATTTGTATTCAGTGCCTGACTCCGTGGCTAACCCATAGAGTCCTCGCCCTAAGTGTTTATGGAAGGGAAGGAGTGAGTTGAGTAGCTGTGGGGTCCACCTCATTGTACAAACCACAATTAATGATATAAGGTACAAGAATAAGGATCTGAGTTGTAAAATACCTGAACCTACCAAGATCCCATACACAAACGGAATGACTTCATCTATTCTCCACATTCTTCCTCAGCTTCCACCAGAAAAACATACGAAAAAAAGTTAATGCAATTGTTGGTCTCACCTCCCTGTGCATCACCTGTGATGAATGGAACCAGAAAGCTGGACAGAGCTCAGGACTATGATGACAGTAAAGGTACCATCAGAAGCTATACTGTTTGATAGAAATTTTGTACTTATTAATACCTTGTCCAGCACGACTTATACAGCTTTAAATGGTACGCAGGGTAACCTATGAAATAGCCATATGGCCTGTTTGCACACAGAGCCTGGAAAACAGGCCCCTGGGCTGCGAAAGGAATGCTTAATTACATGTTTATATTCATGCCAGTGATTCAACTGGGTGGAAAGTGGGGGGAAGAACTGGTCAATTTGCATGTGCTCTTACCAACCAGAGCCAAATCCGTGTTTGATTTCTAAAACCAGACGTTCCTACAGGTAATTTCCAGGTCTCCTTTGAGGTCTCAGCCTCTGCTTTGCCTCAACTGATAAATTTGACTGTTATTTTCTTTGAATTAAATGATTTTACATCCATTAAGAAAGATGAACCAGATTGTACTTCTCTGTGCCTACTGCTCCCCCGACTTAATGGGAGCTGATCACAGTGGGTCTCTCCCAGGTTCCAGGTGGATAGGGAATGGTGGCCTCTGGGATCTGAGGGCTTCCTTTACTGTGGCCTCTTTCTGTGGCACACCATTCTCCCGTAAGGGTGTCTAGTTTGGGCTCTCAGGGGCTGGGCTTAAAGAGTCCCACAATATATTCCAAGGCTCTTTCATTCAATAAACATTTATTGGGAGTTCTCTATGAAGCACAGTAAAATAACATGAAGTACCGTTTTTTGAAAGCTGCCAATGTGTTTCCAACCTAACTTGCATTATCTCATTTAACCCTCATAACTCTTAGCTGAAGTTCAGATAGGCCAAGTGACAGACCCAACATCATATAGCTAGGAAGTGGCCTCAGAAGATAAGCATCCATTAGAATGTGCCATGAAGAGCTAGACCCATGTGTCTTTGTCACCACTACATTTCTGGCTCCTAAGACAGGACCAGGCCCATAAGAATTCAGTATGTGTTTGTTGAATGAAAGGGATATAGAACTGAGATTTGAACCCAGATTTGAACTCTCATAATTGTGCTCTTTCCACCACATGCCTTATACCTTTCTCACAATTTCTACGATAAGGATAAATACATTACATTTTTGACCATGTTCGAGCTACAAAAAAAGTGGCAATTTCATATAGTTCAAATTAATAGTTTAAGAAAGCAATGTAAGTGCCTGCGGCCCTATGACAAGTCCCCTGTAATGCCTGGTATCGAAGGTGGCACAGATGAGAGCTTTCCCCAAGAGTCTGGCTTGGCCAGCCTCATTAGAGAGGGCAGCAGGGTTTAGGGACGGACCCCACTGGCCCCTGAGCAGCACAGTTAGCATGGGGGTGCCTCAGAGATATGGGATGTGTTCAAGGTCCTATCCCAGACCCGACTGCCTCTGTTTCCTGCCCTGGAAAGGAGCTGAAGGGACTAGACCAGCTCTCTGATGAAATGCAGTGCCAGGCTTGAAAGGAAAAGAAAGCTTGTGCACTCACGGCTTGTGACCGCCAAGCACTGCAGGTCAAAGCTGCAAAGTTAAGCTGTCATGGTCTCAGGCCAAGCTGCCCTGGTTCCCAGCACACACAGTGACACATTGACGCTGAGACTAAGAGAAAATTGGTCCTTTGGTTTGTAAGCTTTGCCATTGCTTTACACTTGTCCATCTAATGCTGGCCAACCATGGGCAGTCAAGTCAGAGGTGGAAGCTCTGGGTCAGTCCTGCCCTAGCAATGCAATTCTGCGACGTCAGTGGCCGGTGGTAGCACATAGGAAAGCCATTTCTCTAGGTCGGGTCTGAGTCAGACATTTGAGTTTGCTCACTGGAGGAGCCTCAGATCCTGGTGCCTTGAGAATGGAGAGCTTGACATGGAACTGGTGGGGTCCTGTGGAGATTCGGCCTTGAGCTTTTCACAGAAACACCTAGTCCTGGGTGGGGCTGTGGTGGGAGGGATGGGGTAACTCTGGACCTGCGGCTGAGCATTAGATCATCCAAACAATGGGTAGATTCGATTTTTTCTCATTTTCACTCATTGTTTTGATACTGGGAAGACATAGCGTTAGTGTTTTCAAATTTCTCAAATAATTCTGACTTGCAGAACTCATTTAAACTCCCCCACCCCCATTAAAAGCTCTGCCGATGTGCAAGAGCACATGATAGCCCCAAGTTTATCTAAATGCTTCCTCACAGGCTGAAGGCGAGGGCCGATCAACAACAGCCTTTTCTGCCCTGGCAGTTCCCCTGACTTTTAAAGCCTTTTAGCACAGGTCTGGCCTCCCCTCCCCTGGGTGATTCTTTGGATACAGAAGGAGAAAATTCTCCTGCCCTATCTTGACATTCAGAGATGCGCAAGGCTTACGGCCGGCTTGAAGGGGCAATGACTAGACTGCAAAGAGCCGCCCAGAGGAGCGGGCGGCTTGGACTCTGCAATGTATTGCTCTTGGAGGCGTACAGATGTGACAGCCTCCCTGTTAGGAGCCCTCCCCGTGCTCCCCGGGGAAGGCCTAAGTGTGTTCCACAAAGGCCACTGCAGAAATGCTCTTTTACCGCAGAAGGGCAGAGTAAACTGTCTTCCCCTCACTAAAATCTTCCGCCCTACGATTGATAGAATTCACCTTGATACTTGGTGCTTTTTTTCTTGGCTAGCTCGTATGTTCTCATGGCCTATTTTCCTTTTGTTTCCCATGATCCAGAACTTAATGTCACTATCATTTTGAAAGGAAAAATACTCTCATCAGAAAAACACAAGAGACTCAAAAAAGTATGTACAATTCTAATGCATGAATACTTTTACACATATATTAGATAGAGGAAATAGCACTTTTCATAGGTATTAAGAAAGGAAATAGCAAGTCACTTCATTCCGTTACAGTGGGGAAATCCCAGTTTGAAGAAGCTTGTTCTAATGCAGTTCTGTTTTGTGAGACTATTACCCCAGAGTAAAAGGGTCCTCCTGCCCCTCCCTGAAGTAGCAGCCGCCCTCCTCTCCCCTCCAGCTGTCCTCCCCTCTCTCACCTTTCACCACGCGTGCTACATTCACACATAGCATTGAGCACAGTTCTAGACCCATAGGGAGCACGGAATAAACGTGAGTTCCTGTCCGCTTCTCTTCCCCGGACACTGAGATCTGGCTTCTACCCGCAGCATCATATTGGAGCGCTCCGCCAAGTGTGTGAGAGTACAGGTTTTGGAGTGAAGCCTAGCTCATTTAAAGTCCCTGTGCTTCCACTAGCCGGTTGTGTGACTCTGGGGAAGTCACCTAACGGATGTGAACCTCCTCGCGCAGTTTAATATAATAGCAGTACCTACCTCAGCCGGCGGGTGTGAAGTGAAAGGCAGGTGAAGCTCTTAGCACAGAACGCGGCACGGTTCGTTCACGGAATGAACTCCAGACATCAGTGCTAGTGACTTTTTCTCAGTCTCCTGACCTTGGTCCCTCTTTATTCAGAGACGCTTGCTTCCTTAGATTTCAGCAACTTGGTCTCTGCTCCTCTGACTGTTTCCATTCTGACTATCTTTTGGGTCTCCAGCTCTCTTCTCCTCCTGCTCTGCACCATCTCCCTCAGCTGTCTCATTCACTCACCCCCTCCGTAGTGAGTCCACGTCTGACCTTCCACACAGGACCTCCCTCCTGAGCCACAGGTCCTGCATATCCACTAATTCTTGGAAAGCTCCTTCCCTCCTTCCTGCATTCAAATAACAAATGGTTATTTGTAATGATGAACATTTCATAGGTTATACAGATGTATTCATAGTTTTCCCAGAGTTATCCCCAGCACCTCGCACTCAGGATATCCAGGACCACCCACCTGCACTTGTGGCCTCTGTTTATCTCGATGGTTCCACCGCCTTCCCACTGTCCAGGCTCACAGCTCCTCTCATATAAATAATCGCCAAATCCTATGGATTCGATTTGTGATTTAAAATAATCTAGCCTTCCTTTCTCTTCCCACTGCTGCTATCCCAGCTTGCACCCATATTAGTTTTTGTTTGTCTGTTTGTTTTTAAATTACGATTGCGATACTTTCCTAACTGATCTCTGCCTCCAACCTTTACCAATTCCTGTTCAACTCTGCAAGCAGAGATTCAATCATGTCATTCATTTGCCTGGAAACTTTTCAAAATAAGATGCAAACTTACCACACACCACGAAGAGACTTCAGTCTCTCCTGTAAATTTATCTCCCTCACCATCCAACCCAACCGACACCTACCCCGTCTCTCCACCTCTCACATCTCTTCCCATGTTGAGGCACCGTGGCCTCAACTGTTCTTTACACCTGGAGTCTTTTTCATTCTTTCCCCCTCCGCTCCATTTTTCTTCCTGTTAAAATCCTGTGATCACTTAAGGAACGTCTCAAAGGCCACTCCTTTTACAATTGCATTTTAGTCCCTTCAGTAGCCTCCACAGTGTTTTGCACATAGTAGGAGCCCCAAAATCAGTTCATCACGTCTACCAAACATTTCCAGTGACACATAGGTTAGTTTGCAAATACGGTCTCATATTTAAACTACTTGCTGTGTTTAAATAAATGAAATGAAACCCCAGGCAAACATTCCTGCAGTAAGCTATAACTTTAGCTTCCTATCTAAACATAATTTAAATTTGACGAAGTAATTTGGGGATCAAATTTTCTAAAAAGATTTAAAAAAATCTTTTAAATGGCTCATGAAAGGAATCCTTTCCATTCGGTAAATTTTGTTCCCTTCTGTATAGCTCCTTCAGACATTCACAGGAGAAAACGCGACCTGAGTATTTAAAATGCATTAGGTGGGGCTAATGCTCTTCAGACTTTGCTTTAGGTAAACCTGAAATAAAACAACATCGATATTTTGAACTGGCAATAGAATTAAATAGAAAGTTTGCGATGGTATAAAATGTTTTGATCTGAGGATTTATATAAGCCATTTTGATTCTCAGAAGGGCCTCAAGACATCTGTTCAACTTTAAATCCGAAAGTAAATGTAAATAAGCATTTAAATTTCCATGTAAAAGGTAGTAGAAAGTGTGTTCATTGAGACACTTGTCTAACACCATAGATTTTAATTACTTGAGAGCAGTGGTCTGTACCTAACAGTCCTCTAAGCACTCAGAAAGGGAGTATTTGCATTTCTTTGAAATACCAATAAACACCTATTTTCCTCTCATTTTAGTAGGTCTCTAGTTGAATACAAACCAATTTGACATTTAGATTAAGTCAATTTCTGGACACTTTTTAGCACTGTATGTGTGTGTTTTATCAAATTACATATGCAGCCCATTTGATATGGTGATTAAGACCACTTAGAAAGCAAGGTCGATATTTTTTTAATTGAGGATTTTCTCATCCAATAGACTCTAGACACAGCTTAAGCTTCCGTCGATGGAGTAGGGAGTGAAGCCAATGTATATAACTCAGGCTCTAAATCTTCTTCTACCAAAGAGGAGAAATGGGATGTGAGGATGGCAGGGAGGCGGAACACGACGTCAGGCTGCATGAAGTAGGATAGGGTTCAACAGGGCAGCCGTGTAATTTATCACTCCGAACAGGATGCTATTGAGAATAAAAGGGGACACTGACCAGAAGGGTTGCTGGAATAATAGGAGTGAAGCAGGACTGTCCTGACAGATCAGGGCATATGGTCACCCTGGGCTCGGGACTGGTTCCAAAGGCTGACGTGTTTGTATGGGCACACCTGTTTGCGGAAAACGGTCGCATCCAATGTCCCGAGGGCGCTGGCCCCGAAGGCGTGCTCCTCAGAGCCCCTGGCCCCATCTAGGTGTTTCCTTATTCGCCCCCACACACGTTATGCTCTTTCCTGCCAGAATCTCTGTTCGTTCTGTTCTCCCAGCCTCGAATGCTCTGTCCTCATCTGGTCACATTCTCCTAGGAATGTCTCAAAATGTGTCCTGTGGCTCTGGGCCTAGGAATTTGCATTTTCCATTAGCCGCTACTCCCACCTTCTCCCTAAGAGTTTTTGCTCTAGGTTGTAAAATTTTTGAACTTATATTTTTAAACCCTGTGTATTTAATTCAATGTCAGGCATATGGGGGGAGGGGAGTCACTCAGTCTCTGTTGGCTGAACTGAAAGGAGCCTTTGTGCTATGTTGATGTCGATGAGCTCTCTCTTTCTACCTTCCTATTCTGTACCATCGCTTCTGTCTCTTAGACATACCTTAATGTATTCTTTTGAGAGACGATGCTTAGGTTATAGTGAATTAATGACCATCCAGGAAAGGGTTGCAAGAGAGCTTCCAGCCCTGGGTCTCAGCCTGGGAGTTAACAACTGTTTACCGAATACAGGGTCTTGTTCTA
This sequence comes from Pteropus medius, assembly GCF_902729225.1. Lineage (NCBI taxonomy): Eukaryota > Metazoa > Chordata > Mammalia > Chiroptera > Pteropodidae > Pteropus > Pteropus medius. The sequence goes on from NW_024349227.1 coordinate 1,439,628, forward strand.
GACCTTCTCGTTCCTGTCCTGAAGAAACTTACAAAATGAGCTCTGGAAACACAGAATATGTATATCAAAAATAAGGACCCTAGAGCTGGACTGCCTGGGTTCAAATCCCAGCTCTGCCACTAAGTTAGACAAGACACTTGATCTCTCTATGTTTTAGCTCTTTGTCTATAAATAAGGATAATAGTAGACTCAACTTCATAGAGTTTTGCAGGGATTTAGTTAAAGTATATAAAACAGAGTAGTGATGGCACATAATAAGAGCTGTCTAAGTACAAATAAGAACTATTATTATCATTAATGTTATTATTATATAAAAATATGATATTTAATTATCTGCAATATAAAGCAATATACTTAAGTGAAAAGTAATATAATGGAAGCTGAATCTTTAGTATTGAACTCCTAAGTGCTACAGAATGTAATTTATCAGAGTGCCTACAAATATATTTATATAATTAAATATATAGGTATAATTAAAGATTGTTCTCTGTAAGTGCTGTGTGTTTAACAAAGCAGACCAAGCTTTTTTTAAAAAGTGCCCTCCCTACATAGGACTCCTTTCTTAATCTGATGCTTAAATTCTTCCCCTGCTTCTTTAAACGTTAAAAATAATTTCACACTTAGAAAAAGATGCAAGAATAATATAAAGAATTCTCATATCCTTTTTACTTAGATTATTTAATTGTTACCTTTTACTACATTTGCTCTGTGTGTGTGTGTGTGTGTGTGTGTGTGTGTGTGTGTGTGTGTACACTATCATTGTGTTTTTCCAAATGGTTTGAGACTCGAAGCCTCTCAGCTCTCTGGCATGTATTCTGCCCACCCCGTAGAGGGCACTTTTCCTACACGACCACCACATAACACTCCAACTAAGGAAACTCACATTGATTCAATGCCACCATCCAATATTTAGACCCCATTCAAATTACACCAACTGTCCCAATAATGTCTTTTTGCTTTCTGGTCCACGACCACTCCAGGAACACGTTGCCTTTAGTTGCCGGTGCTCTTCGGTCTCCTTCTGTCTGGAACAGCAGAACCTCAATCTGTCCCTAGCTTTCATGCCCTTGACCATTTTAAAGAGTACAGGCCTTTCATTCTGTAGGGTGACTTTTCCTTTTGACTATTCATAGAGGTCTTTTGGGCAGAAATTCCTTGGGAATGATGCTGTGCTCTTCTCTGTATATCACAGCAGGGAACAATGTCATCCTGTTCCACCGCTGGTGATATTAACTCTAGTCACCTGGAAAAGTTGGTGTCTGTCAGGGCTCTCCATAAAATCCACTGTTTTCCCGTTTGTAATTAGAATGGTATTTTGTGGGGAAATATTCTGCAATGACACGAACATAGCCCTCCTATAAAAAACCTCATCCATTAGCCCTAGGTCACATGACTATCTAAATCAACTTACATTATAATGATGGCCCATTGAGACTTTCTATTTCTATTATTCCATCTACATTTATTAGTTGGTATTCTACTTCTCCATTCATTTGTTCGTTCGTTTCATTCATTCATTCGTATTAGTATGACTCATTGATTCTCTTTAATTCAATAGGCTGTATCCATTGATATTGTTATTCATTTTAATGCTCAAATTGTCCCAGATTTGACTATTTGACAAGATGGATACTGTGTCTTTTTGACATGTCCTCATCATTCCTTGCCCCCACTTTGAACATTTCCTCAATTTCTGGCACAAAAATTTCTGGCATCTGTGCTTTTCCTGCCCCAGGAGCCTTGGTTCTTTTTCCTGCAGGATGGTGTTTGTTTAGATACCAAGATCTAGGCCTTTAGTGAGTTTGTTGCTACTGGGGAGTCATTGTTTCTAGGCCCTCTCCATGGACAGAGCTGGAAAATAAATGCATGTATATATGTATACATACATGTATGCATCTATAACTATTTTTATATCTTTATATAAATTTAAAAACTATGAGTTCACGTTGATCTTTAATTACAATCTAACGTTTTAGTGTTCTCCCTAAACTTTTCCCTTTCTATGTTTGTAAGTTACTTCTGTGACAGTGAGAAACCTGGCTTCCATTGCCTTGATATATTTACTTTTTGCTCAGCTTTCTAATTTTCAGTGTTGCCGATCTCACAATCTTAGTTGCCACTTCCCTCTCTGCATAACCTTCATGACCAACCACCTCCTCAACCGCTGAACATGCCAACACCTCCATGTGGCCCTCCCATCACTGTGTTTCTTCCTTGGACACAGGACACACTAAAGCCTCCATGGTCTTCCCCACCCCTACTGCTGCCACCCTTCAACTACCAGGAGCCCCAGTGCACACAGCCCCCCACATTCCATTTCTTTGGCCTCCAGGCATTCTGACACTCTGCATTCAGGGCCCTCTGCCCCACTTCCTGTGCAGGACACACTGACATCCCAGGAAAGGAAAGCTTCACGTCTCTTTTTTTGGTTTTCATTTTTGTTTCAATGTCTCTGTGCCAAAACTTGAATGGGGTTTTCACTCCTGGTGTCTCAATTGCTGTTGTTGCTGATAAGATACCTTGTAGGCTATAATTAGCATGTGCAGGGCCTACCCCAAATGCTACAGTCAGAAGGTCCAATGTATCAAGGGAATATATATTTAAGGACTACCATTAAGTGCGTGGTTTGAGTTGCGTATAAAGGTTTTAGGAAACCTGATGTTAAACATCTCTATAATAGTTTCTTAATTAATTAAAAAAAAAATCCTTATTCCCCATAGTAGTTGTATATTTCAGTTGGGTCAAAGTGAAGAGTAAATTACATATTCTATAACTACTTAATAAGCCCTTAGTTCTTACCTTTGATATGTTTTAATGGGAGCTAAATGCCATCTCTGCAAGGAATGTAATTTAACATTCTTCCTGTAAAAATACTGACCTCCTAGTAGATATGCTTAAATATGCTTAATGGTCAATGTGTCTTTATCTTATTGATTACATGCTGATTCTTTCTGTGCAATAGAACCCAGTTTTTGAAATAGAGGAGCAGCAGGAAGAGATAGTGAAACCAAACTCTGATTACAATGATTCTAAGATGATAATAAAGGTAAACTTATTTATTTTCATAAAACTGAATTATGAGCAGTAGTGTTCCCTTTCTGTAGGAAAAATATGAATTTGTTTAGAAAACTCAGCTTTCCTTTCCCTTAAGAATATAACAAAACAGATTTTAGCTAGTTTATAATTTGCTTTATCGGTATAGATGTATGTATATCCATTTTAGGGAGAGGAGTTTCCTGTTATACCTCCCCTATGAGCATCCCTGAGTTATTTTGATCTTTTGGGACTTCATGAGTACCAGGCACTATTCATCACAATGCCTAAGTCTAGGCATAATTTATTATAATTGTTGAGCATGGAATCTCCTATCTGAAAGGCTTCCTGGTGGAGGCTGTATGGTTCTTCTTACAGATGCAGAAACAGGCAGAGAGAGGGGATATGACTTGCCTAAGACCATACAGAGTTAGAAGAAAAATTAGAAATGGAATTCCAGTCTCCTAATTTCCATTCAATTGCCCTTTCCATTATATCAACCTGCCAGAGGAAGAGGGAAAACAACCAGGCACCTAAGTGGTGAAATAGCTCCCTCCAGTGTCTCTTTTCATGGTATCCCAGAAGGACATCTCTTCATTTGTGTAAGCAAAGGCTTTCTTTCTGGTGATTGCTTTGCAATGAGAGTCCATAGAGACACTTTTCAGTGACTCTTCTGTACATACCTTAAAGCCATGATACAGAAGTCAGCACAGTTTAAATGAGCTAATTTATATATGTATGGGTACCTGGAATTTGCCCAAGTAGACAGAAGAAAATTCAAAATCCGAAAACCTTTTTTGACATTTTATTATAACATATCTAACACATCTAAAAAGGTATAAAGAATTGTATAACGAGCAGTTAGATTCTCACCCTAGAGATTAAAAATTAAATCATTGCTAATTCAGCGACAATCCCAGTATATTTCTCCCCGATCGTATTTCCCTTCCTTCATTTCCCCCAATGTAACCACTATCCCGAATTTTCTACTTATCATTCTTTTCCTTTTCTTTACAGTATCCACAAACATTAGTTCAGTTTCTCATGATTTTGGATTTTATTTAAATGATACCGTAGTGTAAGTATTATTCTGTAACTTCTCTTTATCATTCACCATTATGTTATGGGCTTCGTCCAATATTTGTAGCCCTCATTCATTCATTTTCACTGCTATGTAATTATTGTAAAAATATATTTATCCATTTCTTATTAATGGGACATTTGTATTGTTTCCAAGTTTTCCTAATACAAGAAATGCCACTACAAACATTATGGCACATGATCCATTGTTTACATACGCACGATTGTTTTTGTGATTGAATGAGCACACTCAGGAGTGGAGCTGCTGACTTAAAGGATATATATCTCTTTAGCTTAAGAGATCATGCTAAATTGCTTTACAGAGTGGCTGCACCGTTTTACATTCCTACCAGCAATATATTAAAATATTAAGAGTTCTATTGTTCTAAATCTTCTTCAAAAATTAGTCTTGTAAGGTTTAATTTTTGGTAATGTAGTGTGCATAAAAGCATATTTCATTATGGTTGTAATTTGTATTTCTCTTATTACTAGTAAGTCGAGCCTCTTCTCATATGTTTGTTGGTCATTTATGTTTTCTCATCAGTGAAATGCCTGTTCATGTCTTTTGCCCATTTTTCTATTAGCTTGTAGATCTTTTTCTTGTTAATTTAAAGGAGCTTTTTACATATTTTGTATACTAATCCTTTGTCAGCTGTAAATGTTGCATATATCTTCTAGTAGTTTGGACTTGTCTTTTTTTTTTTTTTTTACAGCAGTTTAGGTTCACCACAAAATTATGAGGAAGGTACAGAGATTTCCCATGTAACCCCTGCCCCCCGTCTCCCTACATGCACAGCCCCCCTCATTTTAACATTGTCTGCCAGTGGGCTTGTCTTTTCACATTTTTCTCAATGCCTTTTAAAAAGTGTAACTAAAAAACTAATTTTGAACTTATAGAATTACTATGTGATCTTCACCCAGATTTATGAATTGTTAACATTTTACCACATTGGTTTTATAATTTTATCTATTTATTATTTTTTATTGAACTAAATTATAGACATCATGATCTTTTACTCCCTCCCCAAAACTTCAGTATCTATTTCTTCAGGCTAAAGACATAAGGCTATTCACACTACAACGATGAGAATCGGAAAATTTTTTATTGTGGCTAAATTCACATAACACAAAATTTACTATTTTAAAGTGCACATTTCAGTGGCATATAGGGCATTCATAATGCCACCTCTATCTAGTTTCAAAACATTTTCATCATTCCCAAATAAAACTCAGTACCCATTAAACAGTTACTCTACAATCCTCTCCTGGTATCTACTAATCTGCTTTCCGTTTCAATGGATTTTTTTTGTATATTTCATATAAATGAAATCATTCAGTATATAATGTGTTGTGACTGACTTTTTTCACTTAGTGTACCATTTTCAAGGTTCATACATGTTGTAGCATGTATCTGTATCAGCACATCATCTCTTTTTATGACTGTAGTATGGATATACTACAATTTGTTTATTCATTCATCCATTACAGACATTTGAATTGTTTCCACCTCTTGGCTACTGAGAATAATGTTATTATGAACGTTCGTGTATAAATATTTGAATACACGTTTTTAATTCTTTTGGATATATACCTAAGAGTAGAATTTTTGGGTCATATGGTAATTCTATGTTTACATAAGGGCAAAACTGTTTTCCATATCAGCCGCTCCATTTTACATTCCCACCACGAATGTGTGAAGGTTCCAATTTCTCCATATACTTGCCAAAACTTGTTATTCCACCCCAGCTTTTTGAAATACATAACTTAGTGTGTATAAAGCGGTATCTCATTATGGATTTGATTTGCGTTTCCCTAATGACTAATGATGCTGAGAATTTTTTCACATGTTTATTGACCATTTGTACATATTCTTTGGAGATCTGTCTATTCAAATCATTTGCCCATTTTTAAATTAGATTGTTTGTCTTTCTGTTGTTAAGTTATAAGAGTTCTTTGTATATTCCAAATACGAGACTGTTATCAAATACCGATTTGCAAATGTTTTTCCCATTCCAGGGGTTACCTTTTCTCTTTCTTCATAATGTCCTTTGATGCACAAAAGTTGACAAGTTTGCTTATGATATTTCTTGGCATGAATTTCTTTGGGTTTATCCTGTTTGGAATTCACTTAGCATTTGGAGTCTGTAGATTTATGTCTTTCGCCAAATTTGGGACATTATTTCTTCAAATACATTTTTCATCCCCACCTCATTCTCCTCTCCTTCAGGGACTCTGATGACACAAATATTAGATCTTCTGTTATAATTCTTAAAGGCCCTGAGATTCTTGGTTTTTGTTTTGTATTACTTTATTTTTTGTCTATTTTCTCTCTACTGTTTAGTTTGAGTGTTTTGTACAGTTCTACCTTCAAGTTCATTGATTTTTTTTCCCCTCTGTCTTCTCTATTCTGCTGTCAAGCCCACCTTGTGAGTTTTTTTTTACTTCAGTTGTTGAATTTTTTTGTATTATAAAATTTTCACTTGGTTCTGAGAGTTAATATTTTCTCATTTGTTTCAACGTGTTCATATTGTTCCTGAAACATTTTATGATAGCTGCTCTAAAATCCTGGTCAGATAATTACAACATTGTGTCATCTCGGTGTTGACTTTTTATTGTCTTTTCTCACTCAAGTTATGAGAGACTCTGGATCTTATTGAAATATTCTGTTTTAGTATCCTCCTCAGACTTTATGCTGTGGGGGAAGAGGGGCACCAGCTCTTTGCTATTGGGCAGGTGGGGTAGAGGTCCAGGTCTCCCACTGGACCTCCACTGACATCTGTTGTATGTTTGTGAGTTTCTTGTTATTGCTGAGGTTCTGGAGAGTCCCATGTGGCTCCACTGATACCAGCCCAGTGGGGAGGGGAAGGGTCTGAAACGTAGGGGTGGAAGTCCAGGCTTCTCGTGCACCTTGGCTAGTGGAGGTGGAGGTGAGCTGTTTGGCTGGAGTAGGGCAGTTATTGTCAAAAGCTTTCTGTCTTGTTAGGCTGCCTCTCTTCTCTTTCTTTGTCTTTTGGCTTTCTGGAGGCTTTTTTAAAAAATTGCACTCATTGGTGTTTCTAGGTTGCCAGTTTCTCTAACACCCAGTCCAGGTTATGTGAGGCAAAAAGAAAATCTAGGACGTTCACCACGTCATTTCTATGGTCCTGAGGTCCCTAGCCCATCTGCTTTTCTCCACTTTTCAGAACCTCATGTTTGCTTTATCTATAGTATTCAGGGTTTTGGCTTTATTCAACAGAAAAATTTTGGAGTACATCTATCTCATCTTGTTTCCAGTACCATTTTTGAATAGTCTGTTCTTTCTCTGACCTACATTGTTAGCTCTTGTCATATATCAAGTTTCTATAATGCATGAGAGTTTTAAAATATACCCAGGATTTGTTTTAATTAAATATGGTAAGGTGACAAACACAGAGACAACTGCCTTTGAAAGAAGTTTATTACAGTTCCCAAAAGGACTGGGCACATGATATCATGCAGGGCCATGTAGAGAAGTATCAGGGTCAGTCCTCAGGAGGCAGGAATGAGCGGAAGGCACGGCACAGGCTTCGCTGTAGTTTTTGCAGGAACGAATGGGTGAGGCAATGTAAGCTTTTTAGGATCAGCTAGTTTGACTAATTTCAGCAGGTTCTGGTCTCTAGGGGTGGATCCTAGTTGTCCAATATCTGGCCCTGGGCTGTTGTAGGACAGAGGAAATAATTGCTTGCTAAGTGAGAGTTAGATAAGGGAGAAGGTTGAGTGAACGGGTTTTGGATTGGTTGGCCTGCATGTGAAAACCTTGGTTACAAGCAAGTCTTTACAATCTCTGGAAATTAGCTAGCTCTGGGAGAAGCAGTCTCTCCAAGATTAGCAAGGCCACAAGATGTCAAAGCATCATAAAATACAAAAATAAAAACCATGATTAATGCAATGAGGTCTTTATTCTGATCAATTTGTCTAGCTTGTGTTCATAACAGAATGTCTTCATTACCATAGCAACCCCCCTTTTGTTGTTTTAAAATGGTATCTTTATTTTTTACTTGTCCCTTTGTTCTTCATTATATATTTTAGAATAAGCTTATCAAGTTCCATGAAAAATTCAGATTGTAATTTAGATTAAAATTTTGTCGACTCTATAAATTAACTTAGAAAGAGCTGAATCTTTACTCTGTTGAGCCTTCCTGTTCACAAACATGTTACGTCTTTACATTTATTGAAATTTTCTTTTTTTTTTCCCCAGTGAGATTTTATAATTTTCTCACTAAAGGTTATGCTCATCTTTTGTTAGCTTTATTACCAGGTAGGGTGTTAATTTTAGTTGCTAATTTTTGTTAGGAATAGTATCTTTTTTAAATTATGTTTTAAATTGTTTGTTGCTGGAATATATAAATGCATTTGACTTTTGTCAATAACTTTTGTATTATAACAATGAACTTTGCAATTATAATAATTTTCTACAGATTCTTTTTAGTCTAATTTGTATATCTTTAATTTCTTTTTGTTCAATTGTGCTGGCTAAGACTTCTTTATTACAATATTAAATAAGAGTCATAATAGAGAAATGTTTTCCTTGGTTCTGATTTTAAAAAGCTTTTAACATTTTACTTTTGAGGATGATTTTTGGTGTACATATTTGGAAGACAACTTTTATCAAGCTAAGGAAGTTCCCATTCTATTCCTTGTTTCCTAGAAGATTTTTTAAAGCGGGAATGGAGATGATCATAAAGTTTTAACCTTTCTTTTGTTAATGTGGTACAGGTTATTTTAAAAGGCTTTTTAATGAATTCAAAATCATTATTTAGGTTAAAATAACATAATATTTTAAATGAGAGCTTTATTAAATCAAGGTTGAAGTAAAAACAATAAAGTATGAGTCTGAAATTATTACAAGATCTTTTATTAACATAATCATTTTAGTCCATAAAGGGATTTGTGGTCAGCTCAATATTAAAGAGCTCTAAATCAAGAGGTTTTTCTGGCTGTAAGCAGATCACAACTGCCAGTTTGCCAAGTCATTTGTAAAAATGTCTGGTTCTACATACAGGCCTTTTTAAAAAAATTGCAGTGATTGGAAAATGTAACACATTTCGGTTAGGAGAGAATTTCATCCCCGCCCCCAGGTGTGTCACTGCCTCCTAACTCTTCAAAGTCCAACAGTAAAAAGTCCTGGAAGAATAAGAGAGAGGAGGGAGCAGGGACCTCAGCACTCAGCACGCCTTCCTTGATTGCCCATAATTGTAGATGTCGGCCTCTGATATTTCAGGCTAGCTTTGGGTCTACACTGTAAAATACACATCTTGCAGAAATGCAAAACAAACTTGTATGTCTTTATGGACAAATATTAATCATTTTAGTCAAAGTAGATTATTTTTTAAAATTCCAAATACATTTTTGGATGAGTAATGATTTAATTAGAATACAAAATTATTATTGTTCTTTCTGGCTGTGAATAGTAATCCAGTGTTTTGTAGTTATAATATGATATGACACAATAGCACATACACAATGCACTCTCAGATTCAATCTGATATACATAGGTAGGCAATAAGAGTTAGCACGAAATAGTCTACCTGGAAAAATCTTTAAAAGTTACTTCATCTGAAATATTCAAGAAGAGATCTAATGGCTATACGTGTTACTTCCACAGGAAATTAATGATTGGATAATTTATTAATTAATGAAAACAGTGTCTAGAAATATTTTTTGATTTATTTTCAATGATGAGTTCTCCCAATAGAAATATTACAAAACAAAAAGACATAGGCATTAAAACCAGAATATCTGGGCATAAGTTAAAGCTCTGCCTTTTTACTAATTGTGTGACCTGGGGCAAATACTTTAGCTCTGTAAGCCTTTATTTCCTCAGCTATAAAATGGTGTCTATAATGGTTAACTCCTAGAGCTGTTACAAAGATTAAATAAATTGAGGCATGTTGAATGACGAGATAATAGAGGTTCGCAGTGTGGTGCTCTAATTCCCTTCTAGTAAAACAGCATTACCATTCTGTGGTACAGCATGATGATTATGAGCAGGGACTCTGAGGCTTCACTGCCAGAGTTGACTCCTGGCTGCACCATCTCAACAGTTGTGTGACCATGGGCAAGCTACTTAAACTCTCCACGCCTCACTTTTCTCATCTATAAAATGGGCGTAACAAGAGCACTTTCCTAATAGGGCGGTAGTGAGGATTAAATGACTTTATTCATGTAAAATGCTTAGGATGGTGCCTGGGACATAGGAAATGCTATATACATGTTAGCTAATATTATAATGAGATACTCATAGCTTATTATATTGGCATATCTCATAATTAGTACATTTATAAATACAGCTGTGATCAGCAATATGTGGATGGGTGTAATTTTTGACTTGAATGCCAGAGGTGCAGTGTAGCGGGTGGAGAAACAGAGGAGGCCATACAGTCCCCACTCTCAGCTGTGAACACTTTGCCCAGACAGCCATCTTTGCAGATTCTAGCTCAGGGCATAGGGGAAAAGGAGCAAAGACATTACATTTCCCCATGGTGCCACTTACTATCACTTACTAAGCCATAGCTTTAATGAACACCAATATTTTTAAGTTCCATTATAAATGATGTTTATAGTGAAAACCGTATTATAACAGCATTAAAGGAATGTTCTAAAGATGAAAAACAAATCAACTACAAACATACCTGACACAAAAGCTGATTTCATTTTTCAGTTTCCCTCTAGTTTTTGTTTATGTGCATATACAGTATGTATTCACACAGTCGCTGTCGCTGTGTACATACAACTCTATACTCTTTTTACTCATTTAACATTAATTGATATCCCTTTTCCCTGTTAGATAGTCTTTATAATTATTGTATTTATTGATGGCTACACAGTCAAGTTGATAGGCTATAATTATTCCTTTTTTGAAAATCAAAATGTTCACCTTTTGCATACTGTAGAACTCTATATTTGAATAATAGTAAAGGACATAAATTATAAAAGAAAAGGAAATCAAAGACCTAAAACTCCTATGGCAGGAGGAAAGAGAGGAGAGAGAGTATTTGATTGCCTAAGAGCTTTGAAATCCTATAATTTGATTTCGCACCAGACTTCTACCCCAAATGCTTTATTTAACATATCTATTTTTAAATTTAAGAGAATTAAAAAGCAGTTGCATGTGACAGGTCTGTGGAGGTTCATTATACCATTGTCTACATTTGTATATGTTTGAAACTTCCTATAATTAAAAACATTTTTTAAAAGAATGTGCTTTAAAAAATTTTTTTTTCCAACACCTTTGGAAATAGTTTGAAGTATCTATTGGTAAGCAGACCACCTCTAGCCCAAGTGGCACCTTGGTGAGAATTTTTAAGGTCTCTCTTCCTCAAAAGCCTTTGCTTCTGTCTTCTAGGAAATTGTTGTAGTGGTTTGTACATCTTCGATATCTACACTGGGAATGGTGCCTCTTTGAACATGGTGCTCTTGTGTCATGTACAGCTTCCCACCATCTGCAGAGGCCCTGCTTGGGTTTCACTACACTGCTGTTGAGAACATCTTCTTTAAGAAGATGAGGCAGGGAGTAGAAGGAAGAGATGGAAGCCAAAGCTGTTTCATTGTTGGTGGCCTTTACTAAGAAAGGGGTTGTCGGCAGTAAATGATGGTACAGCAGGCCATGTCCTCCCCACCCACCTCAGGCTGAGACCATTGGACCTACTGACACAACACATCCTATAGGTGACATTTCAGAGTCACTAGATTTATGTGCTTTGTTGGAGTGTCCTGACAACACAGTTGCTAAGGCCAGGTCTGTCCTTTCTCCTGGTAACTCTGTGACTCAGTTGAGTGCCCCAGTGTCTCATGTCCTACCTTCCATCATACCCTAGTCCCATCTATCTCAATGTTGCTGTCAGAACATCTACTTTTGACCTTCCTTCTGATTTTTGTTCTGTCCTGGTATTGGTAAGTCCTTTCCCTGTAGGAGGTGAGTCCTATCTTCCTCTCATATTTTGAGGAATTCTTCAATTCCTGATTCCCTTGTCCATAGCCTACTGTTTCATGAGGCATCTTGCAACACAGTAGATGTCAGGAGGCTTGTCTCATGTTCAGGGGTCCTGGGCCCCTGTGAAGAGATAGAGACCAAGCTACCAATGATGTAAAGTGGTAGATATTGTGTCTTGATTAAAGAGAAATAGAAGACAGCTCCATGAGATCCAACAGGTGGTCTGATTAGTGATAAAAGAAGTCAGTGCAGGATACTTACACATAACCATTCTCAGGGGTGAGCTCTTTAGAGCAAGAACAGTGTGATGATCCCTTCAGAAATTCTCACAGTGGCATGGGGCCTGGCACTCCGCAGCATACCACATATGTTTGTTGAATGAATAAATGAAACTTTGGGTCAATAAAATAAAGTACAGAACATGTGTATTAGGACTAAAGGAATATAGACCAGATAACCAATCTGAGTGAATGAGAGTAATGAAAAAGACTTTTAACAGGAGGGAAATTCTTTTAGAAACTGAAGGATAGAGAGGAGTCTAGTGTAGTGGTTCCAGCACATAGCTTCACTGATGATACTGTGTGATCTTAAACAGTTACTTAAACTTTCTATGCCTCGACACTCATCATCTCCCAAATGAAGCAATGATAGTGCATACCAGATGAGTGTAGGGTTGTCTAGGAGGCCTCAGTGAGTTAATGAGTTAATAGAGCCTGGCAGTCAATAAATGGTGGTTAACAACATCATATGACACCACTTCTTTGCATTCTTGGACATTGTAGACACTTGAGGAAGATAAGACCTGAATATTAAATATGAATAGACAATCGAGGAAAGCCAGGCACATAAGGAAAAACAGCAACACAAAATTAACAGTAATGATTATTATCATAATCATTATTACTAATATTTATTAAGTGCTTATATGCTAAGAGATGTTTAATCATTTAGCATGGATTAAACCTCTTAATCTTTACAATTTTATTTCACAGAGAGGAAACAAAGGCATAGTGAGCTATCCTTTTTTACTTTATTAAAAAAATAACAGAATGAAAGAAATTTTCGGAAAAAGAAAATATGATTGTCTCTACTCCTATTCTTCATACAGAACATTTTCATTTTCCTAAATTATTTTCTAGTCATTGTTCATACCCAACTTGTTTTTTAAAATAACTTTATTTTTCATATAAAAATGACGCATGCTCATAAAAAAGTTCCAAGCAATAAAAGTACAAATAAGAGAGCAAAATAGATGATACTTAAGAACAGAATGCTGCTCACGTCACTGGTGTGTCTAGTGTTCAAGTATGAATCATTGAAGTAAAATATTACTTCACGGAACTTGGAGGATTTTGCTACTATTGAATAAAGGCACACTTAAAATTTGTGTTATGAAGTACTAAACTACATGATGTACCAAGAACTTTTCAGTCCTCAGATTATAAGAGGTCTGATAAGGTCCTTTGTACAAGACATTAGAAACTGTATCATGAGGCCTCTTCTTGAAAATTTGATAAATATTATCTTCTTGATAAATAAATTATTGATATTTTCTGTCTGTTCATTAGAGACCCAAGGCTTCCCGCACTAAACCAAAAGTCCAAGATATCTACTGTCTGGATCATAAGCATTCTGAGAAAATAAGGTAATACTTTTCTTAGCATATGAGGAGATATTGTTGACTTATGTAACTCCTGGAAAAAAAACTGTTATTCAGACTTTTGTGAAGAGTTTGAGTCTGAAAAGAATCTGTTGAGAAAGAGAATTTGTAATATCTCATAATTTCAAAGCTGAAGAAGTTCTAGTTCACCACTTATGTTTAGAGGTAAGGAAACGAACCAGAGAGATTGAGGGGGCTGCCAAAAGTCACAATGAACTGAAACCAGAACCCAAGGTTCTTGATGTGTAGTCATTTCAAGATATATATTCCTATTCGTGTCTTGGAAAATGGGGAAAGAAGGGAAAAAAAGAGCAGGTAGTGGAAATAAATGCTCAAGACCAGCCATTTTATTAGTCAGAAAGTAAAGCTTTCTGGAAAGTTCCCTAATTTCTGAATAAACTTCAGCCAATTTCCAGGATTAGACTAATGAAAACATAAGACTTTAAAAGATTTCAGAAAGTATTCTCTTGCCCTTTTAAATGCAAAATAAGCAGATTTCAAAAGCACTTCACAGGTATAACTGCTACCTTTCAGGTATAACCTGAAAGGTAGCAGTTATACCTGTGAAGAAGGAAGAGAGAGGGCTTGCATACTGGTGCCCTCATCCACTCTTACAGATCTCCAGTGAGACCAAGGGAGCTGTGAGGCCCTGAGTCAGGGCTTTATGCCAGCATTACACAAGTGGATGATAAAGAAATGCTTGGTGGGATTTTCTCAAGCTCACATCCCTGTGAACCCTGTTATTATCATTTGTCAAAATTAGCATAGGTTTTCAGTGATAGAGGGCTGCTCCCTAAAGCCCCACTGGGGTTGCTCCCTTGAGCACCAAGGCCCACACACTTTCAGGGGTTGCTCAGCTCGTAGATGTATGCAACCCTAAGAGTCGCTAATGTTTTCGCAGGTGTGCCTCAAGAGCACCAAACACCAGATTCAAAGAATGGAGTAACACCACAAAGAAAGACTACTGCGTAATAAACAAGAATGTTGGGAACAGGAAGCTAGAAAGGCTTCCAGTGGGCTTGAAGCTTGCTGTGTTTGGCATCTTCATCATTGTGGTATTTGTCTACATAACTGTGGAAAAGAAGCCACTCTTTGGTTAAGTGCTTTAGGAGCATAGCAATGATTGCCTCCAAGCTCTCCTGCTTCAAGAAGGAACAGGACTGCTCTTAAGGGGAAAGGCCAGCCATGTAGCCAAGTAGTCTTCCTTTGCACTGTATCCGAGCTCAGCCAGGTGGAAGGAATGAGGGGAAGAAGCAGGCACTTGTATCAAAGAGTTGGATTATAGGGAAGTCTCCCAGTCATGTCAGCCATCATTAAAGGGGCTTCCACATTGGAGCACACTTCTAAAAAAGAAACTGTGCCTGAGTTTTTCTTTTTAACTATGGTGACAAGTCATCGATCACATTTCATTCACTCTTTAAATTGTAGTCAACTATAGAAAGGCCACAAAAGGCAATTAACAAAAAAAGAGTGTGTCTAGTTTGGCAAACACAAGGAAATATCTAACATCACCAGTAATGAAAAGAAAATAATTTAGCATTTTTACCATTGAAACTTAGCAAGTTTTGAAAAAATAAGGTCTAATGAGGGAACATAATGACCATGGCCTCTGGAACCAGACAGAGCTTGGTCAGCACCTGGCTCCTCTGTGTATTGGTTCTGTGGCCTTGAGTGAGTTACTTGTCTTCTCTGAGCTTCAGTTTCAATTTCGAAAGTAGGATTAGAATAGACCTGTTAGGGTAAAGAAGAATTCGAAGAAATAATGCAAATAAAGTACTTAGTGTGGTTCATATCTGACTAATAGTAAGCCCCTAATAAATGCTCAATAAATGTTTAAGAAATATTACAGTTTAGCACAATACTTCTACTTCTAGGAGGAGCTAATTTTAGATACAGACAAGTCTTAAGTACCAAGAAGTTGACTGCAGCAATTTTTATGGTAGCCAAAATGTAGAACCAACCCGAATATCTAACAATAGGGGAGTGTTTTAATAAGTTGAAGTATAGCCTCTTGATAGATAATTTTATAATAATTAAAAATATTAAGAGTTTATTGTAAGAGAAAATTCTTATTCAAAAAAATTTTATAACAGCTTTATTGAGATATAATTTACATGCCATATTATTCACCTACTTAAAGTGTACAAGTCAATGATTTTTAGTATATTCATAGAGTTGTACCACCACCACCACAATCAATTTTAGAATATTTTCATCATCCTTAAAATACTTTTTAAAATAATAAAAAATGACACAGATTTGTTAGTATTGTGTAATCACAACTGTACAAAAAACACTGGAAGAAAATATGTTACCAGTACTTCAGTGATGGGACTCTGATTTTCTTTTTTTTTTAATTCTACTTTTCTATATTTTTTAAGATTTCTATAAGCACGGTGTGTTAATTTGCTAATGAGAGAAAATAAATTTTAATTTTTAGAACTTATATACTGTATTACAGTTTGCAAGGAAAACAAAACTCCAGTAAGGCCAAATTAGGGATTACTTTTATCTCACAAAAATAAATTTGGAGCTTAAGATATATATTATTTTTAAAAATAACCAAATGTAATATGATTCTAATTCAAATAAACCAATTGTGAAAAAAATATGATTAAGAAAATTTGAGACCAATAAGATAATCAGTGATATTAAGAGATACTTGAACTTATTGAGCAGCAGCAGCTATTCTGTGACCATGAGGTAAAAAGACTAAGAGAAAGGCTGAGATAATCAGAGACACTGGCCTGCTATCTTTGAACTGCTGAAATGAGTTCTGCAGTTCAGGCCATTGCATTAACATCCAAGACAGAACTTACAGGACTAACCACATCACACTGCCAGCTCTGTGTTACGTATTTCGTCCAGAACACTAAAGAAGGCTGGGAAAGTAAGCATTTCAGCTTTAGCAGCCTCTTTATTAGATAGACAAGAGAGAAGAGAATCAGGTATAAGAATAGGAGAAAGCAACCTACAGTGATGGTCACATGTTCTTTAAAAAAGACATTTCTGCAGCTATAATTGAAAAGTAAAAATAGGGAATTCTGGTCAAGGTGGCGCAGTAGGTATACACTGCTCACCTCCTCATGACCATATCAAAATTATAACTAAATGGCAGAACAACCATCATCAAGAGTTGTCTGAGGTCTGGCTGAATAGGAGTCCTATAACTGGGGACATACATAAGAGGCCACCTTGAGACTAGTAGGAGAAGCAGAGATGCACCATGTGTGGTGGTTGAAAATCAGGAGAGATATCTTGGCTGTAGTGGTCCCCCCAAAGGAATGAGAGGTCCCAATCCCACAGTAGGCTCACCAGCCCAGAGTTCCAGTACCAGAAAGAGAAATCCCCACAATCCATGGCTATGACAACCAGTGGAGATTGTGGCTGAATGACATGGCAGGAGTCGCAGATATTTCTCTTAAAGGGCTTGTACACAGACTTACTCAGTGATGGACTCACTCATTCTGAGCTCCAGCACTGGGACAACTGCTCAAAAAGTGCCAGGGACATACAGGGAGAAACTTAATTGTCTAGAAGGGACAGCTTTCCCAGACAGAAATGCTAGCAGAATCCATCGTTCCTTTGTTGAGCCTTCACTCCTCCCAGAACACAGGCAGCTGCCATATCTAAGTCTCCATCAACCTGGCTAACACAGGTTGCCCTGCCCAAGTGATTCCCTGAGATCCCACCCCTCCCAACTTGCAAACCCACCCAAGCCTCTTCCAGTGGCTTTTCCATATAAAAAAAACCTGTCTTGGCTCATGTTGCAGACTTTTCTAAAGTCTCTTAAAGGTTCACAGAACCCAAACAAGCAACAATTGGCCTTGGCATGCCTTGTACCTTTTGCTGAGCAACACCAAGCCTGGCACTAGTAGCAGCCAACCTCAGTTCACAGCTTGGCCTCTCAAGGTTCCTCTAAGCCCAGCACAGGTGGTAGCCATCTTCAGATTGCTTGGTGACTCTTGCCAGGTGGCCCTAGACAGTGCACAGTCTGCAGCTCCTCCATTGACAACCAGTCAGCCCAATGGTCAATCTCTCCCAATGACAAGCAAACAGCAACCAAGGCTCAACTACAACAAGAGGGCACACACAACCCATATAAGGGACAATCGGGAGCATCCAGCTCAGGTGACCAGGGAAGACTGTGCCACTGGGACTCACAGCACGCTTAGTAAATAAAGCCACTCTACTGAGACTGGAAGACATAGCAGCCCTACCTAAAACATAGAAATAAACACAAGTAGGCAGTCAAAATGGGGAGACAAAGAAACATGTCCCAAATGAAAGAACAGAACAAAGCTCCAGAAAAAAAAAAAAAAAAAAAAAAAAAAAAAAAAAAAAAAACTAAACAAAATGGAGACAAATAATCTACCAGATACAGAGTTCAGAACACTGGTTATTAGAATGCTCAATGAACTTAGGGGAAGTAGATGAACTTGGTGAGAACTTAAAGAGATAGAAAACATCAAAATGGAGATAGAAACCATAAAAAGAATCAGTCAGAAATGAAGAATAAAATAATTGAAATGAAGCCTACATTAGAGGGAATCAACAGTAGATTAGATGAAGCAGAGGATCCAATCAGTGATTTAGAAGATAAGGTAGCAGAAAACACCCAATCAGAACAGCAATGAGAAGAAAGAGTCTTAAAAAATGAGGATAGTTTAATGGACCTCTGACAACATCAAGTGTACTAACATTCACATCATAAAGGTACCAGAAGAAGAGAGAGAACAAGGAATTGAAAACCTATTTGAAGAAATACTGATGGAAAATTTCCCTAACCTGGCAAAGGAGATAGACCTACAAGCTTAAGAAGTGAAGAGAGTTCCAAACAAGATGAACCCAAACAGGCCCACATCAAGACAAATCATAATTAAAGTGCCAAACTTTAAAGACTAAGAGTATCTTAAAAGCATCAAAAGAAAAGCAACTAGTTGCCTACCAGAGAGCTTCCATGAGACGGTCAGCTGATTTCTCAAATAAAACATTGCAGGCCAGGAGAGATTGTCATGAAATACTCAAAGTGATGAAAAATAAGGACCTACAACCAAGATTATTTTACCCAGCAAAGCTATCATTTATAATTGAAAGCCAGATAAAGAGCTTTCCAGACAATAAAAAGCTAAAGGAGTTTATCAACACCCAACCAGTATTCCAAGAAATTCAGAGGGACTTGTTTAAGAAGAAAAAGAAGGGGGGGGGGAAGATTAAAAATATGAATAATAAAATGGCAATAACTACATATCTATAAATAATTACTTTAAATGTAAAAGGATTAAATGCTCCAATCAAAAGATAGGGTAGCTGAATGGATAAGAAAATGAGACCCTTATATATGCTACCAGAGACTCACTTCTAATTGAGAGACACACGCAGACTGAAAGTCAAAGAATGGAACAAGATATTTCATGAAAATGGAAATGAAAAAAAAAGTACTTGAGATAACAATACTTATACCAGACAAAATAGACTTTAAAACAAAGGCTATAACAAGAGACAAAGAAGGGCGCAATAATTCCACTTCTGGGTATTTATCCAAAGAAACCCAAAATACTACTTTGAATGGACATGTGAATCCATATGTTCATTGCAGTGTTATTTACAATAGTGAAGATATGGAGGCAATCTGGATGTCCATCAGAGGATGAATGGATAAAGAAGAGGTGGTACATATACAATGGAATATCACTCAGCCATTAAAAAATTCTTTTAAAGAATGAATTCTTGCCATCTGCAACAACATGGATGGACCTAGAGGGTATTATGCTGAGTGGAGTAAGGCAGAGAAAGACAAACGCCATATGATTTCACTTACACGTGGACTCTTAAGAACAAAACGGAAACAAACTCATAGATACAGAGAACATTTTGAGGGTTGCCAGATGGAAGCGGGGTTGGAGGAGTGGGTGAAAAAGGGGTAGGGATTAAGAAGTACAAAATAGTCATAGGGATGTGAAGTACAGCATAAGGAATGTAGTTAATAATATTGTAATAACTATGTGTGGTGTCAGATGGGTACTAGACTTAGGATGATCACTTCATGAGTTATATAAATGTCTAATTGCTATGTTGTATACCGAAACTAATATAATATTGTATGCTAACTATAATTTAAAAATAAAAAAATATTTTAAAAAGAATAAAACAGAAAAAATAAAATATAAATATAATTTTAAAAATTTTTAAAGGACACATTTGTTATTAATAAGATCAAGCATTATACTAAATAAATTTCTCCTAGAAGATTTCTTTGGTATTTTGAACCTTTGCCAGTTCTTTCTATAAATCAGAATCTTGTAATCAATTTAAAGAGACTACACAAGACATCTAATTAGTGCTTTACCACTCAGTGTGTGGGTCCCCAACCTGCAATATTAGTGTCTTAGGCCCCACCCTAACTGGAATCTGCATTTTAATAGGATCCCAGGATTCCTGGACATATTAAAATTTGAGAAGCACTGCTGTGATCCATGCCCCTCAGATGCTTATGTAGGAGGAGTCCTAGCTCAAGCCTAAGCCATACTGACTCTAAAAGTCAGACCAGGAGACCAGGGGTAGGTCCATCAGGAGGAGTCTATTACATTGGAGACTCGTTCCCCCTTTGCAAAAAACTTGTCTTAAAGGAAGAGACTCAGGCATACGAGTTTGATCCCAGGAACTGTTTCACTATTCATATAATAATTTATTTACACCTCGGGTGGCTGAGACAACTGTATTGGTGAGCAGACATGGGCATCTTCACGAGACTCCCAGGAGGAGAAGGAGGAGCTGCAAATTGCCTGGTGCAAGTAGGGTGGGAGGCGGGGGAAGGGGGTTAGTTAAAACCCCTATGCTTAGAGAACTCTAAAATGCACTGGCCCTGTTTTGTGAATATTTGTGATATGACCCAAGTATTTCATGAACTCTTTAAGGCTCACCTTCCCTTGGTAATCTGGGGAAGTGTGTATGGGCAGTGGGGCTGACTGTCGTCTCAGGACCACTGTCCTTGCTGCCACCAAGCTGACCTCAGCAGAGGGCTGATACAAAGAAGGCTCCTTTTCCCATTGCTGCCCTGTCCCTAAATTCTCCACAATACGATAACACAGGCAGCGTGTATAACAGGCTTTTCTGAAATTTTAGACATAATAAGCTAAAATATGGGGAGGGGAGAAATGTCCTCAGTGCCTTTCCCAACAACAGCATCATCTACCCACCTCCACCCCATCTTACGCTACATGGAACCAGCAGAAGCCATGACATTGAGATTATTTTGACCTTGGGCCAAATCAAATTCTCAGGCAGGGCTCTCTCCTCCAGTAGTCTCAGCAATAGAAAAGGAATGCTATAGAGATTTATTCCCTTGTCGAGAGCAAACTCCTGGCCATCGGGATGTTTTATTTTTCCAGTACTAACTACTCATCTGCCTGCCTTACAAATCTTGGAGCTCCTTGGGTTGGGGACTGTACCATAATCATCTCTGGATCTCTTCTCAAAGTGAAGTCTTCACTTCGTCCAGAATGAGCCCACATCCTTTTCAAGCCATTTCAAACCCAAACAGACATATGAAATTACAAAACCAATACCCCAGATTTTGCCTCCTATTTATTCTTGTGAGAAGTTCCTAAAATGAGCAAACTGCTGTTGAAAGGCGTTCCCAATCAACCTCATTATGCAGTGTTTATCCTTTTAACAGGCTGTCATTCCCAGGGCTCCTGTAATACTCAGTATTCGTTTCTGTAAATGTCACTATTTACCTCGGGGTAAGACCTGCTGCCCAGAAAGGGGATTCTTCCTCTCTGATTGCCAACCAGTTAAGTGGAGTGCTGGCTGGTGGAACAGAATTCAGCTAATTGCATGTCACACAGGGGCGGTGGATTTCACGGGCTTGTGTTCCACATATGGGGCAATGAGCCCTATTCCATCACATGTGTGCCGTTTAAATCTCTACCCAGCCAACACTCAGGCTGGCAGATGGAAGAAATTTTTAAAGGCTCTATTTCTGGTTTTCGACATTCAGAGAAACACTGTGCTACCACCTCTTAAAAATAATTGGTTAAGTACCAAGTTATTTTCATTGCCACAGTCATAAATAAAGAAGTGCTAGACCACATTATTCATATCTGTAGTAGTTGACGATGATTCTCACATGCAAGGAAAAGGAGTATTGATGTTTGGGAGGTTGTCTTTTCTTGCTTCTTTCCTTTCCTTCTCTCCTCAAACCCCATCCCCATCCCTAGTCAAAAAAAAAAAAAGTCTTGATTAGAGTAACATGAAGGGGTTGATCTTTGAAGTAAAATAAAACTTTACTATTTCCTGAAGCAAGAAATTATCTCAAGACTAAAATAAGAAAGTGCCTAACCAACTTAGCATTTGATTCTAGGGAAGATTTCCCATAGAAACTTGGAAAGCAGAAAATGAAAGGGAAGCCAATTAGTGTGTCAAGCCATGCTAGCTTTTAACAAGCTTGCTCAAGAAGAAATGAACCCGTTAAGAATGTCCTCCAAGGCAAATGTGACTGTCATCCTGGGCTCCCTTGATACCTTGGTGCGCAGCCTGGTCACGCTTCTTTCCAGTTCACTGTGGCAAAGCAGGTGAGTGAAGAGCAGGGAAAAAATGTGTGGAGGTGTTACAGCTCGGCGCTAGTCAGCACTGTTACAACGAGCTCCCCAAGCTCCCCGCATTACGGGACCACAGTCACTGAAAAATGAAGGCTCCTGCGAATGCTCTGTGTGTGGGTGTAACCTAACACAGCACTGCCTAATGAATCAGTCTCTGGTGAGCCAGAAGGGGGCTGCTGTAGGTGCGAGGCAGATGTGAATGAGGACATCTCTCCTCACTTCCTGGCAACGAAAGACTGGTGTGACAACTACAGTTCCTAGAGAGCCGTCTTAAAATCTTCTTTGGAGTTCAAGGATTAGCTCACAATTTGTGGAGGGAACAGGATGAGTTTCTTTCTTCCTTCCTTCCTTCCTTCTTTCCATCCTTCCTTCCTCTCTCTCTCTCTCTGTCTCTCTCTCCCCCTCCCTTCGGAGAGTCCGCTACTGTTCTGACTGGAGGGCAGCTCCTTTCTCTTTCACAGGAACGGTGTCAGGCGACCCCTGAAATGGGCAAATAGGAGAAGGGCGAGTTCGCAACCTGAAAAAATAAGGGTGTCCCTGATGCTGGGAAGAGCACATTTTTTCTACTTACACAGCTGGAGAGTTGAAACCCGGTCTCAGTGGGGCAACTAGGGGGAAAGCGCCCTGAGCAAGGAATCGGGGAATCCAGGCTCCAATTCCAAGTCTGCCCTCGGCTACTTATGGGAATGGAGGGCTTTTCTGGAGTCTCAGTTTCTTCATCTGTACAATGTGCACCAGAATTCTGAGTCAGAATCTAATTAATGAGCTCAGTGAAATAAGTCAGTCACAAAAGAAAGAACACTGTGCGACTCCACTTGTATGAGGGACCCAAAGGAGTCAAGTTCATAGAAATAGAAGGTAGCATGGTGGCTGCCTGCGTCTGGAGAGAGGAGGAAATGGAGAGTTTTTGTTTAATGGGTGTGGGGTTTCAGTTATAGAGGATGAAAAAAGTTCTAGAGAGGGATGGTGGCAATGGTTGCACAGCAGTGTGGCTGAGCTTAGTGTCACAGTTAAAAATGGTTAAAACGATGAATTATATGTTATGCGTCTTTTACCACAATTAAAAAAAAAAAAGGAAGAAAGCAATTACCCATAGCATTGCCTCACAATATAAGGAGTCTCAAACTCAAACATCCATGGGGCCAGGCAAGTCGTATGAATGAATGTGAGCCCAATGATTTGCAAAACGCCCATTACACCGGAGGGGGCAGCAGCTCCCCGGCCCAGCCAAGACTTGCCATGTGGCAATGTGGGTAAGTTTTTCAAGAAAAGTGAAAAATTCTAGAGATTTAGGTGAAAGTTCTGAATCCTTCAAATTGGCAACTAATTCAAAATTTAAAAAAACAACTGTGGGCCAAAGTACACCTACAACTTAGATTCCACTTGCAAGATTCTAGTTTCCTCCTCTGTGTAGAGAGCCGATCTGTATCGACTGATTCCCTTTTCTTCTTCCTTTGTCAGAAGACCACCCCACATGTCTCCCTCAACAACAGGTTGTGGCCAAGACAAGCTGTACCTGGACAAGTCTCTCTACTTTCCACACTGTGTGCCCATGGGAACCCAACTGGAACATACCAGAACAGGCGAGGTATACGCCACTGTAACAGATGTGCTGGCATCAACATCGTGGTGGTTCTAATAGAACCCAGTAGAGATGTGGGGGTTTTATGCCCATTTCCTAGCCCCCAAATTCACTATTTCTTATGATTTTTTTTGGTTTTCTCAATGGAGATCTAGTGAATTTGTCCTTAACTATCCCATCACACTCTATGCCATCCATCTCTTGATTTCTGTTTTAAAACCAATCAACTTCTTCACTATATCTGATATCCATTCTCATTACCATATTCAGAAGTCAGGCGATATCTTGCACCTTTCTTGATTTTTGACAAGTGTGGAAAAAACATCCCAGTACATGAGATCTCAGGGTATAGGGATTTTAGCTTATGGGAGTAGTAACAGCCATGCAGATTCTAGAGGTCACTTATACTGTATTTCCAACATAAGCCCAATATTGCAACTTGACAAAAGAATAGGCAGCTTTCTGCATTTGCTAGCAGTTTCGTTTAAAGGTAGGCCAGTACTTGTAAAAGTAGGCCATTTGGGGAGATATAGGGAACACATCACTAATCACCTGCCAGGCTGCTGCTTGCTTATATCAAATCTGGTAGCAAAAAGGAGAAATTTGGGCATTTCCTTAGGCTAGACTTTCTACAATTAATTCTCAGTGACAGCACAGATGTCTCCTGCTTGTGAGAAGCCATCAAAAGCTTCTTTTTGATGTGATGTGCTCTCCCAAAGTGGGGAAGCAAAAGTATTGCTTAAAGGAACAGATCTGCACTCTCAGCAAATCCTGGTGATGATGGGATGGTTGTGGCCCTGTAGTCAAGGAGTCCTTCTGTCTACTCTTGTGGTCCAGCGTGGCCTGATGCCCAGTGGTACCACATTCAGCTGGGAAATTTTTCCAGATAACTACAGTTTGCCTCTTTGAGAGCAGTGGCAATTTCCCTCCTAACTGCGAATTATTCTGCTTACATTTATGCAGAGCCTACTATGTGCCGGATCCTGTGCTAGAAGCTGGGATATAATAAAGTTCACCATCTAATGTGGGAAGCAGAGACCTAAACGTAGGGTTATAACTTTTTCAAAGCATGTGAGTGGATGCTATTTTAGCACTCTGCCTAGATCCCCTTCCCAGCCTAGTGTGCCCACCCCTGCTGTGTGGGTTGGCTGCTCAAGGCTTATGCATGCCCCTCTCCTCCTGAGAGTTGCCCTCATGTGGTGGGGGCTGCTTCTCCTGGTCAGTTATACCCACCTTGGGCAGCCACAGCCAAAGACTGATATCAAAAAACAAAATGTGGGGAGAAGACAACTCTGCAATGAAGACCCACTTTCCTCCACATCTACCATAAAGCAGACCAAGGCTAGACTTTCGCTTGGACCCCGGTTCCATGTGGCTCTTTCCCCTCATCTTGCTCCAGACCCTTATGGGTCTTTCTGAAGAACACTTCTGTAATAAGCCACATGCCCCAAGTGCCTACCTCAGACTCTGCTTCTAGGAAACCCAACCCATGACAGTGTTATGGGGATGATATTTGATAGAAAATTTCCCGAAGTGTTATACCCTTCTTTGCCTTTTTAAGCAAAGAATCTTAAATATAATTTGCAGGAGAAAATATTTGCAAATCATATACCTGATAAGGGGTTAATATCCAAAATGTATAAAGAACCTGTATAACTCAATAACAACAACAACAACAAAAACAATCTGAATGAAAAATAGGCAGAAGGTCTGGATAGACATTTTTTTTTTCAAAGAAGACATACAGATGGACAACAGGTACGTGAAAAGATGCTCAACATCGTCAGGGAAATGCAAATCAGAACCACAATGAGATATCACCTCGCACTTGTTAGAATAGCTATTATCAAAAAGAAAAGAAATAATGTGTTGGCGAGGATGTGGAGAAAAGAAAACTCTTTGATGGGATTGTAAATTGGTGCAGCCATTTATGGAAAACAGTACAGAAGTTTCTCAAAAAATTACAAATAACACTACCATATGATCCAGGAATTCCACTTCGGGTATTTGTCCAAAGGAAATAAAAATATTAATTCAAAAAGATATATGCACTCCCATGTTCATCGTGGTATTATTTACAATAGCCAAGGTATGAAAGTGACCTAAGTGTCCATTGACTTTATCCAGCTGAATGGATAAAGAAAATGTGGTGTATATATACAATGGAATACTATTCAGCCATTAAAAATAATGAAATCTTGCCATTTGGGACAATATGGACAGATCTTGAGGGTATTATGCTAAATGAAATAGGTCAGATAGGGAAAGACAAATACCATATGATCTCATTTATTTGTGGAATTTAAAAAACAAAACAGAAAAACTAAGTTCACAGAGAACAGATTGGTAATAACCAGATGCGGGGGCAGAGGAGGTGTGAAATGGATGAAGGGGGCCAAAAGGTACAAACCTCAAGTTACAAAGTAAATAAGTCATGGGGATGTTATATACGGCATGGTGACAACAGTTAATAATACTATATCGCCTAATGAAAATTGCTGATAGTAGTTCTTTTAAAAGTACTCATCACAAGAGAAAAAGGTTTTCTAAGTATGGTGTCAGATGTTAACTAGACTTTTTGTGGCGATCATTTCACAATATACACAAATTTCAAATTATTATGTTCTATACTCGAAACTAACATAATGTTATGTGGCAATTATACCTCATAAAAAAAAAACATACAATTTTGCATATTTTGGAATGACTTCTCCTTTCATTTCCTCCTCAGTAAAATGTGGACATTGAATGAGATGATCTTGCCAGCTCTTAAGTGTTTTTAACCATGAGCATCACTTTGGGAATGGAGTGGAGAGACAGACAACCCTGGGTTCAGAGTCTGACCTCGTAGCTAACAGCAGAGGGTCCTCGCAAGCTGCCTGGCCATGCTGAGTTACAGTTCCTTCACTTGCTGAGTGGGGCAGTGATATCTATCTCAGGGTTGCTATGTGAACTAAGTGAAATCATCTGTAGTGAAGCATATGGTACAGCACCTAGCAATAAATGACAGCTATTATATTATAATGTTATTTTAATACCATATTAAAATAGGGATGTCTATAGAGGTCTATAGAGATAGACATCTATAAGTGACTTGCCCTACACTAAGTAGTCCTAGAATGCTGTGCTTTCTGAGTTGTTGGTGGTGTTTTTTCCTCTGCTTTCAGGCTGTCAGCTATCTCGAGCAATTGAAATTTCTGACTCTAATCTGCTGTAGGTTAGAGAAACCCTCTAACCAGACTTATTAGAATGGTTGAGTATTATTATTATTATTATTATTATTATTATTATTATTATATCTCTTGGCCCAGTCTCACTTGTCACATGGTAAGTTGTAGATGTGTAGCTTTCAACTACATTATGACCTCGGCAAGGACAATGTCTTAATTAACGATCAATCTCTAACACTTAAAGCACAGTGCTAGCAGATAATAGAGATCCAATAAATGCTAGTTGGAACACAATTTTAAGAAGGGTTGAAAGTAAAATGTAAGTAAAGAGGCTCAAGATGAAGACATAAACCTTTGCTATGTAAGTCAAGTCTCTAAGTTTTCTTTCTGGGTGATTGAGGCTTCTGGGTAAATGATTTTGAGATTTAAATAGGTGTGGTAAATAATATGTACCTTGTACATACGTATGCAGATCCTGTAAGGGGAAAGGGGAGAATGAATTTTACCTTTCAGTTTAGTTAATACGAGGACTAAACCTCAGAATATTCAAATTCTGCTTTTTCTTTTTCACAATCCCATGATGGGCAGAGTGTCTTAATATTATGAATTTTGCAAACAATAGAGAAACCCGAGGGAAAAGCCACGTGGGCGTTTGTCTCCCGTAGCTCCTAATCACCCTCCTGTCATTCTCCTGTGATGTCTTTCTTGTCTATTTCCCGAAATGACACCGATTCTCTCAGCCCGTTTCAGGGCCCAGTCCTCCCTTGCTCTTGGAAGGTCGGACAGAAGCCAAATGAGAGAGAGCTGGGATGCTTCATCAGCTGTCTCTACTGTTCAGGCTGCCAGTCAGGGGTGGGAGGAGAGCCCATCCCTCTGAGATCAAATTCCACTGTCTGGTCCGGTGCTACCTTTTGTTCACACAATAATTAAACTGGTTAAACAACTGCCTGACCCCAGGATTGCTGGCTGGGAGCCCAGTTTGGTCTTATCTGTCCAACAGGAGTCCAAGATACAAGAGTCTTTGTTGGGCTGCCCGTAGGCCTAGTAAGGGAGCATTTTCCTTCTTTATCTTAAAGGCCCAGCATTTTCTGGGCAAATCTGATCTAGCCAAAGCCAGGTAGAGATCGGGCATCGCCTCTGAGTCCTTGGGGATGCAGGTTTGGATTGAAGTCTCAGAATCAGAGTCCTCTAATCCAGTGGACCTATACTTGGCTGCCTATTAGAACCACCTGGGGATCTTTTAAGTGCTCTCTGACCCGGGCTGTACCCCAAACCAATGACATCAGAATCACTGAGGGAGGGACACAGGCATTAGTGCAGCCAAGGTTGGAAATGAATTGCTTTGGGTGAAGATCACTGTAGAGAAGGTTAGAAGATTTCAATGACTGAGCTCAGAGAAGAGGAGAGAGTGTGACTCTAAGATTCATCTTCACTAGAGAACCAGGCGAAGAATTAGCGAGGCCCCAGTGAGGTAGTAGAAGGAGAAACTTCTGCGTATGTGGT
The DNA here is from genome assembly GCF_902729225.1 of Pteropus medius. Lineage (NCBI taxonomy): Eukaryota > Metazoa > Chordata > Mammalia > Chiroptera > Pteropodidae > Pteropus > Pteropus medius. The sequence continues at coordinate 1,468,210 of NW_024349227.1, forward strand.
ACCAGACTCATGGGGCGCAGGTTCTGGTGCCGGTGCTGCCACCTACTACTACCTCTATGATCTTGGGGAACTAACTCTGGGCTTCCATTTTCTCACCTACAAAATATCTCCCCTGCATGGGTTTTGTGTGGTAGATAATATGTACCTTATACATAGTAAGTATTCAATAAGTAGTGGTTATTAATGCAATAGTTAATAATTGAGATTATTGAGACACCTTTGGTTGGTTTTCTTTTCTACATCTATTTAAGGTGGGCAGGAGGAGGAGAAGAAATTTTAACTGTTAAAGTTGCTACTCTAGATGATTTTTTTTATTGCTATATACTTTTTACATTATTTTCCATGAGAACTAGTTACACTAGTCTTTTCAGATGTTTTATGCTTTCATAGATATTATGCTTTCATGGCATAATTTGTATGTATAAATACAAGTATTTATTTTGCACAGTTCACATTTAAATGACAGAAAAATAAACATATGTTCTGGTCCTAGTTGTACCCTCTTTTAGTCAATCACATACCTACGGAAGATATCTTCATAGACTTCTACTCAGAGGATATAAAGTAATATAAAGTAATATAAATACCCCCTGCTGTGAAACTTTTAACCCAAATTAGTTTAACTGTAAATGTCTTCTGGTTTTGTTTTTTTTTATCCTGAGGATTGTGTTTCAACAATTAAGAGGTATATTTCCTAGTTTTGAAATACTATATGGAATTGTACAGTTGTAACTTCCTTAAATGTATACACTGTCCCATGAAGTTTTGAGAAGATACTTTTGTATGAGTGAAGGTACTAGAATTAAGTGTGGTTTGTGGTCACACACACAAAAGCTGGTATTCATCCAAACTTGGTGTAAGTAACATTAATTAAAAGCTTATTATATGCCTGGAACTGTGCTAAGTATTTTACGTGTCGTATTTTACTTAATCTTCTCACCAACCCTATGAAATAGGTACTATAATAACCTTGATTTCACAGGTGAAGAAATTGAGACCCAGATAGTTGATTTACTCAAGATTAAGCAAAGAACTGGGATACAAACCTCTACATATCTGAGGCTAAATAAAGCCTTTGCTTCTTAAAAAAAAAAAATACAGCTTTACTGAGATACAATTAACATATGTATAATTCAATGGCTTTCACCAGAGTTGTGCAATCTTCACCATGATCAATTTTAGAACATTTTCATCAGTCCAAGAAGAAACCCTGTTTATTAACTGATAAATAAAAATGTGTCATATCCATACAATGGAATGTTATTAGGCAAAGAAAGAAAAATGAAGTACTGATATAAAAGATTTTTTCTTTTGTCGCTTCTGCTTTTGGTGTCATGTCGGAAAAAACCATTGCCTGACTATGGTTAATAATACAGTATTATATACTTGAAAGTTGCTTAGAGAAATCTTAAATGTTATCACTACACACACAAAAAAGGAAACTATGTGAGGTGATGGAGGTCTTGACTAATATTGTGGTAATCATTTCCCAATATACACATGTATCAAATCATCACTGTACACCTTAAACTTACATGTTAATGTCAATTATATCTCAATAAAGACGAAAAAAATGAAACCATTGCCTAATCTAAGGTCCCAAAGATTTATGCCTATGTTTTCTTCTAAGATGATATGGTTTTAGCTCTTATATTTAGGTCTTTGAAGGTTTTACTCTTAGCCACTATTTTGCATGTGAATAGACACAAATACATTCACAACCCATAGAGAGGGGGGACTGTGAGACACTTGATAAGTGGAATTTGTAGTTATCTCTAGATTTTAATATGTGTTTCTCCCCCTCAACTATCCTTATAATTAAGAATTAAATCAATTGGTCAGGTCTTGAATATATTTTAAATCTTGGTGTACAAAAGCACCATATATTTCCATTTCTATAACTCTAATTTAGGTCTTCATCTCTTTACCGGTAGGGTATTTCAATAATCTTCTAAGTAGGCCAAGTTCCTCTCATACAACTTATCACCCTTCATTGAAATCAGTTGCTTGTTTTAATGTATGAGGCTATATGACAGAGACTATGTCTTTCCTTTTCACCTTCACCTCCTCGGCGCCCAGCATAGTGCGTAGCATCCGGTAGGTGCTCCACAAACCATCGTGGAAAGGAAGGCTGCATGGTCTATCTCTAAACCCTTCACCTGGACCAAACCCATTTTACAGCTTGTGGCCAGATTAATATTATAAACACTGCTCTGATAATTTCACTCCCTTGCTCAAAAATCTTCAAGGACTCTCTATTGCTTTCTCAGAAGCCTAGCTCCTTTGCGAGGCATTCCAGCAAGGGCTGTCCCTAGCATACCCAGACTTCGTGTCACCTGACCTTGCAGTACTCATAAGCGTCTTCAGAGCTGATCAAGCCTAAGGCAAAATCCTGTCACTGTCACTTGTTAACTGCTTGACTACAGTCACAGTTACTTAAACCGTATAAGACTTAGTTACCTGACCTGTAAAATGGGCACGTGGATACCCACTTTGCAGAGGGCATTGTAGTGGATTGCAAATAACATATTTAAGCACCTGGAACATTGCAGGGACTTGATTTATGAGAGTGGTCATTTGCTCCTGTCGTAGGATTACCAGATTTAGCAAATAAAAATTCAGGTTAAATCAGTTTCAGATAAATGACCAAAAAAAATTTAGTGTAAGTAGATCCTAAATGTTTAAATTTAACTGAGCATCCTGTACTTTATGTGGCAGTCCTATAGCAAGTCTCGATGACACCCCAGTCTGCAAGCATGTGTCTCCTCCGTCTCTGCTTGAAAGTCCTTCACTGTACTTTGCAAAAATCTGACACCCCTCTGAAGGCCCGGCTCAAAGACTGCCTCTCTCACAGGTCTTCTCCCGCATCTTTGTACAGTTAGGATTTCTTCTTCCTCTCCACCCCAAAAATGCAAAGAGGAGACTGATTATGTGTCACTTAACACATGCTTCCTTCCATTCTGGAGATGTATGCCCTGTGCCCTATTCCCCAGAGCCTAGAAGCCTCCTGAGCACACAGACCACATCTGGTATGCCCCTCCGGATGAGCCCTTTAGCAATCCGTTAAATAAAAAAAATTTTAAAAAATTAAAAAAAAAACAAAAAACAAGACTTAATTGTGCTAAATCAGGGCTACTTTCTACTTTCATTTTCAGAATGGACACTCTCCTGTAAATCCTGGAATCAGTGGCACATGGGCATCACTGACATATGTGGCTTTTCAGAGACTTAATCTGAAACCTTCCAATTTAAGAGAAAGAGAAGAAATGTTGATCTTTTTCTTCTCTGCACAAGGAAGTGGGAGTTTGGGGGAAAAGAAAAAAAGAGACTCAGCATTGGCAACAACTGGTTACAAAAAAGAATAATTATTATAGCATTAAATGAATACGTCTCCATGTGAACAAAATTCTCTTTTCTCGCATCACAGGCAGACCTGTATTTCAGCATCTATTTGAGTAGGGTTGTACTGAAAAGCAGAAAAATGAAATCTCCCGGGCACTATTTGCCAAGGGATTTGCTCCCCTCCTTTGTCTGTTCTTCTAATCCTGGAATGGCTGAGAGCTGCCCATTTTGTCTCTGGGTTCAGGCGGAAGAGAGAAATCTTTTTTCCAAAATAACCTATAAGATGCCTGAGCTCCCTGAGACAGATTTGGGGGAGGACAAAGCAATTGTGTGGGCATTTTATGAACGGTGTCTGGATCGGGGGCCCTGTCATTTGCAAGGCATCTGCTCTTGCCATTTGCACATCTTAGGGTAATCCTCTATCGACTGCTGCCTCACGCTCCTTCCTGCCCACTTAGACTGTCCCTCCCCGCAGTGCCCTCTGATGTCAGGCCCACTCTTTTACTGCTCTAATTCAATGGCTTCTAATTGGATGCTGTGCCTGGCTAATGGCTTCTACCCAACTGCAGGGCTGACATTTACTTACTTGATTTCCACCCCTCCCTGTGCTCTCTGGCCTCCTTTGTGAGCAGAGTTTAAATTAGGCAGGATTTCAGATCCAGTACCTTTTTGTATTTCAGCCTGGGCTCTTTTGGGGGAGGGGCGTGGCTGAGTAAAGAAGAGCCTTGGAAATAGCCTCTGGGCTGATCAATCCTGACACCTGCAGATAAACCCAGCTTTGTGACTTATCTGTATCCCCAAACCCCAGCTGACTCCGGGCTGCCTGCCTTTGTTTGCTTTTTAACCCAGACACTAATTTCAACTGGAACATGCTTGCTTTATTTCATCACCTGATATCAGACCACTGCCAAAAAAAGCCAGTGCTTGTTCTCATCATCAGGAAGGTCCCAGGCTGAAATTAGACATCCTCACCACCAGGATTTCATGCTCAGAACTGTAATTTAGAGCTACCATCATCTTAATGGCTAGCCTCGTTGTTGCAATCTCAACTTATTCCCTTTCCTTCCCTGTCCCTGGAGAGATGAGGGAAGTGATCCTGAATTTCACGTCTGAAGCGTTTTCACCGTACCACCGTCCTTGCATTGGTCTCTTAGCCGTGTAACCCAAACAAAACAAAAAAAAGAAGAGCCAGCACCCCCAAACATTTGCTTAGATGGATAACCACAGATTAAGTTAAAAATTATTCTCAGATTATGGATTATAGAATTCATTTATTTCTGGGCATCACCCCATAGGACGAATAGAGACAAGCGTTCTTCCCTTCGGTTTGGGGCCATTTGGCAGCACGGCTGCCATCTCCAGCATCGCCCAAGCAGCTATCGCTTAGACAAGCTGTTTGCTCGTGGTCTGTAATCTGTCTCTAGGGATCAGTTTTACTTGATTCTTAATTATATTCTACTTTCCATCCCCTCCAGTCCCTTTACACACACACACACACACACACACACACACGCATGCACGCACGCACAATTCCTCTTTAATTGGGCTGTAGCAGTCTCTTTCAGGCGTTTCTAATGCAGCACACAGTTCATTCTTGGGCTGTTCTGATTGAGAGCTGTCTTCCTGGGCCAACACTTCATTAGTTGTGACAGCCTGCAGCCTATGGTCACCATGCCACCCTGTTCAGGGGCCAAAGTGCAGCTCAGGGTGGGAGTGAGTCTGGAAGACAAAGGAATGATTATGGCTCAGAGGCAGTGCTGATGAAATGGCTCCTGGAACAGATGTCTAAAGCAAACGAGCACAGTACACTTTCTTATACCAGATTATGAAATTGGGAGCTGGGTTAATGAAGACAGCTCAGTTACCCAGGTGTTGCCTCTGCAGCTGAGAGATTGATGATCAAGCCTCAGGAAACATCCAGAATATCTGAGTCTCCATAGGTGGCCCACCACCTATGAAATCAACATGGCGTAGGCACGAACACCACTCTCTACCCAATCCTTCTCTTTTACTTCTGGTGTTCACTCTGCCTTTCCTCTCTTCCTGGGGAGGAGGCCAGGGAATAAGAAGGGAATGAATATTTCCCATGTTCTGGACACCTATGTGATGTGCGTGGTTATATAAACTTATATAAAAATCTAAGTGTAATCTATATGCAATAAAATCCCTAGTTTGATGGTTTCTGACAAACATATATACCCTGACAACCACTACTCCTTAAATATAATCTCATAATTAATTCTCACATCGAACCTTCAATTTTATAGCTGAGGACACAGAGGACCAGAAAGATTAATAATAATAGCAATAATAACAACAAACGCTATGAGCCAGGCACTGTTTTAAGTACTTTATACATATTACCTCATTTAATCCTCCCCACACCATCAGTCCCATTTTGCAGATGAAGAAACACACTCGAGGTCTCACAGCTGAACAGTTGGAGTGGGGTTTCTGGTGCTCGGTTTACATTCTTACCTAACAGTACCTTCTCTTCGGAGAATAATAATAACAAAAATTCTACCTAGTTAGAATTTCTTTTACTCCAGAGAGTCAGTCCCCCCAAAACAGAACTCAAAGTCATAGAAAGGAGAAGCCACATGTGCTCATTTCTGTGAGGGCTCCACTTGCTTTCTTTAAGCTCTAGGCAGTGTGCTCTACCTCATGGACAAAAGAGGTTGGGCTTAAAAAGCAGCCTTATCAAATAAAATGCAAGGAGCACAAAATTTTAAAAAGAAAAAAAAAAGCAGTCTTGTTTTGTTACCCCTTGAAACACTGGGTTTTTCATCTAAAAAACTTCTGCGAGCCATCTCCCCAAGCAAAGTGATCCAGATAATGCTGACACCCTCACTGTTCATGCAAAGGCAAAAGTATGGGGCGGCTATTTGGGACAGTGATACAAAAAAGGTCAACCCACCCCCTGCCTTTTACCCATAGCCCTACCGCCCCCAAGGGGGAAACCTGCAATTATTAGATTGGAGCTGAATTGGACATTTGCCCTTTGCATGAATGCCCTGGCAGCATCGCAAAGGACAGCCCTTTCTCTCTCCCTTCATTCTGTCCCATCTGGTAGAGGAGTCCAATTCCTAAATTTTCTTTTTGTTGGTTAGTTTCCATGGCAGTTATTGTCTGTGTATGTGTGTGCCCGCCCCTCACCCTCTCTCCTTATTTAGCAGGGCCTCGCAGCTGAGGCAGTGGAGATGCCAGGGCTCTGGTAAGCTGGCTGAGATCCTCTTGGTGGGGGTCATGCCTCCTGGAGCTTCCCGGCATTTGGTGTGGTGCCCTCTGCAGAAGGCAGGGCTCTATCTGAGTTCATTGGCCAGAGAGAGGCAGCAGTAGTGGACTCGCAATCCTAGGGGAAGCCCCGGGGACCTTGGAGCCCCTGCCAACACAGCCCCCAACCTGTTCCTAGGAGGAGCCTCCAGCCAACCCCTGCCCGACCCTCTCCAGCCCCCTCCTCTCCTTTGTTTTTTGGCAGAAGATCACCTGATATCCTTTTTCCCTGGTCAGGTAAGTTTTCTTTCAATCCATCTAGGCAGAGTGTCATCTTGGCATTCCTAGTGCCTGCTGCTGGGGAGACAGGCAATGGTGTTGTGAGAAGACCGCTTAGCCCAGGCAGACTGGCCTGGGAGTGGGAGGCGTGAGCATCTCTAAGTGCCTTTCTTTCTCAGTTGGGCCTCTCTGGCTTTGCAGAGAAAGGTTCCTTCCCAGCTGGCTCAATCCAGATCATTAACTTCAAGATCACTGTCTCAGGCACAGACAGACTGACCAACACACAGCCATCACCCCGAGACAACTTCTGGCTTCTGGTGTGAATTCAGATCAACTTGTTAAATCTTAACTATGTACAAGTTGCTGTGCTTGGCTCTGAAGGGGTTGCAAGAATGACACACAATGCAATTCCTGTCTTAAAAATGCATACCATTTGAAAAGAAAGACGACATCTACACAAATGGGTATGCAGACTCTGGAGTCAATCAGGCTGGATTTGACAGCCTATTTTGGCCATGTGACCTTGGGCAGATCACTCAACCTCCCTAAGTCTCAGTCTCCTCATCTGCAAAACGGAGATAATAATAGTGCCTACTATATGGGTGAAATTATACACACACACAATTCCTCTTTAACTATTATTACTATAATTAAATTTGCATGAAGTTCAAATTATATAAAATATGTGAAGAATCTGGCATAGTGCTCTAAATATCAGTGGTGGTTATTATCATGCAAGGCAGTCCTGAGTGCTAACACAGGTACAAATATAGTTCTATAGAAATATGGGAAAGGTTGCTTTTACCTGCAGGGACAGCACTAGGCTCCTGGAGGATGCCGAGGCTGAAGGATGAATCCGATTTCAGCCAGCAGGGAGGAGTGCATGCTGCAGAGAGCACCAAGCCAAAGCGTGGCGGCAGGAAACGAGAGGCCTCCTGGGTATCAGTGCTAGAGCAGGGTGACTGGAGGCCAGGCATGGAGCCTGCTCGAGAGGCTGGGCTAGACTTTGGTCTTCCATTCTTCTTGGCTCCCATCAACTTGAGGACAAAGGCAAACCTTGGGTTGTGACACTGTGAATACTGGAGTAACCAGCTCAGCACTAGGAGGGGTGTGTATGTGACATTTTAAAGAAACCCAGGCTGGGAGTCCCGAGACCAGGGTTCTGGTCCTAGCTGAGCTTCCAGTTGAACAAGGTGCTAATCTCTTCACCTGTTCTGGTTTGTTTTCTCACTTGTGAAGTAGGAATAATAAATCAGTTTGTAAAATACAAAGCACAGTTCTTCAAGATAAAGAAGAATTAGTGTATCATCTGCAAAGCTCTGGGGGCAACGCATAGGAATAAATCATTTAACAAAGACCTAAGAAAATCATTTAGGGCAACACCTGATTCATAGTTGTAGTTGAATAAATGTTCTCTCCCATAATTGTTTGACTGACTCATGCATTCAACAGATATTTCTGGAGCCCCCACTGCATGGCCAGGCATTAGGCTTGGTGATGGGAAAGAGTGTTGACTAAAAGAGGCATTGACCCTGCCCTGAGACACTTATAAGCAACTTGGGGAACTGGCAATCTGAGGGTACCCCTGTGCCCCACACTGGCTGGCTTCTGACTTTTTTCAAGGATTATTGTTGTTGGACATTTATTTTTCATTGATTTTAGGCTCCCAAGACACACCCCCCACCCCCCACTCCGCCATGGCTCTTGCGAACACCTCCTCTCTGCCCTCTGCTGGTGGGAAGTTGTAAAAGCTTTGCAGTAAACAGCTCAATATTCATTACTCATAAATACCAAGCATTCCTGCTGCTTTCCATCACCCCTGAGACGAACTGAAGTGCCTTAATATTTAAAGAGGAATGAATTTGTAATTAGCACCTTAATGTTATATCAGAGCCATTCCGGAGTTATCCTATTTAAATGCAAATTGAATCTTCCCGAAGGAAAGCTAATAAGTGATGAAAATAGATAGCAAGAGATGAGGAAGCAGGCAGGAGGAGGGTAGTGGTGCTGATGTGGGGTTGTCACAATTGTCATGTTGTTGACTTGCTGCCAGTGGCCCACACTCCCCGCACCCAAAAACCAGGCTCTGAGCCTGAGGTGGAGTCTGGGTCCCTGAAGTCTGAGTCTCAGTTCTCCTATCTGTTCAAGGGCATGCCCGAACCCTCGGCCATTTGGGTGGGTCCCCTCTGGGCTTCAGAAGGTCATCTGAGAAGCTTGGTGGCCTGGAGAGGATGAGGATATGGGCTTTGGCATCAGGTAGACCTGAGTTTGACTCCAGAATCCTCTTCTGATGAGCTATAAGAGTTTGAGCAAGATTCCTAGTCAATCTGAGCCTCTATGCCTCAGTGTAAGCAGCTATTGGTGCTTGTTCCTCTCAAGATTGCCGTAAAGACTATGTATAAACAGAAAATGTGCCTGGTATACAGTAGATGCCCAACAAATGTTACTTTCCTTCCATTGTCACAAGCTATTGCTATGCCAGCCTAACATGTCAAGATAAGGGAAAAGCAGGTTGTCAAGAAAAAGATGATATCCCTCTTCACCTTAAAACAGCCTAAGCTGCGGGGAGGGCGGGGGGGGGGACAAACATTTTCTGTAAAGGGCCAGATAATAAATATTTTATGCTTTGAGGGCCATACACTCTCTGTTGCAACTACTCCACTCCACCGCCGTAACGGGAAAGCAGCCACAGACACCACGTAAATGAATGAGCATGGCTGTGCTCCAATATAACTTTATTTATAGACACTGAAATGTGAATTTTATATCATTTTCATGAATCCCATTATATATATACATATATATATATTTTTTTGGATTTTTTCCCTAATCATTTTAAAATGTGAAAACTGTTCTTAGATGACAGGCTGTACACAAACAGGCGACTGGATGGATTTGGCCCCGAGTCATCCTTTGCCAACCCCTGCCCTAGGGTATTGCAAGAGGCCTTCACCTGTGATTTGGGGATGTCTGAACCAAGGAACCTCTCAGAACATAACTCCTGAGGCTGGGACCACAAAGGAGGGATGACATCCAAGGAAGTGAATAGCCCTTTCTGGGCGAGGATTGCTCAGGACAGAAGGACACACAGGATCCCTGGTGTTTCCGCTGAAGTGCATGAATGAGGCTAGGGTGTGAATAGAGGTGTCATTCTACTTCTTGCCTAGTGATGTCCAGGGAAAGGCTGATAGCTCTTGGGCGCTAAGCAGGTAGCCACATTCTCCTGGTGACAGGCTAGGAGAGAGTGCTCAAGGGGAGAGTGCCCTGCTTCTCTCTCAACTGGCAAAGCACGGCAGGTTCCCCGGGGCTCCCAGACTTCCCTAGTGCATACCTGCCTGCGCTGGGTGGGGTGCGTGCCAATGAGGTAGGCCCTCCGATTCACCTAGTGCTTGGCCTGTTTCTCCCCTTTCTGGGCTCTCTTACATTTATTCTTAAGCACACACACAGCCCACTTGCAGCCAGCCCATCACGCCTCCCCCCTTCTCTTTCTCTAGCAGAGAAAGAACCCAGGTCACCACACCAGATGGCAACCTAGCTGCTGTGGCAGATTGCCGATCTCCAATGCGAGGCAAGAGTTAAAGCAGGGCGCTGGATGATGCCTGCTTTGCAGTCCCTAACCCCTCCTTTTTAATGTGCCTCTGCCTGGTCCCTTCTCTAGAACCTCTGAGGAGGAGGGCATGTGCGTGTGCACGTGTGTGCATGTGTTTGTAAGTGTGCATGCATGAGTCTCTGTATGTATGTGTGGATGTGTGTGTGCGTGCGTGTGTGCGCGTGTGTGCGCGCGCATGTGTGATGTGAAGAAGCACCAGAGGAGAAAGGGAAGAGGTGAGGAGAGACAGTGCCAGAGCGAAAGCCACTCCATACCTCTGTAGAGGTCCCGACCACGGTGGACAGGCACCCATGGAGAAACGTGGGCTCTGGAGGTGAGCAGAGGCACAGGGTGAAGGATGAGGCTGCTCCCTTAGGAGCTGCCCCAAGGTCTGGCAAGAAGGGAGAGGCAGAAGAAGGCTAGGACCTCTCAGGGTGACTTCTCTCACTTCTCAGTTTTCTAGAGGCCCCAGGCTGAGAATCATCTCAGCCCAACTTGTGAGCCGCCGTCATTCCCTTCCTTGCTCCATAAAAGGGCCCAGAGCCTATGATCCCACTTGACATCAGGTTCAGACAATACTGGGTGCCAGCAGAAAGGCAAGAAAGGAGATTTGGGCCATGAGAAATCCTCCCCCTAAGTAAGCCATGATGATCAAATAGAAGCCTAGTAAATGTTATCAGGTGAGCAATATCCACCTGGAAATAAGGGGAATCTATAGGGAGTGGCCCCTTTCCTGGGCTGGGATGAGATGACAGCATCACAACTCGAGCTTTTGTCCTCCAAATAAAATAGTTTTGCTAGGATGAGGGACTCCAGCAGGAGGTGAGCAGGAGAGCCTTTGTTCAGCCTTTTGTTTAAGAAAGGCCTTACCACTGGGCCTGCAGAGCTCTGTGGGATTGGGCTGTGGGTCCAGGGCTCCTCCCCCTACACCCCACACACGGAGTCTGCCAGCAGGAGAGCCAAACTCCCCCCCTACCTCTTCCTCTTCCCCAGGGCAGGCACACACCATCCATGAGAGGCAGGCAGGCCCATCTGCCAATCAATCTTTGCTGCGGATTTCCCAGCCGGAGCGGCGGGCCAGCGTGTAAATCATTCAGAGCCCTCTCTCAGCTCTGCCAGGACATGGAGCTCTTTTTAATTAAGAAGAATGGAGGATGCTGCTGGATCTGGAAATGGCAATATTAACTTACTAGTGGGCATTTAAAGAACTGTGTTTGAGTGATCCACTGCTGCCTTCCCTGGCCTGTGGCCTCTGCTCTTCTGCAGAGCTGCGCAGGTCCCCACAAAGTCTCTGCTATCCTCTCCATTAGAGGGGGTGGAGGATTAGCCCCCACAGAGGCCCTGTGCCCAGCCTGGTGACCTGGGACAAATGGACCTGGGACATTTTTGCTTTTAGAAGAAGAGCCAGAATTGGGAGCCTCCTGTCCTGGCAGCCTGTGGGAAAGCAACAGGGACCCCAGAAATGTCAGGCCCCAACAGGAAGCGTGATTAGGCTTCCAGGTGAGTGCCCAAGGTCTACAAGGAGCCAGACCAATAGCAACAGCTGCAGCTGTCACAAGGCCCCTTGTCCTGGGCTAACTCAAGGGAATGAGAGGGGTAGCAGCAACACCTCCAGGGGCGGGACCCCAGTGACTGGACCTTGGGTAGCTGGCAGTGCCTATGAGAGCCGGTGGGGGCAGACTTCTGTGCATATGCACTACCCAGAAAAATGTGAGCATGTCTGTTGTAGAATCTGTTGCTTTGTCACTATAGCTAAATGATTCTTTCTCTAGGGCTTCCTGCTCTGTATGCCCTTAGAAGGAAAGAATACTCCAGCTGGGAGAGACCTCAAACTGCTGTCTTCTTCCTCTTCCTCCCTTCCAATTTCACAGGCACAGAATGGATATGACTTGCCTGGAGGTGCAAAGCCCAGTTAGGACAAAATGTGGGCTGGAACAGAGGTCTCCTGACTCTCAGTCCTGTGTCTTTTCTATTTCTGGTATCTCCCAGGGGAGGTGACACCCCAGCCTCTCAGCTCACCTCACCTCATATGGGTGTTTGAATTTTCTGATGCTCCTAGGCAGGAAATTCTTCCTCGTTTATAACCCAGATCCTCAGGCTTTAATATAAACCCATTTCCTTTTACAACTTCCTCAATAAACATAGGATCTTTTAGAGAAGGTTTCCCTTCCTTCTGTCATGATTGTCTTATGCATTCAACAGCAGAGGAGTGTGGCTTCCCCATTCTTTCTTCCCTAAATTGTGCAACTCCTGAGTCTGAAAAGCAAGATGAGCCCTTCCCCTCACTCCACCATCCCATGCCTGAAATGTACTTTCCAATGTCCCGTTTTTGCCTAAATAGGCAAGAAGTTGCTCACAAGTGGACAGATGCATTCCTTAACTGGTACCCATTGAGTCCCTCTTGGCTCCAGACATAAGCTAGGCTCTAGAGGAAAGGAGGAAAAGAGAACAGGGTGGGTAATTGAAGGAAGGTAGCTAACTCAACTCTACTTAAAGCCACATGGTCAGAAGGGGGAGCCCTACTGTCTGAATTCTGCAGAACCCCAGATGGCCACCCCAGGGTGCCATGTGAACAGATGTAGATTATGGTTCTGACTGCTGGCACCTGCGTCACATCATCTCCAATCAAGTCCACTTGAGCCCTAAATCCCTCCTCTGGGCCGAGGTCAGGGCTGGATGGGAGGAGGCCCCAGTGAGGCTCTCCCATGGGGGGAGGAATTTCTTCTTCCTTGGTCTGCGGGCAGCCTGAGCCCTAACTGGGTGAGCCATCCTCGCTGCCCACCTCCGGAATATAGCTTCCGGATGTGGAATAAGGAGGTGATTATCTAAGGGAAGGTCACCAGCTGTTCTCCAGATTAGAATGACATTAGGCCACAGAGGTAAAGGTTTCTGTTCTCTAGGAGGAAAGATATCCTGTTCAACACAGAGGCCCCAAAATAACTGGCATCAGGAGGGTGTGGGCCCTAGTAAGGTGCCTACCTTGTGAGGTTGGTGTCTGCTGGTCAGGTGCACTGGCCCGATCACACACACTCGGAGGTATGGAAACTGGCCATCACCATGGGAGAGAGAAGACCTTGATAGGGTACCTAGTACCTGCCCAAGAACTACGCCCGGCATCTCATCCTTCCACAACTCCAGAAAGTAGATTTCCTTCTTCCTTTCTTCACAGACGAGAAACTGAGATTTAGGGAGACAGTGACATTCAGTCACACAGCAAGAGAGTAGCCGAGCCAGGATTTAGTCCAATTCCAGAGTCCACATGCTTCCCTGTTCCCACATGATCTGTGGGGCGTTGCAGAAAGAGAACTACAGAGAGAAGGGGATCTCAGCCTCGGGGGGCTCCAGGTGGGTCCCTCCAGCCAGCATAGGAGCACAGAGGGCGTTCCGGCGGCGCCCAATGACAAGAGGGTAGTTTAGTATTTCTGTGAAGGGAGAAGGAGCTGCCACAGGAGCGAAACTCCCCTTCCCCCAAATGTGCCCTATGCTTGGGATTCCGCCAGTCCCTTGAAACCCTACACACGGTGACTCCGTCCATGGTCTGCCATGGTGGGACTCTGCCTGGTTTACTGGGAAGAAGCTGCCCTCCCACCCTAACACCCGACTTCTTCATAACCTACCAGAGTTCGGTGAAGTCAGGTGCCTGCTGAATAGCCAATAAACTCAATCGATACTGAGTCAAAGTGTGCATTTTACTGCATGTCGATTAGACCTGAATAAACCCCAGATGCAACTTTTTAATAAAATACTGAGTGACTTTTTCTAGGGCTGAGCACCCCTCAACAAGTTTGATTGATGCATCAACATCACAAAAATAAAGACTCCAAAGTACCAACGGCTTAATCTTTAGAGATTTTTATAAACTTTCCTTCCCCATTTCCCAACCCTCCCAATGCCACCCTGTAAACAAGGCAAGAAGTCAAACACTTTTTAAGAAAGAGAAATCCAGGCCTGATGCAAAACAAGGTCTTAGAGCAAGAGGATTTAGACTTGACGTGAGGAAGAAATTCCTCACAGGGAAAGTAGTTACACACTTGAATGGGGAGTGGGGTGTCGGCGGTTACTGGATCCCAGCCTCAGCTTGGCATTCCTTAAAGCCCCAGCTTGTTGCAGGAAGCCCAGGCATGGAAACTGCAGGTGACTCAGAGAATCTTAAGTGGTGGTTGCTAGGTTACAAGCTTCCTCAATGCTTACTCAATGTAAGAACTAAAGGATGTCACCTGGCTGGGAGGAAGAGCCGTGGGGGAAGGAGTAGGGGGATGGAGAGAAGCCAGGACTTCCAAAAGAAGCAACTAGGCCATGGCCTAGAAGCCATCCTGTTCTTAGTACTTTTCCAAGGGTCTGAATCCCTAGATCTCATGGTCCTCGTGGAGGGTGGCACTTGCAGGATGTGAGTATTAGGTAAGCGGCCTATTCTGGGACTGGACTCCAGTCCTTTCCCGGCTATGCTGCCTGGCATAGCCAGTATGGCAATGGGAACATTTTGGGGGTCTGGGCTCCTTCCCTCATTGTAATTGGACAAATTACAGGCCAGTAGCCAGGTGAGGGTGGAAAAGCTTGATGTCCTTCATAACGAACAATTCCTTCGTTTGGGATTTAACTGCGATAAAGTGAAAGAGCATTGAACATGGAAGTCACAAACTAGACCCACCCTGAGCGGCTTGCATGATAAGTCAGTTACTTCATTTCACTAAGTCTCAGGTTCCTCATCTATAAAAAGTAGATACCTGCTCTGGCGACCTTTCCAGGATTGTTTTAAGATGATGAGAAAATGGATGCACAACGGCTTAGTTTAACTCAACAAGCTATGCAAATGTAAAGTAGCATGGAACTCTACACCTGCTTACAGAGCCGCCCCAGCGGAGGGGCGGGTGCACAAGAAACCTTGCCTCATTGCTTTGGTAGGAGGCTCAGTGGGCAAAAGAGGCTGAAGATGGACCACAACACGCCTCTTTGAGGAAAGTCTATGGATGTCAATCTTCCTAATTTTGTGAACACAGTTCAAGTTGAGGGTTAAGGGTTTGTTCCCTATTCCTCTGGGCATATTGTGATACCTAGGGAAAGAGGAAATATTTGGTGTTCCCGTGAGACTTCATTAATTCAGACCACATTCTTTTGGAATTTGTGAGTTCTTACCGAATAGAGAAAACAGAAAACCACTGTGAAGGTTCCATAGGTGCTTACTCTATAAGTAGAGAGAATTCAAACTAGAAAATAATGGTATCTCTAAGACAAGGACTTGAGATATTAAGGTGGGCCCACTGTGAATTAGGACTTCTGTTTCTCACAGGAAGTCATTTGTAAGTAGGGAGCAAAACGTTTGTGCTTGTTCTCAGTTTCCTTTTTCTTGGTTTTGTTGACGGTAGTTGCAGTAATGACATTAATAGTGATGTACCAGGCCCTTGCTACGTCTCAGAAGCTGAACCGAACATTTTACAAATATTGTTTCATTTAATCTTCACAAAAATCTATAAGGCCGTATCCATACCATGGAATGCTACTCAGAAATAAAAAAGAATGAACGATTGGTACAGGCAACAACTTGAATGAATCTCCACAGAATTATGCTGGGGGAAGAAAAGCCAACCTCAAAAAGTTGCATACTGTATAATTCTATTTATATAACATTCTTGAAATGACAAAATTATGGAAATGGAGAACAGATTAGTGGTTGCCAGGAGTTGGGGAGAAAGAAATGGGAGAGAAGTAGGTGCCGGTATAAAGGGCGACATGCAGAATCCTTGCAGTGATGGAACTGTCCGGTATCTTCCCTCATCCATTTTCATATCCTGGGAGTGATATTATCGTACCATAAGTTTTGCAAGATGTTACCCTTGAGGGAAACTGAGTAAAGGGTGTTCTTATAACTGCCTGTGAATCTACAGTTTATCTGAAAATAAAAGGTTAATTAAAACAACAGAAAGAAACTGAGGCTGAGTCCTTAAACAATTTCAGAGTCAGAATTCAAACCCAGCTCTGTCAGACTCCCAAGCCTGAGTGTTTCAAGATTTGGCTATCTTCAAGTAGGAGGAGCACCCCATAGGCCTTGCAGTCCCAACAAAACAGGTGACCATTGGTGTCAAGGGCAGCTAGATTAGTTACTGGGGACTACTGTTCTGAAAAGGCTATCAGAGAGTGGCTTCAAAGAATGATTTGGCAAGCCCTGTGGGTTGGTGCTCCTGAGGGCCAAGATTGTGTAAACGGGTTTCCCCTTCTCAAGGTGTGTGAAGAAGTGGGGAGGGTGAGACAGCCTGCGTGTCTGTCTAGGTTGGTGTGTCGGCTTATCCGTGCATTTGTCAGTTTCTCTGGGGGGGTGGGGGGCATATGTAAGCTACGCATGTGTGCAGGTCGTTGTATACGTTGTTTGGGTGCACCTGTGTCAGGTCTGCGTGGGTCACGCCCACATCACTTGTTCATATTAAGTTAAACCATTTGATAGTAGCTCCCCAAAGCAAAGCTGACTAGGGAGCCAGCCTGTCACGAATTGGATCTGTGTACTGTAGATAAACTGGGTAATTGGACTCTCCGCCTCCTCATCCAAAACAAACACTCACAAACCGCCCACCCCCACACTGGAGAGAGTCTGGTTCCTATCCGTCATCTGGGTACTTGGCTCTAGTGACCCTGTAGGCAAGGTGAGCATCTTCTTCGGGCCCCTTCCCTCCCCCGCGGGCGCTGCCAGGGCTTATGTAAAGAGGTCACCCCGCTTCGCCGCGGGGCGCACGCGGATTCCTGCACAGGTGTGGCGGCGGCTGCCGGTGGGGATGCGGGGAGCGGGCTCGCTGGCCTCCTCCCCCGCGGCGGCCCCAATTCTCCTTCCTGCTGTTCATTTATTCTCCTCCTCTGCATGTCTGACAGCAGTGTGCGGACTGTGTAAGGACAGAGCGCCTATCCCCAGCTCCCTACGCCGCCGGGCGGGGGCTCCAGGCTCACGGGTGATGCGCTGTCCGCGGCTCGCGCGGCGCTGCTCCGCCTGGCCGGGTAAGTGGTGCGGGGGCGGGGGCGGGGGACTGCGAGGAGGGGATCGGGGTGGTGGGAGATGTGGGCGCCGAAAGGTGTTAACTCTTTGCTTAGCCGCGAGGCAGCTAGAAAGCCCCCGCCCCCTGCGCCCCCGCAGGTTTCCGACCAGCGGGCGGGGAGGGGTGAGGGACAAAGCGGTACAGGGCGTGATGTCGCCGCGGGGTGGTGCCCTCGGCCGCCGGGTCCTCCCTTTAAAGTTAGCGAGGGGCTGAGAGCCCGTCCTACTGCTAGCGCCAGGAGGCCGGGGTGCGTGGCTCGACCACCCCTGATTTGCCGCGTTCCTCCCGCAGGGCCTGGCGTGGACACCGCGGGACCGCTGAGTCTTGAGGGACCGTGAAGCGCTGGCCGGCGTCGGGGCCCTGGCTGGGATCCGGCGGGAGCCGGTGCACAGGAGTGAGATGGAAGCAGCAAAGGGGAGCTTGGAGTAGCGGGCGCCTTCCCCCCTACCCCAGGGCTCGCACCTCCACCCGCGCCCTAGCACTCCGCGTGCGCTGGGGCGCGGCGGGCGGGGCTCTGGGGGCTGCCATGGAGGTGCCCAACGTCAAGGACTTCCAGTGGAAGCGCCTGGCGCCACTACCAAGCCGCCGGGTCTACTGCTCCCTACTGGAGACCGGGGGGCAGGTCTATGCCATCGGGGGATGTGACGACAATGGCGTTCCCATGGATTGCTTTGAGGTCTACTCCCCTGAGGCCGACCAGTGGACCGCCCTGCCCCCCCTGCCCACAGCCAGGGCTGGGGTGGCTGTTATCTCCCTGGGGAAGAGGATCATGGTGATCGGGGGTGTGGGCACCAATCAGCTGCCCATGAAGGTCGTGGAGATGTACAACATCGATGAGGGCAAGTGGAAGAAGAGGAGCGTGCTGCGCGAGGCCGCCATGGGCATTTCTGTCACTGCCAAAGGTGAGCGGGGCCAGGCCTGAGGGCAGGCAGAGAGAAAGGAGGGCGGAGGGGCACGGGAGAAGGGATGGGAGCCAGAGCTGAGCTGGGGGTCCACCGTCACATTCCTGATCCCATTTGATCCTTACAGTAGACACTAAAACTAGAGACCTTATTTTACAGAAAAGAAAACTGAGATTCAGCAAATGAAGTGTTTAGTAATTCCATGTGATGCCAAAGCTCCACTCCACCAGGCTGCTCCCAAAGTGGGCAGGCTGGACCAGAGGGGAGAGCAGAGGTTTAGAGCAATGGCTCTGCCGACTCCCTCGTTGAGTAGAATGATGGAGCCTCCCACCCACAACACCCCGTCCCCTGAAATCTGCTTTGCTCGTGGGACCACCTCCAGACACATATCTGGGGTCCTGGAACTATTCACTCACCTTGTCCCATCACCAGGCCCCACTGAGAGGCTTTGGGACCTGATTCCAGGGCCCTCTCCCCACCTCTAACCTCCTCTTCTGCCTCCTAATCTTCAAGATACTGATGAGTGGAGACCAGAATGTTCCCGAGGGTTGTGCTCCTACAGCATCTTGCCCAGGTTCACTGAGTTCTCAGTGCATGCCAGTGCTAACCGCGCGGTTTTGATTCTCATTTCACTTTCCCCAAGACCCTACTTTCCTTTTCTTCTAGCCTGGAACAGCCCAAACATAGAGGGGGCCCTGAAAGATTGTTTTTGCTGAAACACAAAGGGTTTTATGGGACATGGTCCAACAGGAATTAGGAGACTCTCAAATTCAGAAAGGCTGAGTGCAACCTTCCCACCCTCTCTTGCAAAACCACCCATCTGCCTGCTGGGTCTACTGTAGAGCAGGAACCAGTATCTCCTGAGCACAACCCTTGGCACAGGTCTCTAGGTCCCAGGGAGGAAGGAAAAAGGCAGAAAATCTGGTCTCTGCCCTCAGAAACCCTGGTGTGACGAATGAAAGTGATCAGAAAGAAAACTCTAGCCCAGAATCCCTCAGGGCAGAATGGCCAGCGAGGCCTCCACAAACTCCCAATAAGAAAGATGGATGGATGGATGGCATGGAGGCCCCTGGGGACTTAGAGAGGGAAAGAGTACTCCTTTATCCTCAGACCTTAATAAATGATGCTAAAAGATTAAGAACTAACATTTATTGAGTCTTTGCCATAGGTGTTTTATATATATTAACCCCTTTGATCCTCAAAGTCTGTCTGATGAGTTAAGTGCGATTATTATCCTCATTTTAGAGAAAAACAATGGGAGGCCCAGAGAGGTTAAATAACTTGCCCAGGGTTACATAGTAAGTGATGATCTAGTCTATGCTCTTAACTATAGCCTCGAATGGGTTCATCGATTAGTTTAATAAGCATTTATATGCCTGCATATCAGGCATTGTACCAGACGCTGGGGCCACAGATCAACAAATTCTCAAGGATCTAACAATGTATTGGAAGAAACAGACAAAGATTATTTCAGTAACATATCGTGACTAAAGTGATGCAGGTGCCATGGGAAGCATTGAGCTGGTGTTCTCAGCCCAGCTTTGTGGTTCAGGGAATCAGAAAGGATGAGTGGAGAGAACTAGAGGATCCCCAACTGGAGGCGCGTTTCCCGTGCCTGGGATGGGAGGGGTGGAGCTTGTGTAAGGTAAATTCATTAGCAGGTCTCCTCTCACAGCCTCAAGCTCGGGTTGGGATTTTTTTTTTTTTCTTTTTTCAGTAAGATTGGAAAAAAGGAAATAGTACTCATCCCTGAAATACTCTTGAAGAACAAAGGCCTCTTAGAGCCAGAAGTGGTGAGGACTGGCTACTGGGAGGCAGGAGTAGGTTCCTTGAAAAAAGAGGGCCGTGTGTGTGTGGGGGGGTGGGGGGGGCAGCAGGAGGCTGTGTCCTTGAGAGGCTACAGGTGGTACTGGGGTGAGGCCCAGGGAAACATGGATGCTTTGCAAAGCCACCAACAGCCAGAAGCAGTAGAGCATGAGGAGGACCCTTCTCTTCTCAGAGTGCTCAGCTCACTGCCTGGGCAGGATTTCTTAAAGGGACTAGTTTCCTCTCCTCTAAGCCTCACCCTTATTTACCCGAGCCCTATCTCACTTAGTGCAGGGTGCCTCCTGGAGCACACAAGCTTCCCAGCGTATGAAGGAGGTTGGCATTCTCTCCTAGGGATGGCAGTAAAAGAAAGAACCAGCAGCAGTACAGTGTCCCACAAGGCCAGTGACAGCTGGACTGACCTCATTTTCAAAGGCTTCTGCTAGGTCTAGAGAGTTCCAATCTGGGAGCAGCTGGACCAGGCCACTACTGGAGGGTATCAGAGGACTACCTCTCCTCTTTTGCATCCCCTCTAGCTGTCCAGGAAGGAGGAGAATGGAGGAGACAAGGCCTGCGAAGGGTTGCCCAGGTCTAGACTCCACTGCAGTTTACCCCTGTGCAACGCTTAGTTTTCAGACTTAGCCAAGGGCTGGACACCAAGGAAGGCTAAGGCATGCAGGCCTGACATGGCTTCAAGAAGACCCAGGCTCAGCTACAGCAAGGACTTTTAAATGGTGCCGTCCGCCCCACTGACACATACATGGCTCACGCTGGCAGAGCGGTGGTTGAGAACCCAGCCACTGGTGTTCAAGGGGCTATTAGCCTGGCCATGGTAGGCGATGAGTACTGATGGGTCTGTCTCACGGTGTCTGTGAGCTGAGCAGGGGTTGCATGTGGCCTTTCTCCTTAGATTACCGAGTATATGCAGCAGGCGGGATGGGCCTGGACCTCCGTCCACACAACCACCTTCAACACTATGACATGCTCAAGGACATGTGGGTGTCGCTTGCACCTATGCCCACCCCGAGATATGCTGCCACCTCCTTCCTCCGAGGTTCCAAGATCTATGTGCTGGGTAAGGATAGTTCCTCTCTCCTTCCCTTGGGTCACTTCCTATGGGAAGCGGTGCCTGTGTGTTGCACATCTCCTTGGCACTAGAGGGTAGGCACACTGCCCCTGTTCTCAGGGATTTACCCTTCTGTCCAACACCCACCCTGCTCTGCTCTCCAGGGGGACGACAGTCCAAGTATGCGATCAACGCCTTCGAGGTCTTTGATATTGAGACTCGCTCCTGGACCAAGTTCCCCAACATTCCCTGTAAGCGGGCCTTCTCCAGCTTTGTGACCCTAGATGACCGCTTGTACAGCCTGGGAGGCCTGCGGCAGGGCCGGCTCTACCGGCAGCCCAAGTTCCTACGGACGATGGATGTGTTTGACATGGAACAGGGTGAGCTGGGTGCCCCTGGCTGCCAACCTCCCTCTGGCTGACTCCCCCCTCCTTACCTCCCTCCCCTCTGTCCTCCCAGCTGGGTGAGCCTTTCGGAAGTCTGAACACCCCTGTCATTCAGGGCTGTTCTTTGAATCAAACTCTTTTATCTATACAGGGCTCCCTTTGGTTGGTGGGTTGTTTTTATCAAAGCCTTTTCCAGCTATTGTCTCTTCTCGCAACATCCAAGCAGGGCCAGGGGAACGAGGGCTTTTTCCTACTTTTACTCAGTGGAGAAACAGAAAGATCCTGACCCCTATGCTCACCGCCTCTAGCTCTTCACCAGTTTAAAGCTTGTAAGAACAGAGGTAGAACAGGTGGTTCGTTGTAGAGGATTATGGTTCCTTGGACTGCAGCAGCGTGGGAGAGGGTAGAAGTCATGGAGAGTGTCATTCAAACAGCAGGTGTTGTGTACGTTCTGAGCACAAAGAGTAGATGAAGTACAGACGTGCCCAGGGTGAGAGCTATTTGGGACTCAGTGTGTATTTGGGGAGGGGGAAGGTTTAGCATCTATCTAATTCTCTCTACATGTATTCCGCCATCGTCTATGGCCTACAGGGGGATGGCTGAAGATGGAACGCTCCTTTTTCCTCAAGAAGCGGCGGGCAGACTTTGTGGCTGGCTCTCTGAGTGGAAGGGTCATAGTGGCTGGAGGACTTGGTAAGGATGAGCTTTCAGGCTGGTACTGTTGTTCTGGTGCTTGGTGGATCCTTGGCACTCTGCACAAGCAGGAGGAGGTGCTGGCACCTTGCATTCTGCCTTCCTATTGCTTTATTCTGAAGAATTCAAGACACTTCTTCCTCCTAGCCTGGACTTCACATATCCACATATGGGCCCCAGATGTGGTCTTTCTGTCCTCTTACACAGGGCACACCGAGACCTAGAGCACGTCAGGGACATACTGATAACCATGTAACACAGAGGTGTGCTTTGCATAGATCCCTGGGGCCTTAGTCAGGAATGATGGAGGTAAAAGTGTGGCAGGGACTGACCTTGGTCCTTTTCTCTGACCATCTCTTCTCCCTGGATACCCAGCTCTATCATGGAATAGGAAAGCAATCTGATCAAATATGTTAGTCCGCTGAGTTCAGGGTTTGCTGAATTATCCCTCCCAGAGATTCATGGTATTTTGAAAGCAGGACCCCAGCATCAGCAGGGGAGAGATATATGAGCAGTGGGCTTCCAGGCACCCAGAGTTTGCTCAGTGTGGACCAACTCCACGGGCACGTGAAAGGAGCATGATGTGAGCTAGACCACACAGGCCACTGCTTAGTAAAAGGCCGTAGTGTCTAGAAACTTCTGGTAAAAGCAGCAGATGGAGAAAGAAAGCTTCTGGTGAAAGGATGAAAAGACAGAAGGTAGGAGGGGCAAAGTGGCTGTTTGACCAAAGCTACCTGGCCCAGGGTAGGGAAGGGGCTGTTCCAGCCGAGGGAGCTGAGGTTGCTCAGCTTCTGCCTGTGAAAGAGAGGGAGGCGGGACAACGGTGGGGCACGGGTTGGTGGCTGGACGCCTTTGTAAGGTCCCATTTCCTTGGCACTTGCAGGGAACCAACCAACTGTCCTGGAGACGGCAGAGGCGTTCCACCCAGGGAAAAACAAGTGGGAGGCCCTCCCGGCCATGCCCACACCCCGCTGTGCCTGCTCCAGCATTGTTATCAAGAACTGCCTCCTGGCTGTGGGGGGTGTCAACCAGGGTCTGAGCGATGTAGTGGAAGCCCTGTGGGTCTCTGACTCCTAGCTGTCCCCGCGCCCAGCGCCTTTGCCCTGGACCAGATCACTCGACTCTTGACAAGAGGAATGGTCTTGTCAAAGCAGTTCGGACTACTTCCCAGATGCCAGCTCTTGTCAGCAGCCAGTGGGGCCAGTCCCTGGGGCTCTAAGTAACCTCCCTCCGCCTCCTAACCCTACTGATCCTAGGAAACTAAGACGTCTCAAAGACTCCGCCAGCCCCAGTCAGAGTTCAGCTGACCTCTAAGGAGAGTCCTCACTCACTGCTCATGCAGAGAAAGGCACAGGAGTCTCCGCTACCTCCCCCTCCGCGAGTCCCACCTCTCCCCATCGCCAGAGCAGCAGGTAGGCAGGTAGGGCGGTTCTGGTCCAGAGGACGGGCAGCTGCTGCTGTCCTTTCCCCAGCTCTCAACTAGTTCAAGGGTCTCTTAGGATGGAAAATGGAGAAGGATAAGCAGGGGTTCCTAATACCTCTCCTCTCCCTTGGTCTACATCCCTTCCCCATCTGGTGGTCAACTGTGGGCCTGCCCTGGATCTTCCCTGGACACCATCTACTCAGCAAGAATTGGCCTTAGAGCTAGAGGTGGCTGCATTGGAAGGGCGATCGTGGACTGGTCCAGGTCAGCAGGCTTGGCCTGGAAGGACCCATTGCCTTTCCAGGGTCCTTGGTGGGAATGTGTTGCTGGGGAAGAAGCAGACTCCCAGCCTAGGCTCTGCTCCCCACTCCTCACTCTGTTTCTCCTTCTGCTACCCCTCCCCACCAGAGGCCTGGCCCTTTTGTCACCAATAGCCCCAGAGTGTTTCTGTGTGAAACCTTCTCATTTACACTGTGGCATCGAAATCCACAAAGGCTGGATTAATTGCACTCTGGTTAACAGCAGCAGCACAATGATTAAAATCTATATTCCTATCTTCTCTAGCACCCTGGTGCGGGGGTGGGGTGGACATGTGTCTTGATGGGTGGAGGGGATCCTACGACAGTCCCTCTGGTATTCTCAGGCTAAAAACAGCCCCAGGTGACCGCCTGTTCCTGGCTCTTCCCTCTGAGGAAGGTTCCACTTTCAAACCAGCAGTCCCCCACCGTCCCCTCGCTCCTAGTAAAACCATGTGACTTCCTTCCCGTAGCATTGAGATGCCCGTATGTTAGTAGAAGGTCACATTCAGCAACTGGCTTCTTCATCAGGTTACTCCCCACCATCGAGCCTCAGTCCATTCAGCTGAACCTCATTTCTGTCCGGCCCAAAGGAGAAAGGGAATTGCTCACTGATTTAAAAACTCGAAGAATGTACCTTCTCTTAATTTGCATAGCACCTCTTTCTGATTCCCGGTGAGATTTTCAATCTGTGCTAGCACCAGGGATACAAATATGGAAAAAAGACCCATCCAGGAAGCATTACAGTAGGGGCGGTGTGGAGGGTGTCAGGTAACCTGTCCAACAAGGCAGGAACAGAGGAGGGAGCACCTGTCTCCATTTGAGGGTCTGGGGGAGCCTCCTAGAGGAAACGACTCCTCTGCTGAACCTTCACGGACCAGTGGAACCTGGGTCCTTAAAGGATAGGTTTTTTTCTCCCTTCCCCTGGTACATGCTCTTTGCTCTTTACGTGGGCTCAGAAGGGCACCGCCCCCTGCTGGTCCAGCCTTGCCTTCCCACAGAGCTAGAGGCATCACGTGGCCAGGGGTGCCCCCCTGGTGAGCTGACTGCAGAGATGCCTTTTCTATTGATCTTGAGTATCCCTGTTTCAGTTCAGCCCTCTGAGGTAACTGCTCGAAAACGGGGCTGGAGGAGCTGCAGATACTATGAGGGTGGAACCGCGTGTTAGTGGATGCTGTTCCACAATCCATCCTGGTCTGAACGGATCCCCGTTCCACTTCCATTTATGCACCGCCCCCACCGCCCTCCCTGAGAAGGGTGTTTCCAAATAGGGGTCCCCCTAAGCCTCAGGAAGAGGGGAGGGGCTCCATGTGCACAAAATGGCACCAGATCGTGGATGAGACCGAAGCGTTTTAAAATGGTGGAACCTTAGCGGTACAGCCAGCCTCAAATGTTCTTCCCGTTATGAGAATGGGGGCTTAGCCACGGGAACCTGTGCAGGCCACTCAGGGCTGAAGCTGGTGTCTGCTGAGGACTCACTTCTTGGAGGTTCATTCTGGGAGGACTTTGGGGGTGCCTCACTGAGAAGCCAGGGAAATAAGGGAAGGTCAGTAGCAAACCTCGTGTCTGTACCTTATGGTGCCATGGAGGTGGCTCAATCGAGTTGGATGGTCTGGCTCCAGACCTCATTCCCCTCCCCACCACAGGCTTTCCCATCGCTGTCCACCCTGGGAAGGTCCTGCCCGTTTCTCGTCTTCATTTCCCAATATTCAAAACAAGATCAGCGATGATACCATCACACAAGGTGGTGGAGCACATGCTCCATCCTCAGATCAACTCTGTGAGGTAAGTAGTATCATCCCATTTTGCAGATGAGAAAACTAAGGTTCGAAGAAGTTATATAACGTCCAAGGTCACAAGCTAATAAGTAACCAGGTCTGATTCCAAAACTTGTGACCACCGTACCATATTGCCTCAAATGAAATAGCACCTGAGAAAGTCGGGGAAAGTCAAGAAAATCAGTTGCCCTGTACTAGGTAAGGGGTTCTGGTGTCAAACCTGGAAGGACGGAGACTTTGGGTCCCAAGGAATGAGTATGAAGATCAAGGAAAGATTGGGAAAGCCTCCCTGACATGAACTGAGCACAGAAAATTCCTAAACTTATATCCCAGGAAAGTTCCCTTCCAGCTTCTTCATTCCATAGCTTATTGCGAAGCATTGTTTAACCCTGAGCACCTATCATGCCTGGCTCAGTGTTTGATTCCTGCCCTCTAGCGGCTGCAGTCTGGGGAGAGAGTCAGGGAACTAAATCTGCAGTTACTATCTGATGAGATAGCTGTCAGCCTTTGCTAGTAAAACCCAGAGGCGCCTCACCCATGGTGGCTACAGAGAGCCAAGACAAACTGAGGGTGTTAGGGCAGGGTTCCGGAAAATAAAAAACTGCTCTTTCAAAGAAGAGGGGAGACCAGCCAGGCAGAGAAGGAAGAAGACCCCAAGTTTTGAAGCAAGAGATGTGTGCGGAATTGTTTGTCATCTGCTAATTGATATTGGGTAGGCTGTTAACCTCTCTGAGTCTATTTCCTTGTTTGTCAGCCAGGCCAAACAAGGCCTTACTTTGAGGTTAAGAGCTAAAATATTTCTGCTTAAAATGTTTCACATATATTAGGTGAACGGCTACATTGTTATTTTTGTTATTGTTGGAGAAATAGAGGGGTTCTCAAGCCCCCTGGGGGAAGGAGTTTGGTTTGTTGGGGGACAGAGCTAGAAGTGCAGGTCTGCAGGTCAACAATGGCCTTACACGTCCTGCTAAGGAGTTTGGACTTCATCCATACGGGAAATTGGGAGCAAATTCAGGATTTTAAGTGGAGGAGCATTGTGATCAGATTTGTACCATTGAAACATGGAATATTTGGGGTTCCTCTTTGGAAGAAATTGAAGTACTAAGTGAAATCACCAAGGCACCATCTAAGATTAGAAATAACCCAGATGGGGTTGGAATCTTCAGAAAAACACGAGACCAACGTTTCGGAGGCTTTCTCTGAAGGAGCGCCATCTGCTGGGCAATCAGGGAGTTTGGAACCACAGAGAGCAGACAAGTCCCTCTCCTCCACCGCCTCATTTCTTCCAGAATTTCTTTTTAATAATCTCTTGCATTTGCATTTTGGGCTTTCTGGCCCCCAGGGATCCTGCATGGGAGGTGGGGTATGGTTGGACTTTCTAACTCTCATCTTAAAGGTGAAGAAATTCTGAGAACTGGGAACCCTGTGACTAAGCCAGGCTGTGTCCACAGGGCTAGGGACCCCCTCGGGCCCCACTCACTATTTCCAGAAAGTGGCCTGCCCTGCCCCCCTCATCAAGTGGATGAGAAGAAAGACTCTGGAACACCAAACCTCCCACTCAACAGAAAATAGGCCTTGGTCCTAATCTCAGTTTAGCAATTCACATTCTTAAAAATAAACATTTATAAGGGAATAGCAATTTATAAATCCCTTTCCCAGGCTCCCCACTCCATGACCAAGTGTCCCCATCTGTGGATGAAAGGGACTGGGTTGGAGCTGCCTATCTCAGGCCACCTCAGTCCTCCAGTTCCCCCACCTCTGGGAAGCTGCCTCAACCCTGGGTGGTAATGACCCCCTCACCTCGCTCCTCTCACCCACACACCTCTCAGGTTGGCCTCTTCTCTAGTCCCGTGGCCACGTCCTCTGTTCAGACCCTCATAGTCTC
>NW_024349227.1:1496217-1520628 GCF_902729225.1 Pteropus medius
CTGTGTACCTGGGAAATGCAAGCCACAGTGTCTCATCCCCAAACAGACAAAACATTTTAGGGACTCCTCAGGATGGTGACGATATCATTAATCCTTGTAGGCCCAGAGCACCAGGGTGCTGGGCATGTAGGATCTAAATGTGTAAGAAATAACTAAATGGAATAAACGTGTAACAAATGACTGAACTGAATGAAAGTCAGAAATCAAAGAGCTTGGAGACAGCACGACAGCACCAGCTTTGAGAGTAACCTTTACAATGTCCCCTTTTCCTCTGAGCCCATTTATGGCCTATGACTGGCACAAGGATCAGACCCAAGAAATCAGCAGTATTTCACATCCCCCTGCTTTGGGATTGGCTTCCCTCTCCCTTTGCCTCGGGCTCTGACTGGAGCATAGGTCAGGATGACTGACAACTGCCCTATTAATCTAGGCTTGTGATAACAGCCTCCAGCACCAGACTGTGCTAGTGTCATTCAGGGCTGAGAGAAAGGCTGGCTCCTGCTTTCCCTTCCCAAGGGCCAGGAGCTGGTGACCTGGCTAAAGAATGTGCTTTGCTTGAGGTTTACATTCCAGGATCAGCTCCGGAGGCCAAGGGCTCAGGTTGCCAGTAGGAGCCAGGCATGGGGCAGGGAGGTGGCACTGGGCAGACCTTCCTCCCCCTCCCTCCTGGACACACGGTTCATGCCCTACCCTACCTGGGCCTCCCTGGGCCTCCCTAAGTGCAGAGTGGCAGCTGTGGAGGCAGAGCCAGAAAGAAGATGACACTCAGCCCCCCACAGGGAGCAGCATTTAAATGAAGTATGAAGTACTGAGCCCTGAGCCACAGTACCCACCACCATAAATCCCTGGCCTCTAAGGAGCTCTTAACAGTTTACAAAGAGCCTCCCTGTTCAGGGTCTCCTTTGATCATTTAAGAACTGAAGACTAGGGAGACTAAGTCACCTGTCCCCGGTCATGTGGCCAGAAAGGGGCAGAGCTATGTCCTCTGACTTCCATTCTGAGATACATGTTCCCCTGCCTCATGGGGTACAACATCAACAGATCCTGTACCCCAGAATCTCACCCAAGGCCTTGACTTCACAAGGTCCATGAAGCATCAATAAAATAGTGGATGTGAAAGAATCGACCCCTGTAAAGATGAGAGGTTTTTATTTACTTATACCCCATCACCGCCCATCAAGGATCGCAGATGACTTACAGCAACCACACAGTGGGGTTAGTCAGTGGACAGTTCTTGGCGACTCTGGGTGCCCAGTGGATGAACCCCACAAAACATTTACTCCATTCACAAGCACAGGTGCCCCATCCATTTCCACACCCCACAACAATGGGAGTTACACAACCCCGAAGACTGAGAAAAGGACTTAGGAGTGAGGGACAGAAAAAGAGAAAGATCTTTTTGTTTTGCTGTTAACAGTGAGGTAAGGAGACCCTTTCTAAAACACTGACTAGAAGCCCTAGACTAAATCTACACGAATGTCCAGTCACCTCACCTCCCAACTCTCAGAATCCCCTTGTTCTGGTGTTTGAAAACCATCGCTGAGAGTAATTAAGAGGCCCTTCCTCTTCTCCCCCAAGTCAGGCTGCTCTCCACCTCCCACAGGACAGAGCTCCAGTCTTGAGCAGTTTCACCACCACTTCCTAGCTCTGAGCTTATCTTAACTGTCCTCTGTCCCCGGTCAGATCAGCTGTAACTCAGGGAGTCTGATAAGCCCTCTGCTGTCATAGCTAACCCCGCCATACGCTTGCGTCTCTGCCAGAACTGGGGGAGGGAACTTGGGAGGGTCAGAGCCCAGCAAAAAACCCAAGCAAACTATAGAAAACCATCGATCAGACAGCCTCACATCTTTCATCCCCCAGCAAGCTCGCATGGGGATCATGAAGCACATTGCAGTAACCTGTGACACAGAGAAGTGTCTTCTATGTGAGGCTTGGGGAATCAAGAATCCTCTAAGCACGATGGCTAAGAGCACTGTTTCTGGAGCCAGATTGCCTGGGCTCCAGTCCGGCTCCACCACTTGCCAGCTTCGTGACCCTGAATGGGCAATTATTTAATGTCTCTGTGTCTCAGTTCCCTCATCTGTGCAATGGAGATAATCACATGTTAGTACCTACTTCATAGAGTCATGGTGAGGATTGAATTGATTCATACAGTGGTTAGTACCCACTGTGTGAACTGTATAGAAGAGAATCATTCTTATCCATCGAGTTGCTGAGAGATGAGAGATAGTCATAGTCAATTAGTGGCAGAGCAGAGCAGAACCTCATCGTGCCGGTCTGCGGGCGGAAGAGGGAATGGGGCTCCTGAATCTCTTATAGCAAAAGGATCAGTTAATAGGTGAGCAAAAGAATGAGAGTGACTGAGATTTCTAATCTGTCTCTACTTAAATATTTCAGAGAAGTTACAGCAGAGTGGAAATGGACCTCAGAGTTTATTTTTCCAAATCCCTTTTTATAGATGAGGAAACTGCCCCCAAGAGAGAAAGTCCTTGGTCATGGCCACAGTGTGGGGTGGCGGTAAAAGAGGAGCTGGAACCCAGGACTCCTGGCTTCTGTCTGTGCGTGTTCTTCCTGCTGCTCCAGGCAGGAGTCGGGGCAAGCTCTCTGGCTTGGGGAGAAGAGCTAGCTTCTCATTGGGTCACATCCCTCCCAGGACTAGCCTGTGAACAACATCCCCATTGTAATCAAGAGCCTGGGACTGTTTTTGGTGTTCGCAGCACAAAATTTCCCTAAAATCCTGGCAAGCCTTACTAAAATGTAGACTATACGCAGCTCATTAGTTCCATCTTGTATTTCTTGAACCCATTTGGACATCACAAGGCAATGCAATCCTTAAGGATGAGCTGTGACATCGAACCGACATTGCCTCCCAGCTCTGTTACTGCAAGCTAGGAGTGGGTTGTCTAGGACATGACACTATATCGAGGATGCTCAGAACCAGGCCCGGTTCAGTAAATGTTAGATTTATTATTATACCTATTATTGTAGTTGCTCAGTACATATTTGTTGAATGAATGAATATACGAATAAACAAATGAATGATTGGACCACTGAAGGAACAAATTGCCTAAGCAGACCCCAATTTATGGTTACAGCTCTGGGCATCCCATAAAACTTGCTAGGCTTAGTTTTGTCAGAAGAGGGCAGCATTGGATCAGGAATGCCAATTTGCCAAAGATTTCCAAGATTTATAACTCTCTCTTTGGGCTCCCACCTCCCAGTCTATCTTGGGAGGCCACTTCTAATGTGCAGGTTCTTATCCGGAAAGTTCCACCAGTCCCTGAGAGGGGAAGGTCAGTATCTTTAAGGCTGTATTGTCCACCACCCAGGGTGACTGAGGGCTGGAACTAAGGTCTGGAAACGAAATGTGATGGTTGAGGTCTCGGGCTGGAATTGGGTGGTGAGCTGAGCCCTGCAGCCCTTTTCCCAGAGAAAAGGGACGAGGGGCTCAGGCATTCATACTAAAGCAAATTCCAAATGAGGAGTTAGCTCCTCAGAAACAGAGAATGCTCGGCTGACCCTTCTCTACTCTCTCCTGCCCCCACCACGTTCTGAATCTCCCCCATCCCATCCCTGAAGGCCTTTCCTCACAGTTTACCAAATCCTATCCTTCCTTCAAGGCCTCTGTGAGGCCCACTCTGGAACCCCTGAGCCAGAATAAGACTCACCCTGTCAGCCCGGCATGGCGCTTTGTACCTCTCTTGAGAGCCTTCCCACTTTCTGCCTTGGATTATATGGTAAATCATGCATTTATCTTATTTCCCTTACTAAACTGTAAACTTCCTAAGAGCGGGAGCTAATCATAGGCATCCCTCAAGACTCATCATGGGGGGGCTCCATAGTGTAGTGGTCAGCACGTCTGCTTTACACGCAGAAGGTCCTGGGTTTGCACCCCAGGTGGAGCCAGGGAAACAGCAACATCCATAGGTCAGGGGTGGAAGGAGGGGGCATCAAAGAAGGGGAAAAAAAGACTGACCATGGAAGCATTTTTCAGGAGAACTGCTTTCACCCCCCACTCCCCAACTCACCCCAAAGCCTGCCCTTGGTGTCCCTCTCCTGCCCCCCTGCTAGCACCCTGCACGCCACACATTACCACAGTCCTTACTCAGAGCCGCATTCCAACATCAGGACCCACACAGACACACACAGATTGTGACATGTATAAAAACTGGGGCAGACACTTGTTCCTAATTGTTTTCATAGTGTGGCATCTCATAGGCCAAACAGATAGTTAATCCTCACAGCCCTTCAGACATTGATCAGTGATCGCGCATGGGGGTGGGAGTGGAAGGTGGGGAGTAGCCTTCCTCTTCCCAGGACTGGATGGTGGGGCAGGCAGGACTGAAATAGCTCAGTCCAGATTCCCGGCACATTGGGAACACGTGACCCAGGAATTCCCCCAGGATCTGCTGGCAGCAGTCACCTGACATAATTAGGCTCCCTATCAGGCATTCAGTCTCTCTTTAAGGAATTCGAGTTGAGTTTCATTAGTTAAGATCATTTCCGAGTTTGTCTGCCTCCCTCGCCTGTCTGCTGTGGACAGATAGCAGCCAGGTCCACTCTTCACTAAAGCCCTTTTCTGCAGTCCCACAAGAGCTTTGGTTAAAACAGGGGAGATCTCTTTTCTCTGGGGTGTTTAGTCATCCATGCCTTGCCCCTTAAATAGGGATCCACATTCTGGTCAAAGGAAGCTGAAGTGGGATTAGGAAAGATGCAAGGGTAACAGTTGATCTAACCCCCATTGCCATCGCCAATTTATCTGATAATATAATGGAGGGAAATTGGTCATCTGTAGATGCTTTCACTTTAGCCTTTGAATTCCATTTCACTCATATTCCTTTGGTTCCTAGCACCTATTGAGTGCCTTTTTTGTGCCTAGTAGTGCATTAGGTGTTGGGGACACCTGAAAGCATTCATAAGACTCTAGATTAAGCCTGAAAGGGAACCTTAGGTTCGTCTGTATGATTCTTCCATCTTACTTATGAGGAAATGATTCATATAGCTCACTGTCTCACATCCTTCGGGTCTCAGCTTAAAAGGCCCTGTCTCCAGGAATCTGCCCCTGATCAACTTCTTCCTGTATGGGTTAGGGGTTCCTTCCTGTTATACACCCCAAGGGCATTCTGTTTTCCCCCATCATGGACACATCTTTCTTTGTCTAGGATTTGCTTGTTATTTCTCACTAGACTGAGAATTCTCTCAGAGCAAAGACTATGTCCGTCTTGTCACCATCATATCCCTAGGCCCAGCACATAGTGGACACCAGTATCTATAGAATGAATAAGGGATTGGTAAAAGCCCCAGAACTATTTGGTATCAGTCAGTACTAAACTCAGGTTTCCCAACACTGAGCCCTGTGCTTGCTCTTATAATACCCACGCTTCTTCTTGAGAGCTCTAATCCATCCTGATGGTCCCAGCTAGCTGGGCTCCCAGGAATAGATGCCGATCTTAAGGGAGAAAGGAAACAGCAGGTCAAGGGAACCATCATCTATTTTTGCAGGCAACCCAAGCAAGAGAGGAGGCAGTCAGAGGGAAGAATGCCAAACTGGCTGCCACCTCCTGTAGCCCTCCAGATTTGGGGAAGGGGGTTGATTTCTTGTATAAGTGGATCCTCTCCAGCCACAAAAGGACAAAGGTCCCCATTCTCTACCCCTAACTCACACTAGAAAGGATCAAAGCACCAGTAGAAATAGAAAAGTGGGCAGACACTAAATACAAAATTCAGTCACTGGGGATCTTGTCCTTCTTGATCCTCAGCATGCCCCGAGTACACAGCTGGAGGCACCATTCTCCTAGTGGTCTGAATCTCAGCTATGCCCCAACAGTTGTGCGGTCTTGGGCAGAATAATACCCACTTTACAAGACTGAGTTATCATGAAGAATCAAGGGGAAATGTTTCTTTCTTCCCATTACAGTCCACATTTTAGAGGGAAGAGAAGAGCCTATGGATATTCTCATTTCACTCTAAGTGACATTCAGAATGGGGATTCTGGACCTAGTGCTTCAGATCTTAAAAACCGAGCCAAACCTCATAACTTACCACCAGTTCTCCTGACTCCAAAATCACAGAGAGGAATATTTTGGGTGGGCAGCTATTTACACATTTAGGGTTACAAGTTAAATAGTAGGAGTGTACATTTTTAATGAATGAATGTTCTCTCCATCTCCTTCTAACACTTCGTAAATTCTACCACATGTTGAGGGACTCACTCAATCCTAGAAGCCTTCTTTGATGAAGAGGTAAGAACTTTCCAGAACTGAATTTCTGGGATTCATTTAGGGTTGATCTAACTGAAGGCAGATGAACTCAGAACCCTGGAACAGCTCTCCACCACTTCTCCCACTTAGCTGGAGTCCGCCTCCATCTCATTCCATCCCTTTCTCCCGCTATAGTCTTAAAGAAGTACTTACTGATTTTGGCTGGAGAGAAGCAAATTACTCAGGATGGAGAAATATTTTGGTGGCCTCTAGTAGCTGTGGAGTGCTAACTGAGAACACAGCACCATAGAAGGCCAACAGGTGGCTCCAACCAAGACCAAGAGCCACTCAGAGGCAAGTGCAGTTCCAGGGCCCCTCAAAGGTTTCAGACCCCAAAAGTACCAATCCCACGAAGCAGTCTCCACTGGCGTCCCTTACTCTCTCTGCCTGTCCAGGAGGAGTGGGTGGAGGGGGCGGGGGGCTCAGGTAGGCGTGGCCCCATTGACATCTTTTCCAGCCACGCGGAGGGGAGGAAGCGGGGCCGGAGCCTTGAGCGGACCAATGCGGGCGGCCCCGGTCACGCGTAGCCGGCGAGCGGACCAATGGGCGCTGGGGGGCGTGGCCAGTACCTCCAACTCCAAGCGTTTATAGCAAGTTGGAATGCGGCGCCTGGGCGCGCTCGGGGGCGGCTGAGAGTTCCCGTGCTGGCCGCGGGGCGTGTGTCCCGGATCTAGCTCTACCCCCGCAGCGGGTCCCCTTTCAGCCCTTGCTGCAGCTCGCGATGGAGTCCTTGGCTTTCCCCCGGTATCCCGGCCCGGCTCCCTCCGCCGCCGCGGCCCTGCCGGACGGGCTCAAGTCTCCCAAGCCCCTGATGAAGAAGCAGGCGGTAAAGCGGCACCACCACAAGCACAACCTGCGGCACCGCTACGAGTTCCTGGAGACCCTGGGCAAGGGCACCTACGGCAAAGTGAAGAAGGCGCGAGAGAGCTCGGGGCGCCTGGTGAGTGCAGCTCCCTCTCGAGGGCCGGGCCCGGCTGGCGGCTTGAGGCTGGGCCGGCGGAGGTTGGGCCGGGGGCTAGTGCCTTGCTCCGGGGAGTGGCCCCATTCAGTCTTTACCATGTTGAAGTTGCATCGCTGGGGCATTGCAGATATGTCTGTCCATGATTGTAGGGACAATGGTCGTGGACCTGAGAATCCCAACAACACCGACGGTATGTGATGATGGCCAATAAGTGAGGGGGTCGGGCAGTTGTTTTAGGGTGCCTAAGGAGACGAATAGTGTCCTGTCTTGGGATGAGGCCTTCTAAAGAAGATGAGACTTAAGTTGGATTTTGCTTGGAACAGACTATCCAATAGAGTGAAATGGAAAGAGAAAGTAGAAGGCACCTGATCATAGTAGGGGTTTAGTATGTGTGTGTGTGTGTGAGAAAGAGAGAGAGAGAGAGAGAGAGAGAGGGAGAGAGAGGGAGAGAGAGGGGAGAGAGGGAGAGAGAGGGAGAGAGAGGGGAGAGAGGGAGAGGGAGGAAGAGAGAGTGAGAGAGAGGGAGAGAGGGAGAGAGAAAATGAATGAGCTGTCCGGTTCTCCAGCATACTACGGAGATGTACACGGGGGTAGTGGTAGGAGCGGGATTGACACTTAGGTCCTTTCCAGCTTTCAGAGTGAGTGGAAGTTCCATTATGATGGGCTTTCTATTCTGGGAAATGTGAAACCAGGCCCTGGTGCAAGGTCCACTGTGCCCCAAGATACCTTTGGCTTTGGGGCTGTTTTAGGAAGCTTTTGGTGTGTGTGTATGGGGAGTAGTAGTCTGTGGGACTTTGAGCAGTTTATCTCTGTACTGTTTCCCCTTCTGCAAAAATGGAGAAAACAAGGCCTCCCACACAGGCTATGAGGATTGAATGAGATGCAAATGTGAATTTAAATTGTTCCTGACATGTAGAACCCACAGTGAGAACTGATATCAGTATCTGGAAAGGCCAGTCCTGAAAGGATGGCAAGTATGCCAAATGTTAGGTAGCAGTAGTTCTCAAACTTGAGTTTAATGTGCATAGGAATCACCTGGGGTGCTTGTTTAAAATACTTATTCTCTGGTTCCACACCCAGAGGATTTTATTTTGAAGGTCTAGAATGGGGCAAATACTCTGTATTTTAACAAGCCCGTCAGGGCAGGTGGTCTAGGGATTGTTTTGCCAAATCCAGTTGAGTGCTGGTTATGAGACATGCACGTGTGTGGCTATGGTTTGCCCTATTGGTTATGGCTGCAGTCGCCTCCCCAGATTGTTTGCTTTCACAGCCAGTAGCTGGTTTGAATTCAGGAAGTCATTTCATTGGCAAAGGAGAGTGGATGCTGGAGAAAGGAGGTGGATTTATGGCCCGTCAATAGGACCGAGGATGTTTTTCCTGCTAA
Organism: Pteropus medius; assembly: GCF_902729225.1. Classification (NCBI taxonomy): domain Eukaryota; kingdom Metazoa; phylum Chordata; class Mammalia; order Chiroptera; family Pteropodidae; genus Pteropus; species Pteropus medius. The sequence continues at coordinate 1,504,823 of NW_024349227.1, forward strand.
TGCCTGGCATGGCCCCCAGTTGCCTGCTGCCAGGTTACAGCTATTGGGCAATCATATACTTCCTGGCTTTCTTTTTCTTTCTCTTTCTGTAAAGTGTGAAACCTGGTGAGGCTCCAGGCTTGAGACTGCTGGGCCCAGACTTTGTCAGGGGCTTAGCTGGAAAATAGCTGCTCATGGCTCCTGCCTCGTGTTGTGGGGCACATTGGGTTGGGAGGACTGGGGGACCCAGAAACTGAGGAAACTGAGATGGGAGTTTAGAGTTCCCATCGGGCTCTTGACCTGGGTCACTGCATGTGTGTGTTCGTGCCAGCAGGAGAAAGAGAGAGAGAGAGATCACATTGATTCTGGAATGAGATAAACCAGCTTTCAGTTTTCAAACCTCAGTGGCTGTGGGCAGAGATTCCAGCTCTTGTTACATCAGAACAGAGAGAATTCAGAAGGCACTCCCTGGCCTCATGCCTTTTGTTGTATGCAGGGAGCCAAGATCAGTAGGAATGGGACCCCTTCTGAACTTCCCTGATCCATAGACCACCCTGTGCTTCTGCTAGAAACTCGCTCGGGGGTCTTCTTCCCCCTTGAAGAGCAGCTACCTGCTGTGCTCATGATTTCTCATTTCTGGAGTCCTCTTCCCCACCCCACCCTCATTCCTGCCTCTGGAGTCCTCCTGGAAGAGAGACTGACCTGGTGCCTTAGTGGGAGAGAAGGGCCTGGGAGCCATCCAAGACCTCCCTCAAAATGAACTGAGATTGTTGGTGGGGGCTAAATTCGGAGGAAGGCCTGCTGGGTGACTCCCATCCCAATTTTCTCTCCACTTTTCTAGCACATTTCCCATTCCCTGCCTGGCTAGATGAGATTATCAAAGGCCAGATGGGATTGTCTGGAGGGAAGGGCAGGTGGGCAGTGCTAATGGCTACTCCAGGAGGGCATCAAAGGAAAAACAAATATTTGCTCTGGATTTTCTAGTCTCCAAGTACATTCCTGGTATCCAAATGACATTTCCTCCTGTGACTCTTCCAGCTCCCTGACTACCCCTCCCCCTAAAGAGAAAAACACCTGCTGGGGCCTGGGAATGGTGGAGTCCACCAAGACCTTTGGGATGATCCACATGGAAGTCACCTTCCAGGGGTGCCATGAGGAACATGAAGGGGGCCCAAGAGGATTGTAATCTAGAGCAGGGGTGCTTCTGTCTCTTTTATGTATTAGATGGCTACATGGGATTTCAAACTGTTTGAAAATGACTGAGATGGTCCTATTCCTTCATTGACATATGGGGAAATGGAGGCCCAGGGAGGGGAAGTGACTTATTCTGTGGCTGATTAGTGGCATACCTGCAACAGAGGCCCCTGATTTGACCACCCCAGTCCTAGATGACCAATACTGAGTCTTGGTCTGGGAGCTGCCCTTGAGTCGAGCCCAGGCTTGTCCCAGTGCGTTGTCATTCCAACTCTGTTATAATGGGCTTGTTCAGAGGCTAGCTGCCTTTCCCCGAGCTCCAGGCAGTGCCGAGAGCGGAGGAGTCACTGAGAACCAACTCCCACCCCCGCACACACTGCCTCTGTTGAGGGATCCTGGGTGGCTGACCTATACTACATTCCTGGTTTTTACCTCGTCAGGAAGGCTGCTTAGCGCAGTCAGACTGCAAGCATTCAAATCTCGGCTCTATTGTTTACCAGCTGTGTGACCTCTCTGTATCTCAGTTTCCTCATCCATAAAGTGTGGATTATAATAATTCCTATTTTACGGTGTTCTCATAGGATTAAATAAGATAATATATGTAAAGTGCTGAGCATAGTAGCTGATACCCACAGTGTTGTTATCCCAGCAAGGCTGGCTTCGAACCTGTCCTGGAGTGGAGGTACCCATCCTGGGTCTGTCCTGCCCTGAGCAGAAAATGGGTTTGCTCAGCTTCCTTAAGCCTAACCACTTTGGTCTCTGCTTTGTTCAGAGTCCTAGTATCCCCTTCAGCCCCTGCTGCAGAGAAGGGTTCCTACTTAGCCAGCTGCCAAAGGCCTCTTCTTCATAATGCTGCCCTCCCAGCTCCTCCTGCACCTGCTTGCTCAGTAGCAGGGAAGGAGGCTCCGGCTGCAGGCAACACTTGTCCTTGGGCTCTGGCCAAACCACACAAGAGGGCTGGGCAGGGAAGCACCTTGCCCAGCAATCTGGCAGAGTGGGCAGGAGGGTGGCAAGAAGGGGTGGGCACAGCATGGGATTGAGGGGACTCACATTCCCCTTATTCCGGGAGCCCATTCCTCTCCCTGCCTGGTTCTCTGGCAGGCTTAGTGTGATGCTGAGCCCCCTACCCCACAGGCCCATCCCCACTCTGCCCAGCCCACGACGGCACAGCCCAACCTCTCCTTCATTATCTAAATGGGTCATCCTCCAGCTCCTTGTCCCGCCTCCCAAATGGCAGCTGCTCTGTGAAAGGCCAGAGAGGAGTCAAGGATTTTGACTCCAACTCCTAGTGATAGCTATGACCAGAGATGCTCAGCTTGCACCTTCCTTCTGGAGACGTGGAACCAGAACTTTTAAATATTCCCTTTCTAAGATTTTTCTGCCATCTTCTGCTGAATTTAGATCGTTCCTGATCTGAGTTTGGGGGTGGGAGACAGTGTTTAATCAACTGAGTCCCAGTTCCCATCTCTCTGGCATGTTTGTATATCTGTAAGTGGGATGGGGGTGGCTGGTAGTACTGCAGAGACTGGCCCAAGGCAGGATGTGGGGAATTCCCTTCTCCAGGGGTGGGAGGCAAGGAGCTTGAGGGAGGGCAGGGCATCTGCAAGGATGCTTTGTGTTCTGAGATGGCATCTTCTCCAGGCAGCATTCCTCCATCTTGGATCCTGACTCTGCCTTGATATGTCAGGGAACTTTGGAAGAGTCAGTGGACCTTTATGGACTCCATGCTTGCCATTTGCAAAATAGGGTAGGGAATTAGCCCTGCTGCCTTTCCAACATGCATAGCAGCGGGGGTTAGAAATCACTGGGCCAGTATCAATAGGGATTTTGCTCAGGCCTGTTAACATAGATCTAGCATGCGGCCTCTGAACAAGCCCATTATAACAATCCTTGGCTATAGCCTTCCTGGTGTAATAGCAGGTGACCCATTTCTGAAGATGCTAGCATTGTGCCAACGTTTGGAAGGGAGCTTAGAGATCCCGATGTGCAAATTTGTGAATGGTTCCTTTCTTTCTGGCTTTTGCTCAAACCTCTCTCTCTGCCTGGAGTGCCCCTCTTGCCCTTCTTTGGCTTGGCAAACCCCACACATCCTTCAAGATCTAAAACAAAGTTTTTTCCCACAGGTGGTTTTCCCTGCTACTCTAGGCAAAAAAAAAAAAAAAAAAAGCTCTCTCTGGTGCTTCTGGAGCCCCTCACAGGCAGGAACCTCAACTGTTGTGCTTGTCACACTAGACTGGATTTGATTTAATTGGCACTCCTGGACTGAGGGCCTTGGCATAGAGGCTGTCTTAACACCTAGCATAACACATAGTAGGTGTCCAGCGGATGTTTGGAGAATAAATGCCCTTTCGTTTTTCAGGTAAAGTTGTTAAAACCAGCCAGACCAGATAACCGGATCACTTAAGTGACTTGTCTTGAATTGCATCGCTCCATAGGGCCAAATGAGGATGAGCAGCCTGGGCTCTTGACTCTTACTCCACAGATCTGGTGTTCACATTTCACTGTCATACGTTGTTGTGCCTGGGTTCCCTGCCCTTTCTGAGTACAGTGTCCATATGTTATCTAATCTTGAGTACTTTGGGGAGTAAAAGGGGCACTATTAATTATACTGAGATGAACCAGGATTTTACTGGCATGTGGTCTTCCTACCTCTGGCTGGTTCCTCCTTGGCTCTAGTCAATATATTTTTATTATAGAGAATGGTTGCTCAATTCTCTTGCACGTGAGAACAAAGGTCTCTCAAAATTAGTCCTTGTAACAGAGGTTGACTCTCCTCCCATGCCTGGGCACTGGTCCTATCAGTCAGGGATCAGCCCAGTGACTTACTTAATAAATATCTATTTGTGATTTGTGTTTACCAGCAAACAATTATTGAGCGCTTTCTGTGTGTGGAGCTCTGTCTGGGCCTGTTGCTACATCTAATTTACTTTGACAGGCCAGCCAGCAGGTAGCTAGGGGCCTATGCCATGGGGCTGGAATTGGCTGGGAAACAGTGGTCCAGCCCCACCAAGGTAGTGACACATCACTCTGTTTTGTCTGGTGGAGGCCCGATGCCATAACTTGTTTCCTTCCTAGGAAGTGCCAGCCAAGCTGTGCTGTCTTAGGACCTAATGTGGATAACTGAAGGGTCCTTGACTCAGCTCCTGAGGCCAGAGCACAAGCTTGCAGGAGAATGGAGCTGTTCGTTCAGGATTAATAATTCTGATTTAGACTCATAGGCTTCCAAAGTTGAAAAAAATGGATCTTGGGGTTTGACTTGTTACCCTCTATCCATGCATGGTCTTCTTCTAGCACCGCTCAGACCCCCTTATTTTGGAGGCACCTCATTTCTTTTAGGCCTTGTCTTCTTGAGAGCTCTGCCTCCTAAGCCTAGGATGATTTCTCCCATTGTTGTATGTATTCGTGTATACACAATTACACATCCAAGATGTGCCTAGTTTTTGTATATGTGTGCATCTTAAGTTCTCAAATAGTTGTTTCATTAGATATGTGATTTATATGATTTTTGTGGCCCTTTATCTGAAGAGCTCATAGCACTTTATTGTCTGATTTTTAAAATGAAGAATTTTAGAGAGAGAAGAACTAGTTTATAAAATCTTCCCTTCACAGAGAGAAAAAGGGTATGGAGAGAGGAGTGTGCAGGGACATTGCTGCAGGTTGAATCCTCAGAGACCAAGGAGAATTCCAGCCCCTTCCTCCCCATCCCACCCATGTCCAATCCTAAACCAGGGATTTTTCCGCTCAGCTCATGGGGATGGTTTGGAGAAGAAGGCGGGGGTGCATGAAGAAGGCACCTGCAGCTGCAGTGTGGGCCTCCTCAGTATCCTGGGGGGAGACCTCCATGGTGACGGTCCCTCCAGCTGCCATTGGCTTCCCTGCTCAGGTGGGGCAGAGAGCTGAGACTCCCCTCTTTCAGGGAGGCAGCTCTGGGGGAGGAGCAGGGCGGAGGGCACGCCCTCCCTGCCCGTTGCCAGGGTGACCGGGCCCTGGGCTCTGAGCAGCTCCTCTTACGGATTACGCTGTTCCGCTGTTCCGCATTCTTGTCTGCTGTGCCTGAGCGGGAAGCCATTGTCTGCCTCCAGAGCCCTGTGAAAGGGAGGATTAGAGGCCCCTCCCTTCCAGCAGTGGTTTCCTTTTTTCTGTTTCCTTCTGAACCTTGAGGAGAGGCCAGCACTCTTGGGAAATTGAATGAGGAGCTGTTTATCTCAGTCTGCGCCTTCAGATTTTTCATAACTTGCCCATCTCCCATGAAGAGGAAGTCTTGTACTTACCATTTGTGTCCTAGATAGAACTTGACAGGAACTGACCAGCCTTGTGACACCCCACCCCTGCCAAGCCCCTGATGCCCGCAGTGCAGCCTCGTGGCATTTGTATGGCTCATCTCACAGAATCAGAGCAGGAAAGCACCTCACACATCTTCACTGAGCCTGTTTCGTAGAAAAGAAAACCGAGGCTCTGAGGGGGGGTGGGACTCACCCTTGGGGACAATGACAGAGCCTGGAGGAGAACCAGGTCCTCTGACTCCCCAGGCAGTATCTTCTGCACACATCACACTCACACGCCACCTGCTCTGTTGTTATCCTCCCCTTTCTGTCACCAAGGTCCTGAGTGGGATGGAGCAGTTCGCTTAACTGACATCTTGGCAGCTCTTTCTTCATATCCTCTTGCCTCACTCTGCCCTTCCTGAACCCCACCGTGGGGGGTTTAATCCTTACGTGGTGTTTTCACCTTTACAGACAAGATAACAAAGCCCCGAGGACTCTGTAAATGTCTAGTTGTTTGTTTGTTTACTTGTTGCTGGGAGAGGGATGTTCCTTACCTAGACTGAAGAGACTGGTGGTTATTTTTGGCAATTTTTTTTTTTGCGGTAAAATATATGTAACAGAAAATTCACTGCTTTAACCATTTCAAGTGTACAGTTCAGTGACGTTAAGTATATTCACAATGTTGTGTTGCCATCCCCACTCTGCATTTCTAAAATCTTTTCATCACCCCAGACAGAAACTCTATGCGCATTAAACAGTAACTCCCCACCCTGCCACCCTCACCTCTACCTCTCCCCTCCTCTGGTAACCTCTTACTTCTGCCTTATGCATTTTCCTATTCTAGTTACCTTGTATAGTTAGACTTGTACACATTTGTCCTTGTGTGTCTGGCTTATTTCACTTAGTATAATGTTTTCAAGGTTCATCCATATCTGTACCAGTTAGTGACAGTATAACTTTGAGCAGATCATTTAACCTCTCTGGGTACCAGTTTCCTCACCTGTAGATAGGGATGATGATACCTTCTGTGTCCACCTCCCAGGACAGTTGTGAGTGCCAGTTTATTTACTAATGCAATAAACACTTATTCGGTGCTTGCTGTGTGCCAGGCACTATGCTTGGCGTCAGGGATCAAATGGTGAGCAAATCCTCGTGCTCATGGTATAGTATGGGAAATTTACTTTGTAAATCATAAAGCGTCGGCCTTCCGAATGCAGGTTGTTACCTTCCTTGTTCACCTGTAGCCCTTATTCCTTCATGCTGACATGCGCTACACCTACCCCAGCTGAGAACCTGCTCTAGAGAAGATGCTCTCCAGCCTCTCTTCGACCTTCCTGGTGAAGGATGAAGTGGTTTCTCTGGGTGCATCCTGCAGCTTTTGCAGAGTCAGGACTTTGAGAGTATCCTCAGGCACACCTATACCTGCCAGACCTTCCTGCTCACTCTCCTGCATTCTCTGTTCCCAGGTGGCCATCAAGTCGATCCGGAAAGACAAAATCAAAGATGAACAAGATCTGATGCACATTCGACGAGAGATTGAGATCATGTCATCACTCAACCACCCCCATATAATTGCCATCCATGAAGGTACAGAGGCGGGCCATTTGAAGCTCAGAGTGTGTATGTAAGGCATAAAAGGCGCGGTGTGCGCAGGTGTGTGTGTGTGTGTGTGTGTGTGTGTGTAGAGGCAGTCAGAACAGATGATACAAAGAAATGATACACAGGCTTTCAAGTTGGGCAAAAGCTGGATTTGAAACCCAGCAACTAATTCAACTTAGTGTCTGGGTGGGATAACCCTACCTATGTCACAGGGTAGTTGTAAAGATCAAATTAAATGTCACCGAGTACTCAGCTCATGGGAGGAACTCAACAGATTGTAGGCTATTTTGTTGTCATTGTTAGGCTTTCCATACTTGAACATAACCTCTCCACCCCAGTGAGACCCTCAGCAATATGAGAAGGCTGAAACATATATAGACCTGCACCTGTCTCAGGCACGTGGGTGCTATTCTTTATATGTCCCAAGAGCCAGGCCTCCTGGAGTCTGCCTTGTACTCTGTCTGAATCATTCCTGCCATGGGGCTGACTCCCACCTCTCCTCATCTCTCTCAGCCTTTTCTTGCTCTGACATCAGTGCTGGCTCTCCACTCCAGCTGCCCTGTTCCCTGTGACCCAGACAACAGGATGAGTGAGAGAGGGTGACGAGGGAAAGAGGGGGAGCACCCTCCCACGCACACCTGTCTGCTTGCAGCCCTTACATAATTATCTGTTAGATGGAAACAAGGGACAGCGGCAGCAGGAGGAAGGAAAGGGAGCCTGTGGCTTTGCCCTCTATCTGAATATTCCCGGTGAAGAGTAGGAGAGGAGTCTTCTCTCCTATTCGTAGGAAGACTAAGGGCAGAGCCACTGACATAGCCTCACGGCCTGAGCCTGTCCCTCAAGGAGCCCAGGCAAGCGGCTGAGAAAGTTAATTGTATCTCTGTGCATTTCCCCCAGGGAAGAGTGGACAGATGACAGAGTATCGGTGGTTGGGGGGGCAGTATATGAATGAGTGAGTGAATTCTACCCCACACGTATATCTCCAGCCAGGCCCAGCAACTTAGTTTTGAAACTCCAGATGTGACTTCTCCTTCAAGTTTAGCAGACATAGGACCGTCACAGTTACTCTGTGTCTGGCAGGGCTCCCCCAGTTCCGTTCCCATCCTGTCACAGCCTTCAGGAGATATGGACTGGGAAGGTGGGGAAACTGACCTCTAACCTAGCTTCTGTCCAGAATGTGCTGGCTCTTGACCCCCAATTTCGTGGCACAAAGGCTGCAAAGATATGGAGAACCACAGGGGTGGAGGCTCAGCTTGGCAACCCCCAGGAGGCTAAGCCACCATGTATCAGGGCCACTTACTCACTGTCCCCTAGGGAAAAAGCTCAGTCCTCCTGGCCATGTATCCAACTGCCTGGGACTTGGGACTCTTACTGGGAGAAGCTGCCTTGCTCAGCTCCTTCTCACAGGCTAGCCTCTGGGACTGGCTGAGCAAGCCAAACTCCTAGGACTCGTTTGACACAAAGATGTGATGTCAGGGGCATACGTGTTCTGACACATACTCAGCCGAAGGGCCAGTTTAGTGAACCAGTCATTCCCTACCTTTTCAGAGGGCTGGAGCCAGGACAAGGCCCGAGGTGTCAAGAGGGCCCCTCCTACACATGTTGATGAGCCAGCTAGGGCAGGCTGACTGCCAGGAGCCCAACCAGTCAATTAATTATCAAATATTTATTGATCGCTTCTGTAGACAAGGCCCTGGCAGTTGTCTGGGCAAGAAGTCGAAGATATTGGAAGAGATGAATATCTCTGCTCTCTATGGTACTTTATAGTTTACAAACCACTTGATACTTTTATCCCTCTTCTGATCTTCAAGGCAGGCATTTTATGGGCATTATTAGTCAAGTATAAATATGAGGACGCTGATAATAAACATAACAGAAGGTGCCATTTATTGAGTGCTTATTCAGCCAGTCCCAGAGTTCTCACTGACTTTGTCTAGTTTTCACCCCAGCCCTAAGAGTTTGCCATTATTATCCCACCCCTCAAATGAGGTAACTGAGGAATGCTGGTTGAATAACTTACCAGGGTCACCCAGCTAATAAGTGATGGGGCCAGAATTCAAACCCAAACCTGCATTCTTCCTGATGGATCTAGAAGAGATTTGCCCAAGGTTACGAGGCAAAAAAGCACCAGATTCTGAACCAGAGAGCCTACCTTTCATTCTCATCCAGTGATGTCACTGCCTTCCTGGGCATTTGCAGGGTAGTTTTAAGAATCCTCCAAAGCCTGAACTTCCAAAGAAAGGGAGGGTGAGCCAGTTCCCTGGGTCTTAACTCATTGCTCCTGGAAGGTTTGAGAGCTTCAAAGGCCCTTCTCCTGCCCTTACTCGCCACTCTCCTGCCCCATTAGCAGACATTCCTTGAGGGAGGTTCTGCCTGGTCTGGGTCCAGGGAGCGACCAGTGGACCCCGGTTGGGGAGCAGTGTACTCTGGTGGGGCCTGATGTCCTGCCTTGCTGTGCCCCAGTGTTTGAGAATAGCAGCAAGATCGTGATCGTCATGGAGTACGCCAGCCGGGGTGACCTGTACGACTACATCAGCGAGCGGCAGCGGCTCAGCGAGCGTGACGCCCGCCATTTCTTCCGGCAGATCGTCTCTGCCGTGCACTACTGCCACCAGGTGAGCCGCTACCCGCCCAGCCCTGTCCTCAGGGCGGTCCCTGGGCTCCCGGGCTGGTTCGAGCCAGAGAGATTCCATGACTCGTCTGGGATAGCACAGGGAGACAAAGCAGAGGCAAGACTCGATTCTGGACTCTCAGCCTAGGGAATGTGGTGTCTGGCTTTGAGTCCCTTGGCCCGGGGTGGAAGGGCCTGTGATTTCTTATACTTTGTACCAATAAAGATGGACATTCCCAGCCTACCTGTGCTCCCCCAACCCGGTCCCCTTTGTGTTTACCTCCCTTTCCGGACTAGGCCCTCATGCCCTTTCCTCCCTGGTGACCTTCCTCTGACCTTCCTCCCTCCCTCTTTCAGAATGGGGTTGTCCACCGGGACCTCAAGCTGGAGAACATCCTCCTAGATGCCAGTGGGAATATTAAGGTGAGCCCCACTTTTCATTTCCAGCCGCTCTCCCACTTCTCCCCAGCCTTTCTGCACCGTCCTTAGCCAAGTCTCTCTCTAAGCCCGTAAGGGGTTCCAGAGGATTCAAGCAAATCCCAGACTTATGTGTTGGTTCCTATCTCATTGTATGTATGGAAAACTGAGACCTCAAGATAAGGGGTGACTTGCACAAGGTGCCATGGCTAGCTAGAGGCTGAGCCTGGGCTAGAACCAAGGTCTTTTGACTCCTCCACCAGTGCTCTTGATGTCACAAAGCTGACAGGAGTCAAGGTCTAGGGTTGGCTTTTGCTCACAACCTTGGGACTGACAGGGAGAGGGCCATGGCCTGAGTTCTTCCCACTTGCGTGTACACACGCACATGTGAACACTTTACTCTGCTTCAATTAGGTAGACCTTTGACACCTTTCCTCAAAGACCAAGATTTCCAGCACCCACTTCCTGCTTCTTGCAGCTGCTGACTTCCCATGCTAAGTAGTTAAATTTAGGTCTGAGAAATGCACGTTGATGAGATAAACTCAGATCTCTGAGCTGGAATGGGGAGTGGGCCAGGCTGGCCCCTGAAGGTGCCCGAGAGGGCTCTGACTGCACTTGGACCCTTCTCAGAATCTTCTTGAATCGAGGACAAAGCCTCTTCTCCAGTGGCCTGAGGCGCCTTGGCACTGAGTTCATTCCCCTTTCCCAGCCAATTCCCAGAGTAGGTGGGGCTTGCTTTGATGCTATGGGGGTTGGGGGCAGAACCAATAAACCCACATAACTCAGATAGGCAGTAATTCTCCCATCCGCACCAATCATCTGCCTCATTATGGGCTTCAACTGGTAACAGCTTGATAAGAGGCCAATAAAACCATAAACAAAGGAGCCAGAGTTTCGTAAACAGCCCCGCCCTGCCCTGGGGACATAAGACCCTCTGCTGGGAGTGAAGAGGTCAGGATCAGGCAAGGTACTAGCCTCAGCCTCTATCTGAGGATAGGCGGGATGGGGTTTCTCTAGGGAGCAAGAAGATGGGCTTGCAGCTTCACAAGGCTTCAGTGTCAGGTGGCTCAAGGATTCCTATAATAGATTCCTTCTCCTGGGTTATAACCACAATCATGACCTTTGTTCTGCCCTCATCATTGCTTCTCGTCCATTCTGGGCTGACCCTGTGTTCCCGCCCAGGTGTAGACATAGATGAGCCTTTGCTAGGAGAGGCAGCCTAGCCTTGCATGATTATTCAGTGCTGGAAAGGCTCGCTTCTGAGGACCATGACACTGGCATCAGATGTTGATTCTTGCCCTCCATCTGCTAGACCTTCCCACTGAGCCCCATGCATGGGTCACACCTGTGCTAGGAACTGCAGGAGAGGTGGGGCAGTAGGAGGTCAGTATGGGGAACATATTGATATAGAGACAGAACTGATGAGTGGGGCTACAGCGAGCCACCGGAAACTGTAGGACTTTGTGGGAGAAAGAGGTCTTAGGGCAATGGAGGGCTTCCCAGAGAAGGTGGGCTTGCCGGATCGAGAGGATGTGCATAGGCAGGAGAACGCACAGCTGGAGTGGAGTACAACATGAGTACAGGGGCCTTGGGAACAGTGAGGACCCTAGAGCCCCCACACACCTCTTCCTAGATGCTCTTCATTGACACACCTCTGCAGGGCTCTTTCTTCCAGGGCCTGAGCTGTGTTGGCAGTGCCCAATGTAGCGGTGGGGGTCATGGGCACCCCTTTCTCTTACTGGGGCCTGGAGAGGGGCAGGCTGAGAGCTACAGAAAACCCAGGCCTTGGCATGACTGTGTGTGACCCATTCCTGCAGATCGCTGACTTTGGCCTCTCCAACCTCTACCACCAAGGCAAGTTCCTGCAGACATTCTGCGGGAGCCCCCTCTACGCCTCACCAGAGATCGTCAATGGGAAGCCCTACACGGGCCCAGAGGTGAGTGTCCGCCCTCCGCTGCCGGCCCGCCTCAGCTGTTTCCCATGACTTTAGCTCCTGTGAGATAGGCGGGCTGGTTTCCTAGTTACTGCCTTTCTCAGAGCATATAGCTCAGCCTCACTACCTCCCAGGGTAGTGAAGTGCCAGGCCTCTAGCGAAGAGTGGAAAACTAGAACAAGAACTTAAGTCTCCTGACTCTCAGTCTAGTTCTGTGCCCCTCACCTTCCTAGTTCCCATCACCTTCCCCGGCACCGAGCCAGCCACCCACTCCTGGCCCCGCAGGGGTGACCTCGCCACCGCTCTTGTGTTGGCGGCAACCCCTCCCAAAAGGATTGACGACACCTGCCCCCATGAGCCTCAGTCCCTCCCGCAGCGTCACCGCTCTGCTCCTGGGTACCAGAGGAAGGTGGTTCTCAGATGAGCTGGCCTCTGAGTTCTCCGGCGTGTACCCCTTTTTTTCTGATACGGAAGTGAGGCCGGAAGCCCCCCAGCCTGTGGCATGTGGGCATCCTTGCTGATCCCCCCTTCCCTTTCGCAGGTGGACAGCTGGTCCCTGGGTGTTCTCCTCTACATCTTGGTGCATGGCACCATGCCCTTTGACGGGCAGGACCATAAGACGCTGGTGAAACAGATCAGCAACGGAGCCTACCGGGAGCCTCCCAAACCCTCCGGTGAGTGAGGGGTGTTCTCATCCAGGCCTGGCTGTCCTAAGCGAATTCCTGAGGCAGGAGTTAAACAGTGGCAGTCGGGTGAAGAGGACAGTCCACCGTGGATGAGAGTTCCCTCCAGCCACCATCTGCTGTCACGTCTGCCTGCAGTGTCTGTGACCTGAGCATGGAGGGGATATCTTTTCCTTCCCTTGTGGGCATGCTTGATTATATGTGGAAAGCGCTTCCTAAGATCTGACTTAGAGTCTCTTTGCTATAGTTATCTTACTCCCTACTGCCTTTGTTCTTATCCTTAGAAATCTTTTTGTCCTTTACCTATAAAGTAGAAGGCAAGAAGGGTATGACATCCTTGGTTTACCCTTGCGCATAGGCCACGCCCTCAGAGGTTGCATTTCAGTGGGGAGAAGGAAGATACCCACTAACGTACAACAAAGCTAATGATGAAGTGGCCGGAGTCCTGCGGGGCGTGGGATGGAAGAGGAAATTAGCAAAGTCCATGCAGGAAACCTGGGACCTGGCCTGGCTGGAGCATGCGTATAGCCCTAGGTGGGAGTGGACATATCTGACACAGAAGTGAGCAGTGTCTTAGCACAGGTGGGGATAAGCCAGTGAGAGGGGACTGTGGGTTCCCGTTCTCATGGCTGCCAATCTGAAGCTCCTTGTCTTTTGTCTTTCAGATGCCTGTGGCCTGATCCGGTGGCTGTTAATGGTGAACCCCACCCGCCGGGCCACCTTGGAGGATGTGGCCAGTCACTGGTGGGTTAACTGGGGCTATGCCACCTGTGTGGGAGAGCAGGAGGCAGGGCGCCCTGGCAGCGACTCTGGCCGGGCCTCCATGGCTGACTGGCTCCGGCGGTCCTCCCGCCCCCTCCTGGAGAACGGGGCCAAGGTATGCAGCTTCTTCAAGCAGCACACGCCTGGAAGCGGGAACGTGGTCTCCGGCATAGAGCGCCAGCATTCACTCAAGAAGTCCCGCAAAGAGAATGATATGGCCCAGTCTCTCCAGGGGGACCCGACTGATGACACCTCCACTCGCCCTAGCAAGGGCAACCTCAAGCTACCAAAGGGCATTCTCAAGAAGAAGGCATCTGCCTCTTCAGAGTGGGCAAGGGAGGACTCTGCTCCCAGCCAAGTTCCTGCGAGCCCAGGACAGCCTGCCCCCCTGCTCCCCAAGAAGGGCATCCTCAAGAAGTCTCGGCAGCGGGAATCTGGCTACTACTCCTCTCCTGAGCCCAGCGAGTCTGGGGAGCTCTTGGATGCAGGGGACGTGTTTATGAGTGAGGACTCCGTGGAGCAGAAGCCCCCGCAGGCCTCAGGGCTGTTGCTCCGTCGCAAGGGCATCCTCAAACACAACGGCAAGTTCTCCCGCACAACGCTGGAACTCGCAGCCCCCACCGCCTTCGGCTCCTTGAATGAACTGGCCTCACCTTGCCCTGCTTCCCGGGCTAGCCGCCCCTCAGGGGCTGTGAGTGAGGACAGCATTCTGTCCTCTGAGTCCTTTGACCAGCTGGACTTGCCCGACTGGCTCCCCGAGCCCCCTCTGCGGGGCTGTGTGTCTGTGGACAACCTCATGGGGCTTGAAGAGCCCCCCGCAGAGGGCCCCCGAAGCAGGGGCCTGAGGCGCTGGCGGCAGGACTCCCTAGGGGAGAGCTGCTTTTCCCTGGGGGACTGCCAGGAGGTAACCGAGGCCTACCGACAGGCACTAGGGATCTGTTCAAAGCTCAGCTGAGGATGGGGGGCATCGCCCCACCTGGGCAGGCTCTCAGATGTGCCCAGAAACACCCTGAGGGGAGACCGCTTTCTCCCCTGCCTCCCAGGACCAGCATCCTAGCCCAGAAGGGTGAGGTGTTTTGCAATTAAGCCCTGGGGTGTGCCAGATGTGGGAAATGAGCAAGCGAAATGTATTGAGGGTTCAGTGTCTCAGCCCTGTCAAACTAAGAAGATAGTAGAGGGGAAAAGAGTAGGGAAGTAGAGGGGAAAGCCCATGGCCAAGTCCAGGTTTTCTGTTTCGTGTACACGTGGTAGGACCACAGAAATCTGGAAAGAGCACTCGTGTCAGTACCCGTCTCTCTCATTGCGATGAGTACGTTCTGTGCACGGTGCCTTCCTGCCAAGGGAGGGATGGAAACTCTTCTCATACACATTCCCATCCCCGCCAGGCACCGAAACTGGAATGTGGAACCACCTCATGTGCCCAGGGCATCCTGGGAACGCGCTCCTAGAACGTGTCCCTTATTTCTCCCAGCAGTAAGAGAACACAACCTCTGTTTCTTCAAAGGTTCCCTCTCCTTTCCCATCCTCCAAACCTGGCCCAAGCCTCCTGGAGTTGCTGCTATGAATCTAAAAGACTTGAAAAGGCTCAGGCTGCTATTGGACTTCATCTCAAGGGGCCCAGACCCCCACCTTGAACCTCAAAGACTCTGAACTTCTCTGGCCTCCAAGCTGCTCCTGCTACTGAGAATGGGTGTGTCCATTTCTCTGGGCTTTTGGGACCCTAAAATGTCCTATTTATGTTTTCAGCTCTGTGTTTTTAAAAAAGTGAATCTTACTGTTTTCAATAATGTGAATACTATGTTCTGGAAAGTCAACTATGATATCTAACTTTTGTATACAGAGATATTTTTGCAATGATTCCCCACTGATCATGGGGGAGGGGGACCTTTTATGAATCCACATGTCCTGTTGCACTATTCAGAGGGGGTCTCTGGCTCCCTCATCCACTCCCTGACTCTGTCTACCTGATGGTCCATCTTCCTTTCTCTGTGACCAGAAAGAACCACCCCATTAAAAACCAGAACAGTGATTGAAAATAGCGTCTGTTGTTCTGTTTGAGGAGGTGGGGCGCAGGTCTTTGAGGCTTCTCTTAACACCTCCAGGAGGTGGGAAATAGAGAACCTGCTTAACAAAAACAAAACACAACAACAAAAAACCCAGCTCTTAGCTCCGAAAGGCTCCCCATTTTACTTTCGTCAGCAATTCTGCCCTCTTTAGCACAGAGGTGGGAGAGCCCTGGGCTGGGGGTCCCAGTTTGCTTTTCCAGCCTTTGGCGCTAAAGGAAGAACTGGGCTCGGCAGTTTATACAGCCCCGCCCCCAACCTTCTATCCATCTTCTCCCACCCATCCCCCATTCAGCTCT
>NW_024349227.1:1522978-1617912 GCF_902729225.1 Pteropus medius
CATTCGTGAACAAAACTGACACACATCTCCACTCTCACAAGGCTTCCATTCTAGCGAAGGAAGATGGACAAAGCAATAGGTATAATAAATAAGTAAATTAGATAGTATGTCAACAGGTCATAAATATTAGGAGACCTGGGATGGGGTATTGGGGTGGAGGGGACAGGAAATACAAAGACCTTCGGGTAGAAGAGATCAGGCAAGCTCTAGAAGGCTGAAGCAGAGGGTGCGAAGGAGGGAATAGCAGAGAGAATCGAGAGAGGTGAGGGGTGGCAAGCTCACACACGCACACCTGGCCTGTGAGCTGTTACACGGGCTATGCCTTTTATTCTGAGTGAAGTGGCTTTTTTGATTGAAAAAAAATTTTTTCTCTAGCAGCTTATTGAGAAGAGCTGGGGAGAAGGGAGGTCAACGCAGTGATTTTTGGCCTGAAGGACTTGAAGGATAGAGTGCCCATTAGCTGAAATGGGGAGAGATTGCAGGCAGAGTGGGAAGCTGGGAGTACTGAGGTCTTGGGTACCGATGAGAGGTATTCTGTAGTCTGGGGAAGTTGGAGATACTGAGGAGTTGTTGCTAAAAGGAATTTGCTTTGGGTGGCAAGGCAGACGAGGTGATCTCTGAAGTTTCTGAGTGTAGCATCTAGGAATGTGAAAAGCAGTCATTTCCTTAGCCGATTAGTTGCTTGTGAAAGCGTGATAGTGGCGAAGGTGGGCGGTGCTGAGCTGAGGTGGCAGATTTGCCTGGTTGGGATTGGTCTCCTCCTAAGACCAGGAAGTGCTCTCTTAGGGAAGGAAGAAAGTATTGTTGAACCTTCCTGAGATTCGGTTTCCCCATCGGTATGGGCGGGGTGGGGGGGGCAGGAAGGGGGGCTGTAGGTGCTAAAAAGACTTCTCAAGACCCTCCACTCTGAAACTTCATGACTGAACATCTTTAAAGGCTTTCACAGATTTTATAAGAACATTAGAAATGTCATGCTTGGGCCAGGGCTCTGCCTCTGACAATGGCAGAGGGTCTGGGAGTTGTCTCATACAGCTGAGGTCCCCAGAGGATGAGCTGGCTCTCCAAATCCTGGTCCTTTTCCTGTGTCTCAGAACTCCCTGCCTCAGCTCCCTGGGGAGCTAGAGTGCTCTCGGGAATCTGCATTTTAAGAAACTTGGCAAGTGGCCCTGATCACACTGACCTTTAAGAACTTACTCAGGTGAGGGCCTTTAACCCTAACTTACCACTAAGGAGCTGCTGCCCTTAAAGGAATTTCAGGCCACCAGCCAGGCAGTTTCGCTCTGGGATACAGATCCTTCTCTCTCTCTCTGTCTCTCTCTCAGTACAGATCTTTTATCTTTCTCTCTCTAGATAAAAATCTTTCATCTCCCTCTCTCTCTGTCTGGATACGGATCTTTTATCTCTCCTTCTCTCTCTCTCTCTCTCATTTTACCTCTTGGCTCCAGAGCCCTGCCTCAAAAGGGATTCCCCATGCTTATCAGTTGTCTCTTTCTCCAGCCTCCAACCCTCTCCCAGAGCTAATCCCACCTTCTCAATTCCGCCCTGTCTTCTCTGGGGAAGGGTGGGGGGCTGTTAGGTCATGCTGGGGAATGAGTCATCCTAGGGTGGGGGAGGGGCGTCAAGTCCATAAATGGGCAAAAACTCAGATTTCAGGTTTCAGTCTCTTGGAAAAGGCCAGTCTCTTCCCTCTGTCCCCTCAGTCAAAGGAATTCCCCAGAGGAAAGGAAGGCAGTGGGACTAGCTTTGACCACTGGAATTCTAAAAACAGCAGAGCTTTTTAGGAGATAAGGTCAGTCTGACTCAGCTTCCGTGATAAACAGACACTGCCTGCTAGGATTTTCCCAGCCTAAGAGGCCAAAACCCCATTTCCGCATGGAAGTGTGGGGCTCTGCCTTTCAAGGTGGGGGCCCGCCAGCACCACCTCCTCCCTTCTCTGCACCACTTTCTCCTCACGATGAGAATGCCAGCTCCAGGCTGCACTGACCTGGGCTCTGGACTGTGGGGCACTCATCGACACGGCAGGACTGACCTCGTGCCCACCTGGAAGCTGAGGACAGGGCGTGATGACTTTTCACAGCCTCCCTAGCTGGACTGTGAATCTCATGGCCTGGCCTGCAGAGTCTCTGTCTTCCTAATCCCTGACCCTGATCATTGTCGTGTCCAGCAGGCAGGTCCCTGGCTGGTAGCAGCAGGCCAGCCACTGGCGTGGATCCTGCCTCTGCTAAAGAACCTGCAAGCCCAGGTCCCACTTCTCTGTAAATGGAAAAGCCATTGGAAACGCCAGGTGGTACCTGGGGAGAGCAGACAAGCCCTTTGACAGAGCCTCGTATGGTAGCCAGATTTCCCATGAGATCTTTTCACAATTCAGAGTCCAGGCCTCACTTTGCCGCTCAGAAACCTTACTTCCCACAGGCTTAGGAGACTCCAGGGCAGAGTCACGGAGCTCCAGGAGGTGAACTGATACAGTCGGAATGCCCATTCATTGATTTATTATGAAAAACATAACTGCTGTCAAACCAACCAGAGACTTGGGTTTGCTAATGAGCTTGTTCACTGTTGGCAATTGCATACATGGGAAAGCTCAAGTTCAGTGGGAAGGTTACTCAGAGCGTGCAAGCTGGGCAAGGAGAGCTAGCTGAATGGTCTTCATGGCGTGCCAGGCTCTCCTCTGCCAGAATGCACCAGGTAGCTGAGTTCAGGACACACTCCCCCGGCACAGCTCTGGAGAGCACCCCACACGCATAACTGGTGCCACAGAGACAACCTCCCTGGCTTATTCAGCACATTCTTTGAGTAGAGCAATTACTTAGAGGGTCACTTTCACAGTCCGCTCACACCAGTCATGTTGCTGCAGGGATTAAATGAGATGACGCGTGAACATGCTTTGTAAGCAATGCATCACCAAAGAAAACCTAAGGAATGAGAGTAGGTGCTGGATAAATGTTTAGTGAAGGACCTCCACCTGCCTTCCCGGCCCCAGCCCCATATAAAAGGGAATCTGATAGTTAAATCAATGAAAACCCTTCCCCTAATAAACTGTCAACATGTACTGAGACCTCACTGTTGTTCCAGGTACCATGAAAAATACAGAAGCAATAAAGTATGGTCCCCTCCCTCAAGATATTTATATATGATAAAGTCGAAGCTATGAACTAACACCTACAGGATGACTGTAAACAGCACAGAGGTGAGTGTACTAGAGTGTCTGGTACAGAGAATGTGTGAGACGCTCAAGTCCCATTGGGCTGGGTTGTAATGGGACCTCTGGTATAAAGGTGGGATAGACCACTGGCAGTTTTGGGTCCCCACTCTTTGGTCACTGCATTGGTCAGTAAAGGGATATGACTGCCTGCCTGGGGGTTCTAGGCGTCTAGGCCCTGAAACAGGATCTCACTTTAGGCCACTCACCTGAAATGCGGGAGTCCAGCTGTCCTTCCTCATAGCCAATGTCAGACTTGCTCCCATCGTGGGAAATGATAGCAAGCATCAGAATGAGCAGATATACACTAGGTAGGAATGAAGGATGGAGTTGGTCAGCTTTCTCTCTTGTCAGCCATGGTTGGGAGGGTGGGGGGACAACAAGCGACTGGCTTGCTGACCCTATTCCCAAGGAGCTAGAGCTTCCACCAGGCTTATTTATTCTTTTCTCCCTGCCTGGAGGGGCGTGCCTTCTTCAGATGCCCCATAAAACCTCAAGATGAGGCAGAGTTTGGTCCACTTCACAACCTGTGTCCCACACCCAGACCACTTGGGTCAGAGTCTTTAGAAACCCATTTTTCCATCCCTACGAAGGTGCTCGGCAAGATCCAGCCTCCCACTCCTACTAATCTCAGTTAAGAATGAGCTTAGAATCACAATAAATTATGTGTGCGACGTCATACCATCCCCACCCCGAGTTAATTTAAGAGGCAGAGGAGCTCATGCCGAAGTCTCTGGCGCTGTGCTAGAGCATTGGTTCTCAAAGTGTGGTCCAGGGACACCCCCCCTGGGGTTCCCCAAATCTTTTCAGAGGCTATACAGGTCAAAACTGTTTTACTAACAATGTGAAAACATCATTTGCCTTTTTCATTTTCATTCTCTCATGAGTGTATGGTAGAATTTTCCGGGGGCTTCATGGTGTGTGATATTGCAATAGATTGAATGCTAAAGGAGATCTAAGAATCCAACAATGCGAATATACTTAACACTATTGAATTGTACACTTAAAAATGGTTACAGTGGTAGACCTTATGTCAATGTATTTTTATCACAGTTTAAAATTTAAAAAAAATTTTTTGAAAGAATCTAGCTCTCTTTCATTAAGCCATACTTAAAGACATTTGCAAAAAATATAGAACAATGCCACTCTTCTCATTAATTATTTTTGTTTTGGGAAATCTAATTCTTTTTCACTAAAATGTTTTGTTTATATAAACATATAACGAGTTATTATTGTTACTTTTTAAAAACTGTTACTTTGAAGTGAATGAATAATTTTTTAAATTTCTGTTTTAATTTCTAACATGCCAACCATCAACTCGCCCGCATGAAAGCTCATTGAGTGTCCACACTAATTTTTAAGAGTGTCAAGGGATCCTGAGACCAAAACATCTGAAAATCGCTGCTCTGGTGAGAGGAAATACAGCAGGTAGAGTTGCCAGATAAAATACAGGATAGTCATTTAAATGTGAGTTTCAGATAAAGAATGAATAACTTTTAGTGTAACAGTGTAGGACATGCTGAGCTAAAAAATTGTCGTTTATCAGAAATTCAAATTTAAATGGGTGTTCCGAATTGTTATTACTAGATCTGGCAACCGTGAGAGCAGGAAAGATGTAGCTGAGATTGAGGAACTTGCGTAAGACCTCGGGGTTCTGACCCAAGAAAGGATGGAGAACTCCCTGTCTCGGACAGCCTTAAGAAAAGTGAGTCTGAGGACCTCCAGGACAGGCCCGAAGTGCGTGGGGCTCCAGGTTACAGCTGGGGGAGCAAACCTCTTCCCTGACCGGGGCCCGAGAGTCACTCACCCTCCAAGAAACCCAGACAGCCAGAGATGAGCAAAAGAAGAGGAAAATGAAACACATCATCCTCGGTGTTGTTGTTATTAAAAGGTGGAAGTGATACCAGTGGGTGAAGGGTGGAGGCGAGGGAGGATGTCAAAAACTCGAGGTTCTGCTAAAAATAGTTGTGGTTGTGGGGGGGCTGTCAGGAGGCGGGGGGTGAATCAAGTCATCTGAGTGGGGCTGCGCAAATCCACAGCTTGGCGGGGGAGGTCAGGCCTTCTACAGGCCAGGTGGCAGAAAATCTAAGAAGCACAGTTGGGGCTGGAAATAAATAGTGACAAAGAACTGGCCTCAGGAGCCGCCTATAGGAGAAGGGCCATCCCCCTTCCATCAGCGCGGGAAGCTCTAAGAATCTCTTTCCATTAAGAGAAGCAGGGGTGGCCCAGGAATAAGACTGGCAGGGAGGCCGCAGTCATGCTTATTTCTTTAACATGTATTGAACACCTACTGTGTATTTGGCATTGTACCTGGGGATCCTGAGTTGAGTAAAATGTGGTTCCTGCTCTCCAGAGCCTGGAAGTCCAGTGGAAAAGAAAGATGCACAAAAGCAATATGAATTCATGAATTTATTGTGATAAGAGTGAATAATTGAAGGCCCGAGCAGCAACCCACCAACTGCACACCTGAGCCCCGCCCTCAGTGACTCCCCAGCCCTGGCTCAGGCTGCAAACCAACAGAGGACGGAGGACGCAAAATCACCCAGCTGCCCACAGAGCAACATTCCAAGCTCCAGAGCTCTTTTCCGCCCATTTTTTGCCAACTGTTTAGAACAAAGAATGGTAATCAGATTGGGAGAAAGTCAAAAAGGACAGTTTCCTGAAACTTCTCCCTCACCTGTCAGAGCCTGGGAAAAGCTGTTAGATGCTTCTTCGGAGGGTTTCTAAAGGCCACTATTGACTTCTAGTGAAGGAGAGGCAGTGAGGGAGGCTAGGTGTCTTTGACCATGGTTTTGGACCCGGCTTGAAGTCACTGAACAAGTGAGGCAAAGACAGTCCATCATTTCTAGTGTCTGGAGCTTACCGAACAAACATGGGTTGAGCCCCTCTTGCCAGAGGCCAGGGTGAGATATTGAGTCCAGAGCTGCAGCCTGCTAAGGACACACAGGGGTCAGATAATAACCGGACAGTGCCTGCGTGGGGTCTGAACACAGGCCCTGTGGAGGGAGCAAGGCCCCTCGGCTGCAGGGCACTGGAGGAAAGCTTCATGGGGAAGGGGGCTGGGCCTTGTAGGCTAAGAACTTTTCTGGGTCAAGTAGAGGGGTTTTAGGAAACCAGAATTTCTTGGAAACTTAAACACTGACTTCAGATCGTCAAGTCTGGTGGCCGTATGTAAACCTCATACTCCCAGATACACTCTGTATCCTGACTTCTGCCCCCTCTCCAGCCATATTTTATTCTGGGCTTATGCTGCTGCCAAGAGAGGCGTCTGCACTCTTGGGAGAGGAAGGGGCCAAGGGTTTTTTCTCTGTTCCCTGGGTTCCTGGGGTTCAGGCACTAGGCCTGGTTTCTGACCTTATTCCTCCTCTCCCACAAAGCACAGCCTGACAGCCTGGCCCTTCTCTGCCTTGGCCAAGAGGGAGGCTGCCAGAACCACAGCTCACCACAGAGGCCAGGCTGGACGTACCTCTGTGGAGCAGCAGCAGGACCAGTCTCCCCAGTGGCTGAGCGCAGCCAGTTCCCCACTGTAACTTCCCTACCAGCGAGCAGATGGTGTTGGGTTTCTCTGAGACCCCATGTGGGTAGGAGAGTCTGGTGTGACTCTGCCTAAACTGGCTGTGTGACCTTGGGCAAGTCACTGTACCTGTCCGGACCTTGACCTCCTATCTGTTCAATTATAATCCATATCCTAGGGTCTGTCTTAGGCGACGTAGCCAAACATGCTTTGCAAGCTGTCAAGCACAGCACTGGTCTGAGAGGTTGTTACTTTGACTTTGCCTTGGGTCCCACAGTTTGAACAGGGAGGCTGTCTCAGAGTTTATTTTTCAGGCATCGGTTTCCAGATGGGGATTCCTAACCTAGGGTCCAGAATGGTCTACAGGAAGTCCTGGAGTCATTTGCAGAACTTTTGAGCAGGTGCATTTTTCTGAGAAGAAAATGGAGTTTTTCATCAGATCCTCAAGGTACTTCATGCGTGAAAACCTGCTAAGAGACACTGCCTGAGCCTTGGGGCTCCTCCCATGTGCCGTCGTCTGCCAGGATATTCCGAATCCTCGGAGCAGCAGTCACACAGGCTGGGGTGACCCATGTCTACCAATTCGACATGGACGTTCAACAGCACCACGCCAAGGACATGCTCCCTGGCCCCAAGTTCCCTGCAGGCCAGCGACACAAGAGCTCATGACATCTGCATCGTGCCAGAGTCTAGGACATGATATTTCGGTACCACTCTCCATGCTGGCCTGGCACTGGCCGGAACACCGTGCCTTGTTCTAGACAGCACGTTACCAGAACGTGGATAAACTGAAATGTCTCCAGACACAGGCCAGCTGTCAAAAGTTTTTGAAACCAGTCTCAGGAGGAATGATTGGAAAAACAGAGAGTCTTCGGGTTGGAGCAAAGAATTATAGAGCAGACGCGGACTGGGAGGGGACATTAAATTCTTGAAGTGCTGCCTAGTGCCTTCTGCAGGGAGGCAGATAGTGACTCAGCGAAGGGAAATACTTCCTGGCAGTGAGCTCTGTCCCGCATGGAGCGAATGGACTGAGGCTCCCCAGTACCCCACATAGTTGGTCTTTTGAGGCAGGGTATAAGCTTTATCCTGGAAGGAGATGAAGAAGTGACAATGACAACTCCTTCCTTGAGACTCAGTGAGTGGACGTTGCCTTGCGAAGGGGAAAGGGAGCAGGACAGGGAATTGCAGGTCTTGTCTGGGCCCCTGTGGCCTCTGCTTTCATGAAGGCATCTGCTCTGACCGCCCGGATTTGCTGCAACCAAACCCCGCCACCCATAGCCCCTGATTGATGATGCACAGAGCAAGGAGCCAGGCTGGGTGCTGAGAGAGGAAGCTGGTGGTAAGGAGGGCTCCAGCCCCCTTGGGAGACAAGCCGGGCTGTCTTGGGCCAGTCAGAGGCGGTAGAGATGGGAAGATGGCTCATTGATGAGTCACCATGGCCATTGTCTGCTCCTGCTCCCTCTGGGGGAGGGCAGCTGCGGGAGACAAGGCCTCTGGCCACTTGGGCCTGTGAGGACAGGCTCCCCACTCCTGTTTGCACAGATCTGAGGGCAGTTGGGGTTTGGCTGTCTGGCGCTCCTCATCCACCCAGCAAGGCAGGGCTGGTAAGCTGGCATCGGATGGATGGTGAGGGGGAGGGTGTCTGACTCTGCTCATTCCTTGCTAAGAGCCCAGAGGCCTGGCCTGTGGGAGGAGCTGCCCTGCCCTGTCTGGCACAGCAGGAGAAGCTGGCAGGCGTGCCCCCTCTCTAGGGATCACACCTGGGCCTGAGCGGCACAGCCTCCCCACCACACCCTTCCTAAACCTTCTTCCGGCCCTGCTCTCACCTAGCAGGCCTGTCAAGCACCTGGCCCTATTTCAGGGGCCCAGGGGAGCCTGGGAGAATAGGGGTAACTCGGGGTCAATGACCCCCTGCCCCTCAGCGGGGCTTGTCTGGTCTGAGGGGCAGGACCACCCTCGTGCCCCAAGTCAAGCCTAAGTCTGGGTTCTTGATGCCTCCTGGGGTTGGAGGTCAGAGAAGCTCAGAATGATAGGCTGTCAGGGTTGTTACACATGTGGGGAAACTGAGGCCCACAGAGAGCAGACACATGCAGCAGGGGTGCCCAATCCGTAGTGGGCAGCTGGGGAGGGAGGGCCTACGGCAGGGGGCTGTTGCCCTCCCAGGTCCCTGCCAGCCTCCGACTCGGGACAAGGCTGAAGGTGGGGCCGCCTTACATTCCTGCTGCTGCCTCCCTTGCTTCTTCCTGTCTCAGTGAACCCGAATGAAGGTCTCCTGGAGCTTGGGGGCAAGGTTGAGAAAGGGGTCACCCTGTGAGGGCAGCAGCATGGCCTTCAGAGACACGGGACAGAACCCTGGTTCTTGCCACCTTCTACCGGTGGAATCTAGAGAGGTGCCTAGAGCTCTCTGAGCCTGTTTTCTCATCTGTAAAATGACAATAACCATCTCCATGTGCAAAATATTTTATACCTATTATCTCATTTAATTCTCACAGCAAAACCTTGAGTTCTTCTGATGAGAAAACAGAGACCTAGTGAGGTTAAATACCCGTGGCTGTCTGACTCAAGAGCCCTGCTCCTGACCACTCTGCCATCGTCTCCGCCCCCGGGGTTAGCAGCTGAGTGAGAGGAAAGGACACAGTGCCCTTCCCCTGGGCCTGATGCGGAGGAGGGAAAAGGGCTGTGTGCAGGGAAGGGAGAGAGGGGCTTCCGGGCAGAGGGTGCTAAAGAGGGTCCAAAGCAGAGGCCCCTGAGAGGGCTGCTAAGTTTAGGGACCCACCCTCAGGACCTTCAGCTGCCCAAGGCCCTGGTGGAAGGGGAGGGACTGGACGTCTTGAAGGCAGTTGAAGGCAAAGACAGTAAAATGGAGATTCTGTGGTTAAAGTGGCTGCTTGGCTGAGGGAGACCCAGACTCAAGGCAAATATTCGCCAAACTGCTGACAGTGCATCCTGAGGGATGGCACGTTGACTCTTTACGCCCTTATATTGTCTGCATTTTTTTATAGTGTGCATTTTTTAAATTTTCTTTTATTATTTATTTATTTATTATTGTTATTCGTGCCTACAGCACTTGGTCTTCCTAGGTGGTCTCCCATCCAAGTACTAACCAGGCCCGACCCTGCTTAGCTTCCAAGATCAGATGGGACTGGGCTTGTCCAGGGTCCCATGGCCATAGACCATGACTCCACTGGTGCACGAACCCAGGACCTTCTGTGTGTAAAGCAGACGTGCGAACCACTACACTACACTACACTACACTATGGAACCATGTCCTTGAATTGACTTATGTCGATTGCTAATGGAGATGGGGGAGGAACCACCTGTGATTTGAGTTCCCTTGTTAAATTTTCTACAACAAACATATATTAAAAATACTCAGAAAAATAGTTTTTAAATGAGATTGCACATGTAATATATCTAGAGCGGCACTATCCAAACAGCAACTTCTGCCATGATGCCATTGGTGCCATCCAATACGGTGACATCAACCGTATGTGGCTAGTCCAGGTAAGAAAATAAATTTTTAATTTTATTTAATTTTGACTAATTTAAATTTAATTTTAGATAGCCTGGACTTGCAACGGTCCAATAAGACAGACTGTGAATGATGACTCTCGGTCTTGGGATGAGCTTCCTGCCCTGTCACCATCTGAGCCTATCCTGACAGGTGCTTTCCCCCGACCTTCTCTCTCCTCCCTGGCTTCACGGCTTGCTCTGCTCACGGTGGAGTCAGGGTCCTCCCTGCCTTCCCACACACCCCTTCTCCACCTGACTTCTCCTACCATGTTCAGAGCACAGGGGCTCCTTGGTCACCCTCCAGGGGTGTGTGTCGTGGTGGGGATACCTCCTACAGCACCATCTCATCGCAGTGAACTCGGGCAACTCATCTCCCTTTTCTGGGCTTCAGTTTCCTCATCTGTCTAATGGGAGTATTGGCCAAAGATTCCATAAAGGCCCCACAGCCCTTCACCTAGCTGCTGAGGTCCCAGGGAGGGACCACTGGACATGGCCAGGTGTCTCAAGCACTGCTGGGCAAGAGAGAGGTGCATGAGGGAGCAAAAAGCACTTTCTGCTGGAAGCCTAATGAGGCACCAGGATGGGCGAAAAATGCATGACAAGGGATGCGTCACAGAGCAGAAGAACTTTGCCCATCCAGCTGCCCTCTGGCAATTGGTCGCTCTTCCTTAGGTCATAACTCCATTTTAGCATTTACTAAACTGCATTGTCATTTACCTGTTTGTTTTTATCTCTGTCTGTCAGGATAGATTTCAGGTGTTCAAAGAGAAAGGGTTTGTGTAGCGTAGCTCAGCATCCTCCATGTCTTACATAAAGTGAACGTTCATATGGCTTTGGCGAACGGGTGGCTGAATAGTTCTTTTGGACCCCCCTAACCTTTCCCCTCTGGGGTTGGTGTTAGGGTCTGTGGTTTAAAGGACCCAGACTTGGGGGGAAAAGTAGAAAGTCGATGAAATTTTTGCAAGTGTTGTCTTCCCTTTCTGCCTCTTTAAAAGTGTTTTCTCCTCAGCCCCATGAACACTAATCTTCTCTTTCTCTGGCAGAGTAGAGAAAGAGATATGGGATAAACTAATTCATACTAAGATGTGAATGGCTCAAGGTTTACCCAATCTGCACTTGTACATGAAGAAGCAATGTTAACCGAACTGCGGGTGTCAGGCTTCCATGATGGACACTGGCGTTGTCAACAAGCCTGGGTTTGTCCTGGGCTTGCCATTCACCAGTTTTGTCCAAAAGTAAGTTCCCCTCATCTTTCTGAGACTCTGTTTGCTCACCATAGTGAAGGGTCAAATGACACCTTTCTAGCCACCCTGTAGGGTTGGGGTGAAGATAAAATGAACTAGTGCACACAAAAAGCATTCGTTAGCTGAAAGGTCCTGGAAAGAGAAAGGGACTGATATTGTCATGACTTCGGCCCAGAGCGACCTTCCCACACTCTCAGATCACCCCTGATAGAAGATGGCTTTGTGTGGAAGCCTCCTCCTTTTTAACCTTCCAGCTGCCAAGCAGAAAAGACAACCCGGGTGTCTCTTTCATCTCTAGCCCCGCCCCTGGGGGAAGGTGAGAGGGCGAGCAACCTCCTGGCTCACTCACCTCAGATGCTTGGGCTCCGCCCGCCAGCCGGGGCGTGCAGCAGCGGGGCCCCTCCTGTGGTTAGAACTCGGGTCCCAGGCCGTTCCTCTGTCGGCAGCGCTGCTCACAGGCCTCACCACAACGCTGGGAGCTGCATGCAGAGACATCTTCTCGGACCTTTCCAGAGACCCGCTAGCCTTGTCAGTCTCTCCATCTTAATTCTCCATTCGTGTGGAGGGGACAGTGAGGTCCCGAGGGAATACACGGCCTGCTCAGTGTCTCGCAGCACGTGGAGCGTTAGCCAACGCTTTTCCTTTCGCTTTTCTCCCAAAGTTCCCCTCACCTTCCCTTTTGCTCCAAGCACAAACGACCCCTCTGAAGCGCCCGAGGTCCAGAAGTCTTGGGGCGGAGGTCTCCTTTCCTCTCTGAAAGATGTCTTCATTCCAGCTTCTCATTGAAGTAGACTCGGAAGCCCCTTCCCCTAGATGACCACATGTTCTCTCAGTCTCACTTGAGACTGATACCTTGGACGCCATCCGCAAACCCAGACCTGACCAAAATCATTCCCGACAAAGGGACATTCTCTGTCCTTGCCTCTGAGCTATGCC
Source organism: Pteropus medius (assembly GCF_902729225.1). Lineage (NCBI taxonomy): Eukaryota > Metazoa > Chordata > Mammalia > Chiroptera > Pteropodidae > Pteropus > Pteropus medius. The sequence continues at coordinate 1,535,385 of NW_024349227.1, forward strand.
CCCTCCCCAGTGCGCTGAGCCACCCCCCAAAGCTCCTCATCAGAATAAAGTTCTCCCTCCCCGACTTCCCACCTCAGCCTATCGCAGTATGTATTTCTGCTTGCATCTGTATTAGAGGTGTGTGTGTGCGTGTGCGTGTGAGTGTGCGTGCGCGTGCACGTGCACCCACTGCCCTGCAAGCTCCCTGAGGACCACGGACCGTGTCTTGCTTTTCTCTGTGTCCCCAGTGCCTGGCACAGAGCAAGTGCTCCAAACCATGTTTCTAGCATTTATTTGAACCTAAGGCTGGGTCGTTTGGAGGTCGTACCCCTGGACTCCAGGCTGCCAACTCCGATGAGAACACTAAAATCAGGAGAGGAGGGAACAGAAAGGAAGGAACGGGACCCATCCTCAGCCCCTTCTTCCTCAGCAGCCACGTTGCCATCTCAGGGCTTCCCATCCTTGGCCTGGCCTGGCCTCACCTGGCCGAGAAGACGAGGGGGAGAAGAGCAACCAGAGACACATAACAGGTGTGTGTTCGTGACTTGTCTCTTGCACGAGGTCAGTCAATGCCCAATTTCATGGGAAATCCTCTCCACTAGTAAAAGAACAAGGGGACTGAGCTCCGGGTGGAAAGAGGTGGTTTCTTACCTGGAGCTGGACACCCAGGGGAGTGACCCTGAGAGAACTCAGCCTTCTGTAGGAGATCAGAGCCCAGAGCCCAGAGATTCGCATCTTCCGAAAGTGTTTACTTTAGTTTTATTCCCAGTGAGCTGAAATTGCCAAGACAACCAAAGTAAGGCAACGAAAGAACCTATAGGTGGGAGGTTGAGTAGCAGCGGAGCTTGTGGAATCTCCTCTGGGTGCTTTTGGAAGTAGATTCATCTTGGTGGGTGGCCGCCTGGAAGCAGGAACATGGCAGAGGTAGCCTGTCCAGCTCCACGGGGCCCAGGCCACTTCATCTAGGCAGTTGGCCAAAGGTAGCAATCCGCTGCTGGGGAGGGAGAGCTCTCCCGGAGGACCCAAGTGTGAGAGACAGCAGTCTGGACCGCCCTTCTGGCTGGCTGGGTGACTCAGGTCCTGCCGGTGGGTCTGGATGTGCAGGGGCAAGTCCCAGCCTTTCCTTCCTCCTCACTGCCATCCTAGCATGCCTGGCGGGGCCAAGCTCCCTCCTTCCATCTCCGTCTGAAGGTTGGCTGTAAACTTTCAGGCCAAGAACAGGTCAGAGCCCTCCCTGGGGGCTCCAGATGGCCCAGCAGTACCCTGACTGGTATGACTCCTAGGGATAGATCTGAGGGTAGCAGGGGGCAGGCGGCCACATCTGACACCTGAGCCTCAGGAGTGGCCTGCCGCTTGGGTAGCATGGGCATTATTATCACGTTTCAGATGAGGAAACTGAGGTCCGTGACCTCACAGCCGGTGAGTGGCTGAGTCTCAGTGGCTCAAACTCAAGCTTCTTGATGCTGGTTGCCGAGGCCACAGAGGCCCTTTCTGGAGAAGGGTGGACCCCACACACTGATCTACATGCAGCACAAGTGTGCAGGCAGCTGCCTGGGCCAGGCAGGCCTCATCAGTCCCCTCTCAAGCTGGGGCTGGGACTCCTTATGTCTGAGACAGAGGCAAGGCCTCTGGAATAAGCGAGCTCTTCTGGGGAAGGGGAGCCACGAGGGCCTCCACTGGGACATCAGGTGTTGGAGGCCGAGACTCCCTCTGTCGGCCTCAGCCTAAGTGCTTCTGCAGGGTCTGCTTAGACTTCTCTGAGCAATTCTTGGCTGAGAAGATATTTTCTTTTCCCTTCTCTCAAACATGCCCCTGAGCCCAGGAAGCAGGACTGGTCATAACTGCCCTGGGTTAGTCCCTTATCAGATTCTAGGCACTGTGCTTAAGTCTCCGCAGGATGTCCTCTCTCCTGCCCCCCAAACCAGTGAACCAGGTGTCATTTGCTTTCCTATTGGTAGATAAGGAGACTGGTGTGAGAGCAATTGGAATCTGGTCTAAGGTGAGGGCAGCACTGGGATTTGAGCCCAGGTCTGCCAGCTCCAAAGCCCATGCTCTAAGTATTGGGGTTCAGACTGCACTTAGGGGCCTTGCCACTGATGTGGAAATTAAGCTTGCCACTAGGATCCCTCCAGGTGCCCTGGCAACAGCTCCCCTCTTCTCCTACCCTGTAGCCCCGGGTCGCTTCTCCTGCCCACCCACCCTCTCCACCCCAGGATCACCCTGGAGTAACCTGTATAACCTGGACGGCATGGGGTGAAGTCACCTTCCTCAGTCTGCTGTGCTGAAGACTTTGGTGTTTGTTCGGGCTGCACCTGCTGCAGCTCCACTGTTTCCACAAGACTGGCAAGGAGTGCCAGCTCTGCACAGGCACAGGAACTGTGCCGGCTCCAGGTGCTACTGAACAGTAAAGCACCAAGTCCAGGCACAGATGACTTCTCGCTGCCCCCACCTTGGGCGGGCTGAGGCTGTGGGATACACAGGCCTGGGTGAGCCCTCTGAACCTCTAGGTGTGGGGCCAGGACCAGCAGCACAGATGCCCTAGGAAGAAGCCTGCCCATTGGTCCTGAAGTCTAAAGGATGGTGGTCCTCTACAGAGGAGACCACCCTGTGAACCCCTGGCGGGAGAGGAAGGCAGGTCCAGTGGGGGCAACTCATCCCCCTTTTACAAAGGGAAGAGAGGCTCAGACACAAACAAGGGAGCATCAGTGACCATTAGAGGAGCAAAACCCAACTCCCAGTCAGGGCATGGCTTTACTAGATGCTCCGTTGTCACAATGAGGCAAACGTGGGACCTGTGCTATTTAGTCCTTTTTGCAGAAGACTCTGGAGCTACAGCCGATCTTCCCCTTCTTCTTCGATTATTTGTTTTACAGCCTCAGGATGGGCTGAGAATGACCGCTGCTCTCCCTCCCTCTTCCTTCTTCCTTTTCAGTGTGGACCGCGGTTGGCATGACATTAAGAGCCGGTGCAAGGAAGGCATCTGACCTTGGGGAGGAATGTGGGAAATGTCTGCAGCCTGGAGCAGCCACCCCCCACCTGGGGCCCAGGAATCTGGGCTCCTGGCCCAGATGCCTGGGCCAAGTGAGGTGTGTACATGTGGCTGAAAGAGAACAGGGGTAGTGCGGATCCCTAGAACAACACTGTTGGAAGGACCCTTAAGGTCACCTGGTGAAACTCCGCCATGGTTACAGAAGGTAAAGATGACTGTCAATGTCGCCCTCCTCAAGGTACCAGCGTAGCACCTTCTCTGATCTCACTAGGGCCTGGTCCCAGACTCCCGGAGTACCCTCAAGCCCAAGTTCATGGAGACAGCTAAATTTTGACTTCTCAGACCTATAAACCACAGAATGTCAGAGCCCTTTGAAATTACCAGCTCCTACATCCATCCCATATTAGATGTGGAAATAGAGGCCCCGAGAGAAGCTGGCAGTTGGTCATAGGTACACTCATTATGGGCCAAGACTCTGGGTGTGTCCTTTACCCACGCCCTCCTGCTTCCATGATGCTGGAGGCCAGCATCTCCTTCTCCCAGTAAGGAGACTCAAGTGACCCCCCCACCCCCAATCTCCCACAGGGCTGCTGCTGGGAGTCCAATGACTTCTGTGGGTGCCCTTAACTGCTAGGGGCGAGAGAAGCAGCCATGCAGCTACAGAGCAGACCCTGAAGGCCTTGCCTCTATGCTCAAGGCCACACTCCAGCTCCTGGTGAACAGGTGATCTGTGCTCTGGCTGGTCGGCATTGATAAGGCCAAGCTAACGCCAACAGAGGCCCGAGGAGCGCCCCGGAGAAAGCGTTGAGTAAGGATTCTGCTGCCCTCTTGTGGCCATACCTGGGTATGACTGCTGTTGGCCAGGCCTCCAGCTGCTTATCTTCTCCAAGCTACGGAAATCTCTCGCCCTTCCTCTCCTGAGGGAAAGCGCTCTAGGAGGTCTGGATGGGGTGGGGAGATGACGCCTTGTTCATTGTTGGTTCCTGGAGGAAGAAGGCCTCAGGCCAACAGTCTGTGTTATCCAGAATGTTTGAGTGTGGGGAAGAGACTCTGTGGGGAAGAGACTCGGTGGTTTCCATAGAGACAGCCTAATCAACCAACACTAGAGATGACAGTTTGAAAATTTAGAGGATGTTTATTTCTCGGGAAGGTCCACAACAGCTGGCAGCCACTGCCCTCCCCGTTCTAGGGCATTTCTCTCTCTTTTTCCAAGAAGTCTCCTCTCTTATTCGAAGTGCCCATGGAGGAGGCTGGGATGTGAAGAAAAACCATACACGACACTCCAGAGCCTTAAAAAAATTAAGCAACAAACAACCTGCACGCAAATGCACACATACAAAATAAATAGACGTATAAAAGAGAGGCTTTACTTCTCCAACCCTGGCTCAGGCTGCTTGAAAGAGGGGCCGAGTGGCTTTGTCCTACGTCTCCCAGCCAGGATTGTCCAGAGGCTAAATGGTATGGAAGTGCCTGACAGCCAAGAACAAGCCCTGGCTTCAGAGAGGGGACAGGCGCTGACCTCTCTCTGCAGCTCAGTGGGGATAAAGTACAAAAGAACAAATAAATAAATAAATAAATAGAAACCAACTGCTCCCAGAGGCCTAAAGACTTAGGCTGAGGCTCGGGGGCCCCAGGCCTATTTCCCTAAAAAGGACAGATCCAGTGACAGGCAGAAAGAATTACAGGGAGAACACAAGTCCAAAGCCACACTCAGCTGGCCTCCAGAACCTGCATCCCCCAGCTCTCAGAAGGTCCCAGTCCAGAACCCAGCCTCAAACTAGCTCTGGAAAGAGGGGTAGGCTGAGCCTGCTCTCTGGCCCGGCAGGTGTCCAAGGCTGGGGAGCTTCTCCCCTCTCTTCTCTGATATCTCTGGGGCCGGGAGAGCCTCCCTCTTGCCCTCTTGTCTTCTTCCTGATCCATCTCCACAGGACGGAGCGGTGGCTGCCACCAGGGTGGGCTCTTCCTTGGGAAAGCTGAAGCATGGCCCTCTTCTGCTCCTGTTCTCATTGACCTTCCTAACTGGTGGCAGCCCAGTCCGCTGGGAGAAGTCCTTGTGTGACTGTAAATAATCAAGAGTCCAACTTCGTGTCGTCCTCTGCTCCATCTGGCCGCAGATGTCCCCACCGCCTCCAGGCAGTGCTGCCCCCAGGGCTCCTTTCAGGTCAACGAGGAGAAGGCATCGGACAGAGAAGCAAGAACAGCGACGGGGCAGGAGCGGCTGGAATGGACAGTTCAGGCAGGAGGCCACACTGGACACATGAAGAAGTCCAAAGGAGTCGGAGTCCTAAGGTCCCTCCTGGAGAGGCATGGCCAGCTGGGGGCCGGGGAGAGCATGGGGTAGGTGCTGGCCGGCCGCTCAGCTGGGCAGCAGCACATGCTCCAGGAGGTAGGTGAGGGAATCCCAGTGCTTCCAGAGGAGGAAGAGGACGAGAACCAGGAGGGCGGTGCTGGTGATGCGCAGGCGTGTCTTCATGAGGGGCGTGATGAAGTTGGCGATGGTGGACACGAACACCAGCAGCACGGCCATGAGTGCCAGGATCACATTGATGAACTTGCCCAGCAGCGCCCGCGCGTTGGCGTTTTCCACACCCTCCAACTGCACCACCTGCTGCTGCTGCTGCTGCAGCTCCAGCTTGGTGACCCGGGTCAGGCAGGACTCCACGGCTTCCTGTGGGGCGGAGGGGTGGGCACACGGGAAGGTGAACATGCACAGGGTGCCCACTTCAAAGGCTGATCAGCTGCAGAGTCCTTTATTTATAACTATTTGGGGAGGCTGGTAGGAAACGGGAGTCTTGATTGATGTGGGAAGGGGAGGAGCTGGCCCAGTCCAAGCTTCCTCTTGAGGCACCGGAAATTCCAATTATTCATTAGCAAGGCTGCCATCAGAACTGGGGGCACAGAGGCCCTCGCCAGTCAGCTTGCCTTTGCGCGGGTTGCACACTCTCCGCCTCGGGCTTGCCTTGCCTTTACCTCCACCCTACCCAACGCTGCCCTCTTCGTCCGCCTGCCCCAGCTGACAGAGCAACCTGTGCCCATCATCCCCCACTTAGTAACCCCTCCCCCTCTGGCTGCTGCCAGCTCTGTCAGCACATCTGGGTCCCTTGTGGTACCTGGATGTCCCGAGCCCTCTCATAAGACTGGTAGGCCACCTTCTCCTCCATGCTGGCCAGCTCCTGCTTCAGGTTGGTCATCTCATTCTGGTGAAGCTCGGTCAGGTCGTTGAGCTGCTCCTCCAGCCGCTCGTACCTGGCAGAGGAAGGGCAGGTGACACCAGTCCTGGCTCCCAAGCCTCCCTTCTCTCTCCAGGATCAATTCCATTCATTCTCAACAATGACTCAACCCACCCCACGTGTTCAGCTCCATTCCAATTTTAGCAGCAACGACAATGAAAGGTATTATTCACACAGCACCTACGTGCAGGAACTGGCTGAGCACTTCACCCACATTATCTCATAGGTTCATCACTTTACAAGATAAGTGCTAGTGTTGCCCGCATTTTACAGACGAGAAGACTAAGGCACAGAGAGGTTAAGGAATTTGCCCTGAGCTAAGATGCTCTCCCGGGTACCGGGCGCACAGGGATACAGAGACATGATCCCTGTCTGCTCTGAAGGCACAAATATCGAAAGATGACTATTAGGTGGGGGTGGTTAGTTCCCCCAGGCAGGGTTCCTCCTCAATTTTCCAAACCTCCCTCATATATATAAACAAGAAAAAGGGCTAAAGAAAAGATCCTGCAGAATCCCAGGGAGCATGTGCCAAATGCCACACGAAAGGCACAAAGCAGAAGAGCAGGGCAGGCTGGGGGGGTCAGAGACTCCAGCTCGATTCACGCTGAACGCGCCATGTGTACCCTTTGATTACACAGGTTTGGCCTTATGCGACCCTCACAGACCCGTCGAGGGGGGATTCATGCTATTCCCGCCCTCCATGTTCGGAGAGCAGTGAGGTCTTCGCTCAAGGTGAAGAGTAAATAGTAGAGCTGGGATTTTAACCTAGGTAACCTGGCTCCACAGTCAGTTCTCTTAACCAGCGTCTCTCCAGAGGACAGCCTACGTCACTGGTCCCTGCCTCCGTTTCCCCTTCTGCACACTGACCACATAACCATCAAGTAGGGATGTTCAAATCTCCTGAGATGGGCAGAGACTTCCTTCCGTAAGTCCCATAATCCTATCTCCCGGCTGCTCTGACCTGTCTGGAGGAAGGTTCCTCTGGGATTCTTCCTGGCCCCTTCCAGCAGCCCAAGACCCCTCTAGATGCTCCTCTTTCTGCCTCCACAACCTAGAGTCTGAAACCTGGTGCTCGTCACTTCACGACAGGGGTCACTGGGCAGCGGCAAAGGTGGAGGAGGCACCTACCTATAGCGCTCCTCCTGCAGGCACTGGGTCATGTAGGTGTAGTCCCTCTGCAGCTGAGCCTTCAGGTCCTCCATCGAGTCCTCCAGGTGGGACTGTCCCTCTTTGATCTCCCGCAGCTCCTCCAGCAGAGTGTCCAGGTTTCCAGGGGCCCCATAGAGCATGTTCGACTTGGGGCTCCCCAGCACCCCAGGGGGCCCAGCCCCGGAGTTGCTGCCTGCCCCAGCCGAGCTGGCACTGGCACTGGAGCACTCATCATCACTGCCGTACTTGGGGCTGGACACAAGAGTGGCGCTGCCGCTCAGCGCCCGGGCCGCCTCCTCGGGGGGCCCGTCCTCCAGAGGGTCCTTCAGGTGGGCGATGTTGTCGGCGCTGCCAAACTTGTTGCGGATCAGGCTGGCAAACTCACGGGGCTTGGACACCACAGCGGTGTGGGTGGCCTGGGAGAGGCCCGAGAGGCTGCCCTTGACACCCTCGACCACGCCGCCCCCGAAGCCACTGATACCTGCACGCATGTTGGCACCCACGTCCTTCAGGCCCTGCTGCATGTCCCGAAGCACATCCTTGGGCTGCCTGGAGGGCCCGTTCTGCTCGATCTCCCGCAGGCGCCGGCGGTAGTGCTCCAGCTTCTTGTGCAGCTGGGCGATGGTCTGGGCGGACTTCTGGTTCTTCTTCTCAAACACTTGCTTAATGCGAGACACCTGCTGCTTGTCCGCGTTGTTGGCCAGCTTCAGGTACTCTGCCACGTTGTCGTCCCGCGCCTCCTGCTCGATCTTGATTTGCTCTGTGATCTTCAGGATCTTCTGATGCAGGTGGTCGATGGCAGCCTTGGTCCGCTGGGGGTCTGGGGCCCCGTCTGGCACATCCAGGCTGATGGGGCCGTCCGTGTCACCATGGCCAGGGCCGCCGGGGAGGCTCAGGGCCACGAGGTCTCCCTTGTCGACCTGGGGAAGAAGGCAAGCAGAGGAAGCCTGGGTAAATCATGAAAGCATGGGAGGGGGCTGGCAGGATTCCCTCATGCGCCCTGACATCTCTGGACTTGAGTTTTCTGCCTAGAAAATGAATGTAGATGAATAGCAAACTTCAGGGAAATAATCCAAAATAACAACAACAATGATAACAGTATTCCCTTACAGCCACCATTTAGCTACTTGTCACCTATTATCTAACTCAGCAGTCCTCAACCTTTTTGGCACCAGGGAACGGTGCTCCCGTGAGAATCTAATGCCTGATGATCTGAGGTGGAGCTGAGGTGGTGATGCTAGCGCTGGGGAGCGGCTGCAAATAGATGAAGCTTCACTTGCCCACTGCTCACCTCCTGCTGGGCAGCCCAGTTCCTGACAGGCCACGACCTACCGGTACTAGTCCATGGCCTGGGGGTTGGGGACCCCTGATCTAATTGATCCCTACAAAATCGCTGAAATGCAGTCTAGGCATCTGCTCCTCCTTCAGGCCAGAGTTCAAGCTCAAGTTCAGAGACACACAGCTACAAAAAGACAGAAGCTCCAGTCTAGAACTCTTGTTGCTCCATCTCTCAGACCAAGCAGGTCTGAGGCTTCACTGAAGAGCCACAGATTTGGCTTCTCAGGCATAAGAAAAACTGTCCCTCTGGACCCAACCTCCCATAAGGCTCCTGTCCTGAGCAGGCCTCTCTCTCAGAGCTGACCAAAGCCTACGCTTTGGCCTCAACGTAGGCACAGGAAACCTGGCTGCCCTCCCCACGCCAGCTTCTCTAATGCAGTTCAGCGGGTCACCCCACCTCTGCTAATAGCCCTCTGGCCCCTGTTACCTTCCAGCTCTCTGGAGTTGTCAGCAACCTCCTCCTCTTCATAATGGTGGAAGCACCCGACCCTGCCCAGTCTCCCAGAACCGGCAGAGAAGCACACTACCACCCGCCCGGCTGGCCAGGCCCCCGAGGACACAAGTCCCAGAAGTAAACCGCAGGCCAAGGGAAGCAGGGAGCAGTCTGGGGGCCCAAGGGTTCCAACTGCCCGGCATGGAAGGGGGCGAATGTGCAGGAAGATGATAGCCCCCTTTCCCCGATGGCAGGCAGGCAGGCTTCCCGGGTGCATCAGTGGGGCACAAAGAAGAAAGACTGAGAAAGGACGTGGGGAGGGACGAAAAGGAAGGAAAGGCCACAGAAGACAGGAAAAATAGAAAATACAGGTCAGGTGACAGCAGGTGGGCCTGGAGTCCCCTCTCCCAGGGCCGGTCCCCCCTCGGCCTGTTGGAGGATCTCTTTCCACAGCCCAGTCCCCAGTGTCTTATCGCCATGCAACAGCGGAAGCAGCAGGAAATGGCTCAACCCCATGTATTTTTACACACAGCACACCCCAGTACGGCTGGGTCAGATCATCACTCCTTATATGTATGGGGGCGAGGAGGCGGGGGACGGTATATGTGGGGGAACAAAGAAAGTGGCCCCGTCACACGTACCGGAACTGGAAATAGCCCGTGCCAATCACAGGCAGAGGTTATTGGGCCCAATGTCTGCTGAGATGCAAAGGTATTGGAAAACACTATTGAAAACAATAGTCCCACCAAACTCGGAGCCAAGGGGAAGGCGGCTCCTCTGTGGGCTTCCTCTGGGGCCTTTACAGGTCACAGTTCCATTTGAGATGCTGGAGATGCTACTGGTCCCTTTGCCACCTCTCCTGAAGTCAGGACTTTCCTCTTACATTTGCTTGGGTCTCCCCTCACGTGCCCCGGCTCTCCCACCGTGCGCTCATACCGTCAGGACCCTGCTCCTCAGACATGATGACCTGGTATACCAGAGAAGCCAATTCCACAGTCCCGTACATGATCTGTCCCCAGGTCTAAATGTCACATCAGTCTGAATTAAAACTAATCTCGCACTTAAACCTCGTTCTCCTACGCTGTTTCCTGCAGAGATAGCCAACAGCCCATCTTCAACTGTCCTGTTTCTTTGTATCCCCATCTGTGACATGGGATCATCATATCTACTCTCAGGTCTTTCGTGAGGGTCACATAAGATGAGCTCTAGCGAGCACTGAGCACGGCGAAGGGCATACAGAAGGCACTCATAAATGGTGTCTGGATCTAGGCAGCGCAATTCCTTTTTGGGGGATGAGGGGAAATAACATTTATCTAAGAGATTATATCAACAAATTTACTCAATATCAATACAATATAGATATTGAACTATGCAAAATTAAATTCTATATCCAACATATGGCTTTTAAATTAAAGAACTTAACCCTCTCATAAGGCCACAGTGCTTTCCAAAGAGACTCAACTCTCTTTCCCTTTTCTATGCTCCTCCTGGGAGAAAGACTATCCAGAAGATGAGTGAGGTGGGTCTGGCTGCATTGCTGAGTGATGCTCAGCACAAGGCCATTTGCTCATCTACCTGTGAGAAGAGTGTCTAGAGCCTTGGAGAGGTGTGGGAGTAGCTAATGAGACATAGACTCGAAAGTGCTGTGAAAAGTGAGTGCTTTAGGACTCGAGGGTGTAAAACGGCTCCACTCTGGCAGCCTGGAGCCTTATCCTCTCTTGGAGCATGTCTAGCTTACAAATGGAAAAGCGGGATTGGAGCTGGCTGTGAAATCCCATGAATGAGGGGAGAACGGACGCTCCGGGAAAACCAGCGGGGGCCTGATGGTGGGCTGAAGTGGCCTGGGGCTGAGGTCCTGCCTCCCTCCTCATCCCCTTCTCTGCCCTGGGGCCCAGACTTGAGCCTGGGGGTCCCGAAGCAGGAAACCAGCCTTGTGCTGCTCCTCCCCTGAGGTCTGCCCATGCCTGGGTCCTGCTGGTTGTCTCCAGTCACAGATCGTCCCCTTCTCTCTCCTCCCCGTGGAGGAAGTGGCATGTCAGAGGAAGGGGGCATTCTCCATGCCTTCCCTTCAGGAGCCCCTACACACACACACACACACACACACACACACACGCACACGCACACACACACGCGACACACACACACGCGACACACACACACACACGCATTAACACGACACGCACACACACACACGCACACACACACACACACGAAAAGCAGTGTCCTTTCAGCACTGGAGGGAGACAGGGTGGCCAAGGGAGGTGGCAGAAGACAGGCAGGGGTACAAGGAGGGATGATGCTTTAAGAAAGGAAAATGAGAGCATAAGCAGAAGAAGATGAGGAAGCTGTTAAGAGGGATGGAACGAGCAGAGTATGAGAAAAGAAGAAAGTGACCGCAAGGAAAAAAAACAGGGCGATAAGGTAGGATACAGGACCATCGCTGGGGACGGAAAGGGCGCTGAACGTGGAATCAGACACCGATTTAGAATCCTGGCTCTGTCACTTACTAATTGTGTTCCTTTGGGTACATCATTAACTTTTCTGGGACTTTTCTCCTCTAGAAAAGGGGTATAATTCTACCTACCTCAAAGGGTTGTCAGGAGGATGAAACAAGACACTGTGAGTGCAGGTGACAATAACAGTACCATCTGAGGCACACGGCAGGTGCTCAAAAACAAATAGGAATAAATTAAGCGACACTTCACATCCACGAGAACAGTTATTCATTTAAAAAAGGAAAACACCAAGTGTTGAGAGGATACGGAGAATTTAGCACTCATCCTGGCTGGCGGGAGGTAACATGGTGCAACCGCTGTGGAAAACAGTTCGGCGGTTCCTCAAAAAGTTAAACATCGAGTTGCCAAGGGACCCAGCAATTCCGCTCCCAGGTATGTACCCAAAAGAACTGAAAATGGGTATCCAAATACATACTTACACACGTATGTTCACAGCGGCACTACTCACAACAGCCAGAGGGAGGACGCGACTCAGATGTGCATTGATCAGTGAATGGGAAACAAAACTGGCCTCTCCCACAAGGGGAGATTATTTGGCCGTGACGTGCTATGTGACGGGCCTCGAGAACACGACACTAAGTGAAAGAAACCGGACACAGAGCCACGGATTCAATGATTCCATTTATATGGAAACGTCCAGAATAGTTAAATCCACAGAGACAGAAGGCAGACCGTGGTTGCCCGGGGCTGGGAGAGGGAGGAATGGGGAGTGACTGCTTAATGGGACGGGTTTCCTTCAGGGGTGACAACAATGCTCTGAAACTGGACAGAGGTGACGGCTGTACACTCTCGGGCAGGGGCCAGGGTTCTCCGACCTACCAGTCTGGGCGGCAGGTTCGATGAATGTCCTATTATGGAGAGGGTCTGTGGGAGGGTATGTGGCTCCTTCACCTTCCAGTCGCATTTTCAATAGAGCAGAAGCTCTTTCTAACTCACTCCCAACCTCTGTCCTGAGGCTGGGTGACTAAAAAAAAAGAGCAATACTGATCACTCAACTCCTGGTCCCCAGCAGGCGAAACTCACAGGGTGCCCCAGCGTGGACACGGCAGTGGGCGGCCCACAGCGGCACCACGGCTCCTCTCGCGAAACCGTAAGAGCCTCACACGGCCCAGGCCAACGAGCCCTCTGTCCATGACCAGCTGCCAGCACCACATCTGGAGTTGTGGCCCCAGAACTATGGCCCTCAAAGAGATGGGCTGGACACCCCAGAGCTGCCTGACGCCAGCATTATACCCTGTGCACAGGCGGGGCAAGTTCTAAGAAGAGGAGGCTGTGGGAGGGGGGCCACGCCTCTTCCACGACCCCCTTTCAATGCCAGGTAATGGCCACGTCATGCTCTCTGCACAGGGTGCCCATCAGCCAGGGCCTGGGTCAAGGACCTTGTTCTACACAGAGCCTGAGCTCTAAGTGTGGATGAATGGTCTGGAAGAGCCAGAGCCAGGACACCGTCTGAAGTATCCAGGGCTCAACATTCACGCTTCCTCTCCCTGCTCTAGTGAGACTCGCCCATGTCCCAGACACCCGGGATCACTCCTCCACAAGGCCTGGCAGGGCCCTGGACTCTCCTCCCTGCCCCCTTCCAGCACTTCTGAGCAAAGCCGGATTAGGTGCTCAGCCAGATTATAGGCGCTCCCAGCCCTGGCTCCCGAGGGCCTCCCAGGCCTCCCACCTCCTCCCAGGCCTGAGCTCATGTCCTCATGTTAACTCAGCCTGGACATGGGACAGAAGCTCTTCCTTTAACACTAGCCCACCAGTGGAGCCACGGTCCATGGTCTACATCCATGTCACCGTGAACAAGCCCGATGTCTGATCTCGGAAGCTGTGCAGGGTCAGGCCTGGTTAGTACTTGGATGGGAGACCACCTAGGAAGACCAGGTGCTGTAGGCATAAATAAAAAATTAAAAATTAAAAATAAACAAAGAACACTAGCCCAGCAGCCTGGAGCCCTGAGGCCAGAAGCACACAGCAGACACGGTGCAGACACGGTCAGAGTGCAGCATCCAGGCTCACAGGAAGCTCTGTGTGGGAGGGGAAAGGTCCTAAGCTACTGTGTGTGCTCCACACCTGTGTTCCCAGGCTCCTAAGAGACTGCAGAGGGCTCCTAGCCTGACTCCCCTCCCCCAGGGGCAGGCAGTGCTTTCCTCATTTACAAAGTGCTCCTGTTAGGGTCCTCAAAGCAGGCTGACACAGAGATGGGGCCTTCCTGTTCCAGCCATCTGCTCAGGGCTGGGACAGCCAACACTAAGAGAGGTCACTTTTAGACAAAAAGAAAGAAAAGAAAAGGGGAAGGAAGGAAGGAGCTTTGGGGTCCCTATGAGAGCAGAGCAGCCCTGTCATCTGGGGACAGGTGGCCCTCAAGTCCCCTCCTAGAGTGGCAAACAAGGGGGTTAGGTGTCAAGCCTGCCTCATCTGTGGGTCTGGCCAAGCAGGTTGAAGCCCACACAGGATGCTGCCCCGAGCAGGACCTGGGCCTCCAGTGGTTAAGAGCCTCGCAGGCGAGTATGATGGGGGATGTCAGGCCCAGGTGACAGCAAGACACTTTCATCTGCTGACCTTCTGGCTCTGAGCTCTGATTTAAGCACCCTTCTTGGGATGGAGAACACCCAGATTCTCTTTTTCTACAAGTTCCCAAGGGGAAAAGGAGGTGCCAGGTCAGATGGAGAGGAAAGTCCATAGCCAGCTAAAACCCTCCCGTGTGAAGAGGCAGTCTGGCTTCATGTGAAGTTGGGAAGAAGGGGACCTAACGTCCCCACACCAACCCGGCATTCATTCCAGCCACAGCAGGCTGGAAAAATGACCCCAGCCCTCGGTCCTGGCGTCAGGGGCTGCCCCATTCTCTTAAATCAGCAGGCACCGCTGCTGGTCTGTTGGCTCTTTCTCTTCCTGGCGGGGATGTGCAGGCATCACGCTGGCCCGGGAACTCTCAGGTGCAGAAAGACGTGAGGGAGGGAAAGGAAATGGCGCCGGCCCGCCCAGTGGTTCCACTGGAGCCTGAGAGCCTAAGTGGCTTTCCTCCAGAGGGCAGGGAGGCAAATGCTTAGATGATGGGGTACATGTGGGGCAGTATGATGTGCACCCGGGTCTGTTCGCCGGGGTGGAGTGAGGGGAAACACTCCTACAGCAAGGCCATAGCCGCCAAACGGGGAATTTGAGGGCAGGTGCCCACGGTTCTTGGCTCTCCCATGGCATGGCAGCCTCTCAGTGGTTTTACAAGGAATCTCGTGGTTACACGGATTTGGGATGCAGAGTACACGCAGACGAGGAAACGCACTCACGCATCCTTCCATGCAGCACGTACAACCTCGAGGCAGCGCACACTGGGTGAGGCTTCAGTCAGCCTCCTCCTGAGCCAGGGGGCACTTCCGCCCACGCTGACCCTAAGGGCTACTCTTTCTCAGCTTCCAGTCCTTTCCTTTAGGTCCACTCCTGGGTTCTGGTCAAGACCACACCCTCCCCTCAGTTGCCTCACTCCCTGCCCCGCTGAGAACAGTGCCCTTCTGTCTACACGAATGTCCTGCAGTCCTGGCTCCTCACTCCCACAGACCCTCGACTGGCTCCCGAGTCGCCCTTTCACCTCGGGGCCTCCTCTGTTCTCCATCCTCCGAATTCTCCAGAAGCTCTAAGTGCCCAACACTGTGCTCCGTCTGGATGCTCCCACTGTATACCTGTGGTCAGTGCTCAATGGACCTTCACACACACACACACACACACACACACACACACCCCATCACCATTTCACCGTGGACAGAAACAACCACAACCAGGAGCACCCCTTCCACTTAACTTCACACAGCTCCTCTGGCCCCAGGTGGAGTGACACATGGCTACTGGTTTCTGGAAGCATGTGTACCAGGGTTCGCTCCTCCTCCCGCACGAGGCCCCCCTGCCCAACTCAGCCTACGCCTGGAGGCCTGGTATTTGCCCCTTGGCCCTTTTCCCATCCACAAAGAGTTTTCTATAATGGAGTGGTGGGGGGGCGGGGTGGGGGCGGCGCCCTGAGAGACCAGACGGGGAGCAGAGCCCACCTGACAAACTCTGCAGAAGTGGCTTTCTCCCATCAACCCCCACTCCCACACACCCATGAGCTTCTCTTTCCACCCACAGGGACCTCACCTGTGTGGGTACTGTCTCCCGAAGCTGTGCTGGCGATGGCGTGCCAGGGGCTCTGAGGCCCCAGCTTTCTGCAGGCTGTGCCAGACCCCCAGGGTCACAGTCCCTGGGCAGCACTGGGCTTGCCGAGGGGAGCCGGGGTCTGCGAGCAGGGGTGCCCAAGCTCCCAGGCTCTGCAGCCGCCATCTCCAGTCTGAGGCATAGCCCAGGGATTAGGGGCGGATTGCTCTGGCAGATTTCCTCCTCCCCTGGGGCTCCCAGGCTGCTCCTTCTTCCCATCTGGGAGGAGGCAAGAGGGATCACCAAGCGGGTAGACCAAGCTCTGATGAGGTGCCTCCCACCCTGCCCTGCCTGTCCCCAAGTCCAGCTGTTGCCAGTAAGTTCAGTGTGCATGAGCACTCCCAGGTGTGACAGGCTGAAACCCTAGCCCCGGGGCAGTGGGGGAGGGGGAAGCACATGGGGACACGTGCACCTGCATCATTCACCCACCCGGATGGGTACTGTGCCTGTCCCCTCCCATCCTGCATGCCCAGAAAGGCCTCCTACCATGAGAGCTCCTTGCACAGGCACAGTCCTACTGACTCCCTTCGTCAGCCTCCTAATGTCTTCCAGGACAGGAAGGAGTTCTCCAGAGCCAAAAAGGCTGGAGCCTTGTTGGATCCTGGCACAGCCAGCTCAGCCCAGAGCCCTCTGCCTTTCTCCCTGCTGCCCTGCCCACTGGCTTAAGGCACCATCACTCCTCAAGGCACCCTCCCTATTCCAATAACTAGATCATAGCCAGCATTGCCCGGAGAAGTCCTCTGCCCTGAGATTCTCTCCTAGAAATCTATTCTCAGCACTGGACACCACTGCAGCTACTTCTCAGCTAGCTTCTGCTTGCCATTTTCTGCCCTCCTTCCCCCGCGGCACTGCCCAGGCAAAAATAAAACACTCACAGCAGCCTCTTCTTCCTTGGACTTCATCTTGACAGTTCCAGCAGGAAATCCTGGGAGTGGCCAGCAGAGGGGGCCAGAGGTCCACAGTTGAGGAGAGTAAGCTGTGAGGAGGGTGGTGGGAGGCCACAGAGCTCAGGGGTCTGCTGGGTCTCTCTACAGGCAGAGTCCCACCACAGTCACCAAAGAAATGTGGGTTCTGCACCCACTTGAGCCTGGTGAGGGACTCAGAGCTTAAATACTGAGGGTTAACATGGATCATGCTGATGGGGCGGTCCCAAGTTCAAGAAGGTTCGAGGAGATAAGAAATGTCCAGTGCTATCTTTGCAAACCAGTGCCTGGTCCTGCAGCCAAAACACCAGGAGCTGGAGTCCCCACACCCTGGGCTTGTGGAAACCTTACAAACATCTGTGGGGCCAATGACTTGGGGTTTGTGAGGACAGGAGCCTAGCAAAAGCTATCACACAGGTTCCAATTTCTGGGACCAGCTCTGACATGTGGGGTCAGGGAACGCTTTTGGCAGCTCCCCATGTGCATGTGGTGGCCGCCCTCCTCCAGCACTCGATTTTTGTTGTACGCTGGGCACTGGTCCTCTTGCATAATGGCTATGTGTGAATAGGTCTTCGGTCAGATCTCAGATGTGTCCAGGCCCTTCGCTGTGCCTAGCATAAGACTGACCCTCCCTCAATATTTACGTCTGTAAAATGACTGAGTGATCATCTCATTTAGCTACAACGGAAGACAGTCCATCTACTGCAGTAGCATCAGAGACAGCCTTGTCTTCTCACACTCGGACAACCTCCACTGCTCTGTGCTTTCTAGGCTCCACCAAGCTAAGATCTGTAACTTCTTCTTACAAGCCAAAAAGGAGGAGGAGAGGGAGAAGGCAGTGGCAGCAGGAAACCAGAGGTGGGAAGGGGCCGAGCACGCAGAGCCCTGGGGTCTTACTCTCTAGGCTGCTGAGGACCATGAAGGCTCAGAAGCATCAGGAAGAGGTTCCTACAAGGCACTAGTAAGATGACCCTGAGGAGAGTCACCCCAACATGGCATCTGGCATCTAATGGGAGGGTTCAGCTCCCCTTATGAGACAACTTACCAATCAGTACAATGACTGAGCCTCAGGAAAAAAGGGGGCTGAGCTCAGGGGTGAACCGATAGTCTGCTAAAAGAAAAGGAACAAACAGGAACTGGGGGGATGTCTGCCAGGCAAGCCACCAGGAGAGCGATCCTTTTTCCTCTAGAATCTGTTCTTGTCTCTACATGTGAGAAATGTTCCCAAATCTGCAAGGACACAGAGCTTCCTGCTCTGGGGGTGGGGAGCAGAAGCCCAAGGCCTCATGATGTGG
Organism: Pteropus medius; assembly: GCF_902729225.1. Lineage (NCBI taxonomy): Eukaryota > Metazoa > Chordata > Mammalia > Chiroptera > Pteropodidae > Pteropus > Pteropus medius. The sequence continues at coordinate 1,553,407 of NW_024349227.1, forward strand.
TGGGAAGGAGACGTGAGCCCAGGGTTTGGCTAAAGGACCTTGGTCACGTCACCACAGGCTCTGAGACTCAGTGTCCATCACCGCAGTGGGAGGAGATCGTGAGAAGTGGGGAGCCCAGAAGCCCTGGCAGGGAGACATGTCATTCCCTGGGCTCTGGTGGAGACTTTTTGGTGAAACAACAGAGGGAGTGGAGCCACCCATTAACTATGTGGCTTTACACATGCTTCTTTACAACCACAAGAGGGGGCGGCAGCACCTGCAAAGCAGCATCCTGGAGGGAGAGGCCTCAGGGAATGAGACCGTGGCCAAGGGCGACGGGGAGCATGTGAATGAGCTGAGCCCGGGAGACTGCAGCCCAGTCTTGGTTTTCCCAGCTGCAGAATGGTACATATGATCATCATCTCCCAGGCTGATGAGAACATGAATAAAAATGCCTGACATGTCGTAGGTTTTACTGAAATAGATGGCTGGGCCTGAGGCTTTCTTATCACTTGTGTATGTATATACACAAGTACACACACACACACGCACACATACACACATACCTCATGGTTACTCTAGAAGATACCTGGGAAGACTTTGGGACAGAAAAGCCAGAAAAGTGGCTGCCATATGGAGCAAAGTTAAGAGAATGGCTGGCAGGCCAGGGAAAAGCTACAGTGTTGCTAAAGCCACAGGCTCTGAAAGGCTATGAGTCACAAAGGAGGCATCCTTTTGCAAAAAGAAGGTGCTGCTGGGCAAGTGCCATTACGTGGTCCTTCCTGGTGCGTCTTGGCCATCCCCCGGCTTCCCTGCCACCTGCCCTGTGGCCTGGCAGAGAGGCAAGCCCATCTCAGCCAGGGCAGGGCAGTCACAGTAGAAGCACAGGCTCAGGCAGCTGAGCAGTGGCAGGTGCCTCTGGCCTCATTCTCTCAACTTTTCCAAGTCAGCCTGAATCTGGGCATGACAGATGGGCAACTGCCGAGCTGGACGGAGACACTGGAAGAAAGCCCAGGTCCTGTTCACAAGGCTCTCCTCTCTGCATGTCCAGCAGGTCTCAGCCTCTCTTCCACTGAGTTTCCCCTTAATTTAGTTTTCTCTTCCTTGTCGCTTAATTTTCAGGCCATACTCCTTCTTTCTTTAATATTCTATTAATATTCTTTTTCTTGTCTCCTCCTTTGCTCTGTTATTGTTCTTCAGCCCACCCCCTCCTCCTTTTAAATCGTCCTACTTACTTTTTCGTCTTGGAAAAAAAAAGCATGAACCACACATCCTGAAGGATGGAAAATCTGAGAAGTCATAGGCTTTAGGAGCAAAGACTAACACTGAAAAGCAGCTAAATTTAGTAGCTTAGAATACAAGGTGAGGCCTTAAAATATCAGGCTCTGAACATGCTGTGAACACCTCCCAGTTAGGGTTCCTCCATGAAAGGCTGCCCCTTCTCTAATGCCCACCCCTCGGACTTTGGAAAATGGTTAGTATTCAGAGGTCCCTCCCCTAACACTCGCTTTTAGACCCAGCCAGAGGTGCATTTTCTTAGAAACTCATGTTACCAAGGAGCCCTGCCACCCCCTAGGGAAATGTGGGAGGAAGGTTCATATTCTTCAGGATGAACTAGAGGAACCAAGGTGGGCATGTTTCGTAGGGGCTCGGGGACAAGCCCAGCCAAAGGGGCTGGAGAAGCAGGCAGAAGGGCCGCAGTGGAGAAAGCCAAGGGCAACGTCTCGTGCACTCGCCATTCTGACCTTTTGCCTGCTGCCAGGGAGGGATGCGGCCATCTCTGCCACCTAGTGGTCCTCTGCCCGTCTCATGCCAGAGATCCTCCTACTTAGGGAGTCCTCCTTGGGCACAGTCATGAGCCAGATGCTGAGCAGTAGAGAGAACCACTCACCTAGGTCACTTAAGAAAATCAGAATTGGTGCCAGGCGAGTAGAAGAGAGAATGCCATGCCTGTCATAGCCACTCTATGTTCCCAAGGGAAGGGGTGCTGGTGACAGGTCCAGGAGAAAATGACCCAGAGAAAAAGCAGCATTTCCTTTTTGGGCAATTTTTAGGAAATAGAGCACTCTCCACTCTACCCTATTCACCAAGAATAATGTAGAAGGATTCCTTTCTAAAAGCAGAAGATCGAAACACAGAATTCTTGGGGTGTCCTGCTGCCTTGAGGGCTCTGAGCTTACTATGAGCTGACATGATCAAATGAGAAATGTATGTGAAAACACTCTGCAAACTGCAGCATGCTGCTCAACTGAGTGGCAATGCCAGGAAGGGACATGTCAATGGGACGTGACCAGCACATCCTAGGGGCATGCCTGCGATGCCGCTGAGCCCAGGAGGAGTCATGGGACCGAGATAATATTTAGGTATGAAGCTGCCTTCTCAGGCAGGGAGAAACCTTATATAATGAAGTTAATATTACAGAGCAGTTGCCTTTCCAGGGCAGGGTTCGCCTTTCCAGCCACCCCAAGAAGGCCTCCTGGTCACAGTATCACCTTGGATCTGAGTAAGCGTTTGCTAAGCGTGCTGAATTATTCACTAGCTATGGAAACTAGCCCAGTTCTGGGGTCCTAGTGGTGGGGTATCTGGAGACTTGGAAAAAGACACAGTGAGAACTCTTCGAATCAAGATTTGGATGAAGGTCAAGGAGGACAAAGGAGCAGGGGGCATCTGAGCCAGCCTCTGGAGGACATAGGAAATGGGCTGGGAGTGCCAAGAACAGACAGTCTGCTTGCAACGCCCCAGCACCTGTCACTGAAGAGAGAAACGGGGTTGGAGAAGAAACTTCACTCACTGCTTCCAGCCCCCCACAGCAAGGCAGAGGAGCCCTTGGTTCCCCCAGGAGCCTAGAAGAAATGCAGCAGGGTATGTGTGCTCACCACTGCTTCTGTCTCAGAGCCCTCTGCCCTGAGGGGCATAAACAGAGACGGCCCAAACTGTGCCTATGAAAAGAAAGAAGAGGCAGAAGCAGGGATCAGGTTAATGATACTGTATTTCCATTGCCTCATCTGGCACCAGAGGGGACCAGAGTCATGTTTCACATCTCAGGGATGTGCTGGATCCAGGGAGGAATGTGCCCAGTGGCCAGAGAGACCTGTGCCAGCTCCCATGACCCATGCCCACATCACCAGCACCGGCTCCCTGCCGTCTGGAACCAGATGACATAGCTCCTCTTGCTGACTGTTATGGGCTCTGGCATGGGGGCTGACACCTGAACTTTGAGCACACCTTCCCCTTGGGCAGCTGGGGCATGCGTGTCTGAGGGAACTGAGGCCAAGGCGGAGGATGACGACCCTGAGGCAGAAGGCTGGGGACCTGACTGGCGTCTCCTACCTGTGTCTGGGCCGGCATCATCTTAGCCCCCAGGGCTGCAGAGGGCCACTGGGTCTCCCACAGGGTTTAGGCCTGGGCTTAGAGACAAGCAGGCTGGGAATGCATAACATCGGGTCTCAACGAGGTAATCTGGATGTTACCTAACTTTGTCCCCAATACCCCGAGGAATTCTGTATTCTCAGAAGCCAGAGCTAATCTAGACAGCACTGTGAACTTCCTATCTAGAAAGAAAGTCACAGATGTCAGTAGGTAAAAGATAAATAAAAGCTAATTCTGGAGGCCAAGTGTCTGCTGGGGCAACTAACCAAGCCTACAACCCTGTTCTAGAAGTCAATGAGAAGCTGCCGCTTGAGTTCTCTGGTGTCAGAGCCTTGGGTAAAGGGCAGAGTCCTCATTTTTTGGCCCCTCTCCTGATTGAACAGGACCCCTAAAAGGCAAGGGGCTTCACCTGAAACTGCAGAATTCAAATCAGACTAAATGAAGAACTTTTTTTAAAATTACAGTTGACGTACACTATTATATTAGTTTCAGGTGTATAACAGTGATTCAACATTTATATACCTTACAAAGTGATCACCGCAATAAGTGTAGTAACCATTTATGTCATTGACTGTATTCTCTGTGCTGTACATTACTTGACTTGCCAGAGATTGTAAGATAGACTGCTGTGGTAGGGCCTGAAGGCCCCTGGGAAATAGGGGCTTTTAATCACTGGGACAGGAAACAAGAGATCATGGCAAAGCACTGAGGTGCCCTGCTTCGGCCTGGCGAACGCCTCGCATCATGGACACGGCCTCGCAGGCTCTTCTGAGGCTGCTGGGCGGGCTGCCTCTGCCTCTTGCTCTTGCTAAGGACCCCTTCCATGCAGAGGTGAAGAGAGAAGGGAAGAGGGGATGAGATGGGGTGAAGGAGGGGAACAGCTGTCCTCCCCAGCAACTGGGTGTGAATTTGAGCTGGCATAGACTTGAGCACGTACATGAGTGGCTGTGAACGGAGCAGCGTTACACCGCTTTGAAGGCGGATGCATTTGCGTGGACAGGCCGAGGGACCCAGCTGGACCCTAGAGCAGGGCTCCTTTAGCCTCCCGTGGAACCTGGCCTACAAGCTTGGACACATTAGCAGGCCTCACAGATGAACGGCCTGGCCTCCCCCAGCTTCTAAGGGGACATGTTTGAAAACTTTTCGCAGCAGAGTGGGCCCCACCCACCTCTGAGCCAGCAGGCTCCTAGACATAAATAAACCAAGGCCTCTGGCGCCTGCTAAAATCTGTCTTTTTGCCATGAGCCCAGAGCTAAGGGCTTGCCATCTCCTCAGAGTAAACAGGGGTGCTTATTTACTCCAGGGCAGGGGAGAAATCTCGTTGGATAAATCTGGTGAAGCAGTGCACCAAAGGACAGGCTGCCCAGAGTCCGCCCCGGTTTAGTAGATGAGTTTTACGTCACTAGTTTCCCCATCTGGGGCCTGGAGATAACACCTCCATGAGGCCACGGGGAAGCATCCAGTCATGACATCATCTCTCCACCCTCTATTGCTCGCCCACAGCACCTGGCTCTCTCTCCCACCCTGTGTGCCCTCAGAGCCAGGGGGCAGCGGGCTGGCCTCCTACGGCTGTCCAGACGCCTTGTGTGAGCTCCTGACTCCCGCCCCAAGCTGCTCCTTGTCCTCAGAAAGGACCAGCTACACTGCGTAGAAGGGGAAGGGGCGACCAGGGAAGGGTCAGGGGCTAGCCTGGCAGAGCTGGATGTAAACCCAGCACTCCTGTGTTATCCCTCTCCGCAGACCCACCAGCTGGGTGCACCCTGCACAGCCCAGAAGGAATGTGGTGACAGCTGGGGAGGTTTTGAACAAGGCCAAGAGGGAAACAATGACCAAGTCAGACATGGAGGGAATGGGAGAAAGGAAATACAAGCCTCTGATCCCTGCTAATCCACTCTCTAAAAGTCTGGGAGCAGGCAATGAAGGCAGGATGGAAGAGTAACTCGATTTTCCTAAGGGTACACATTTTCTAGGAATTGCTGCTCAGCAAAGTCCTCCCACCCCCCAAAAAAAGGAAAGAAAGAAAAGAGGTTGGGGATGCATCTGCTGAGGAACCAGAAAGCTCAAGTCCACGGCCACTGTGTATACGACCAGTGGTTCCTGCTGCAACCTCCAGGGCCCAGGTTTCCCAGAGATTAAGTCCATACACCAGTGGAGAACCCAGACGTCACTTTATCTCCCTGCTCTATTCACCTGTCAATGACCCAGTGTATCAACAATTGATGACACTTTTTTTCTACTTTACAGACATAAGACAAAGTAGTTACCTTGCTCATTGTCACACAAATAATAGAAAGCAGAATGGCGAGGCTGAGATGACAATTTGTTTTCGTTTTAAAGGGAAATTATTTAAGGCACAACCTTGAAGACGGCTAACTGGGTCTGGGGTTGGTGGGGGGCGGAATAACAATCAGACTATGTCACCAAGGCTGAGCTGCTGCTGAGACCATGTGCCCCTATCTGTCCCTCTGCTGCAACCCTGCTCTCCTCAGGGCTCCAGGTCCCCTACTTTCTTAGGGTGGGGGTAGGGTGAGCCTCTCCAGGACAGCTGGGGAACTTTAGCTACCTCCAAGGTGTTTCAGTAACTGAACCCCTGACAGGGCCTGCTCTGGTCCGAGAGCCAGCTGGTGCGTTCTAAACAATGGCAAGGGGTGTGGGCAGTGGGGGAGGCTTATGAATTAAAAATAGATGCTGGTAGTCACCAGGGAGCTTGCAGAGAGCATGTGGGGCTGTGTTTACTAGAGAGAGAAGAATACCTCCTATTCATGCCCAGAAACCAGGGTGGAAGCACCACTGCTTCTCACATCAACCACTGGCCTCTGGGTGTGGGGGAGTCAGCTGACAGAGCTGGGTTGACTGACAGCTGAAAGACCCCTCTCCTAGGACATAGAAGCACTCCTTCTCCTCAGGAACCCCCAGGGCCACGCCCATCCTTGGAGGGACAGCTCCAGGTCAGGAAAGCAGTATAACTAAAGAGGAAGTGGCAACCAAGAGATCAGGTCACGCTCCTTGGGCAGAGGCAGACTTGCTCCCGATGGATTATGCATAAAATGGTCCCTCGTGGATTTGGTGACTGCAGATCTGTTTGATCTGTGGACACACCAGAAACATGGGATCTAGTTCCTTCTCTGACATGAACTAGCTGGGTACCTTCAGGCAAGCAGCTTCTTGATTCCTCTAGGCCTCAGTGTATCCAACTGTAAAATGGAGATCATAATACCTGCTCTGGTGCCTTCACAGGTATGTGAGTAGATTAACCAAGCAGTATACAGTTTTGGAAAGCTGAAAGTTCTAAATAAGAATAGAAAACAGTCATAGGAACAACTATGTCCCCCATCATCACACTGAACCCAGGGAACCATTCCCCAGGCAGTCTCCTGGCCTGGTCTTGATCAGCAGCACAAAAAGAACTCTGCCTGCCCCCCAGATATCTCGGGGGCAGTGGGAAGACCAAACACAAGCCACAAAGAGAAGCCTCAGGAGCCCGCCAGCTGATGTGCCTGCCCCTGTACGCCTCGGCCCGTGTTCCCAGCCCACAAACATCTATGACTCTTCCCAGCTTCTCACAGTGCCCACGGCCCACCCACTCCATCTGCTCAGGTGGCAAAGACTACAAGGTTCACTGTCTCCCTTCTCGTAAAGTAGCTATAGTACCAGAGACCTTCGCTCAACAGGATTGCTCTAATTTGATTTTTAAAATGTATTCACTGACTCAGCAGTGAGGGGTGGGCCAGGCTGCTGTTGCATACACAACACCTGTCCATTAAGAGCTGAAAGTTCCTCTGGGCCCCTTGGGGTCTCCATTCCACAAGGCCATGTCACCCCTTTGGCGATACATCCAGATCTCACTCTGGAAGAGACTTCTTTGTAGTTGAAACTATGCTTGCAAATGGTCCAGTGCCATCATTTTAAATACTAACTATATACTGACAACTCCCAAACGTATGCCTCCAGCCTGGATCTCTCCCCGAGACTCCAGATTCATTCTTCTGACTGCTTACTTGGCATTTCCATGTGGATGTTTAATAGTTATCTCAAATGTAACATGTCCAAAACCTGCTCTGATTTCTACTCCCACAGTCCTTGCCAAATATTTGTTCCATTTGCCATTTTTCCTCATCTCAGTTATTGGCAATTTCTTCTTTCCAGCTGCCAGGCCAAAACCCTGTGTGCCATCTGTATCTATTCCCTGTCATGCCCCACATCCGTCAGAAATGGATGTAGCTCGATCTGAAACAAATCCAGAATCCAGTCACTTCTCTTCGCCTTCTCCGTGCCCAGCCTGGTGCGAGCTGCCATCATCTCACCCCTGGTGGATTTCAACAGCTTCCTAGCTGGGGTCCAAGCCCATGCCCTGGCTCACAGCCTATTCTCCAAGCAGCAGCCAGAGTGATCTTCTGAAAAGGTGTCGCTCATCTGTATAAAACCTTCTGACATCCTTTCTTGAGAAAAAAGTCAAAAGTCCTTTTCCTGGCCTACTGGGTCCTATGTGATCTGCAACCCTCCCTGCCCACCTTTTGAAAACCAACAAAAATCAAACTGCCTCAACCCATAATCACTGACCTTTCTTCTCACCAGAGGAGCTACACATGCTGCCTCCCCTTCCACCATCTCCTCAATGCATTGAAACTGGTTTCTTGCTGGTTGCCAGTGACCACCCCCTGCTGGACACGGCCCATGTACATTTCCAAATCCAGATCTGACCTGTCACCCCTGTCATATTTCACTCTGAGTACTTCCTCCTCCTTCAAACTCTTTTTTCCTTTTGCTTTGGCGTTCTCTCTCCAGGTTTACTCCTACATATGTGGCTGCTCTGTCTCCTACATGTCATATCTGTCCTTGGCCTCCTTCTCACTTGATGCATGCCCTTCCAAGGTCTCATCCACACCCATGATTTCAAGCTCAATGCGGACTCCCAGGGCACAAGCCCCAGCTCAGACCTCGCTCATGAACCTGACCACTAGTAGGTGCTCTGTAGTCAGACAGCTCCAAAACTGAACTCGTCATTTTCCTCCCAAACATGCTCCTTCCCCGTTTCCTCAACTAGAGAATGCCGCATCCATAAACCCTGGAATCAACCTCTACTCCTTCCCTTTGTCTTCCATGTCTCATCTTATACTACTAGTTCTAATGGTCAAATGTCTTCTAAATTTGTCCTCTTTCCATCCTCAGTGCTGTAGCCTAGATGCCTACAATAGCTCCTAAAATGAATTTCCTTGACTCCACTCCTGTTTTCTTCCCAATCTATTGTCTACACTGAGACCCAGAGGGAGCCCCTCCTGACTAACACCCTCTGATAGCTTCAGAGTACCCCTAGACTCAACATGGCAAGCAAGGCCTTTTGTGATCTGGCCTCAGCCTACCTGTCAGTCCTCCAAAGTGCTGGACACTCCAACCACACTGAACCCCTAGTAGCCCACGGCACCAGCTTACTTGCTTTTGTATATGCTACACCCTTCTTCCCCTTGTCCCTCCCCACAGTTCTTCCCTGGATAAATTATACTCCTTCCAGATTCAGCTCAATGGCTTCTTCCGGGAGGTCTCTGCCAAGTCCCCCTCCCCCACTGGTCCCTTCTCCCCCAAAGATCCCACAGCCTCTATCACAGCCTTATCACCCCATTCTGTCCATTTACCCAACCGTCTCCCCTCTATTCAGTGAGCTCCACAAGGACAGCACCTCTGGCTTGTTCATTCTTATGACACGTAACAAGTATCTGATAAATACTTGTTATATTAATAAAAGAATAAATATAGAAATTCGGCAAGTACCAAACTAGATAATCTCCTTACCAAACAACTCTTCATGGATTCCTCCCCTCTTCTTTGGTTAGTAATAATAATAAAAATGATTATTCCAAGTATTTTACATATATGAACCCATTTAGTTCCTACAGCAACTCTATTATTATCCTCATTTTCAACTGGGGAAACTGAGGTACAAAGAGGTTAAGTGACTGATGAAGCTAGTAAGTAGCAGAACCAGGATTGGTTCTAGGCTGTGCTCTTAACCACTGTCCTGATTGCCTCTCCATAGCATGTTTAAGGAAAACAAACCAAAATTAATATCGATCAGCCTGAGGAAAATATAATTGTGAAACGAACAGAAATTATCCCTTTGGGATCCTCTCTTGCTTTTGGCTTAGTCTGCTTCTGACTCCTTCCACCAGGCAGACAGCTTTGCAGGTGGCCAGGTGTCCATACCCACCAGGCAGGACTTCCAGCTCAGCTTCCTAGGTCCAGTCTCCCCCCAGCAGATGGCGCTTGCCTCTGAGTAGCGCCCCCCACTCCGGAAGGCCCTTATCTTGTCCTGCCTCACCTTGTCCCCGATGCCCTCCGCCTCCTCGGCCAGGAGGTACACGTTGCTGCCGTCGGCCAGCAGCAGGGCCGTGTCGGTGGTAGAAGAGGAGCGGGGCCGACACTGGTGCTGGTGCAGGATGGCAGCCAGGCTGCTGTCCTGGGGGGCCTTGCGCAACAGGTGGGGGCTGCCTCGCTGGGGCTCCAGGGAGCTGCACTTGGTGCGCCGGCTGCTGCTCCCGCCGCTGCTATGCAGGCTGGCGCCCCGCTTGATGGAGGGCCGCGAGCGGATCTGCTGCAGCACGCGGTTGAAGGCGGTGGGTCGTGCGGGCAGGTCGTGCAGGGACATGGCGTAGGAGACCCGGTGCATCTCCGGGGAGCGCTCCTTCTCATCTGCGGAGTCATGGTCAGACACGCCTTGCTGCTGCTGCTGCTGCTGGGAATCCTGAGACGTCTGATGCTCCCTCTCCCGCGACCGGCGGCGGCTGTGGAACAGGTGCTTCAGGCCGTGGCCAAACATGGAGCCCTCTGAGAGCTGCTGGATTTTCTTAAGGGGGAGACACAAAGAACCCTGGTAAGTGGAAAGCTCTTGAATGCCTAATTGGTGAGGACAGAGGTGAGGAGTCTGTTCTTGGGAAATCAGTGTTGCCACTGCAGCTGTCTGAATCTGGAAGATCCCTGTGAATGGCCCATCACACCTAAAAGGTCATGCCTTGCAGAAAGGTGGCAACCCTAGATCCACTCCTTTCATTCCAAGGAAATGCACCGCCGTGGCTCCCCCACAAAACACTCCCAATCCACACATGGGTTCAGGTTTCTGGTCATGAGATCCCTGCGGCTAGTCTGGGGCTCAGAGGTACAGGCGGCGCTTGCTCATGAGGTTGTATCCCTCCGGACTGACTTCCTCCTGCAGACAGCCCCTTCCTCCTTCTATGGTAGGTCCTCCTTCAAGCTCTATTAGCTCCTCTAGACCATCAGGCATCCATTTCCAAAGAGACCTCATTGTAACACTCTGTGGGAAAATCAGGGTCATACAGTCATGCTATACTGTTGCAGCAGACACTGCTAATGGCCCACTTAATAGCGTTTCCCCTTTCTTTCTTAATAACCAAACTGTATGGCCTTTGTGCATCTTGCTAAAAATTCTTACTTCATCAGACTCCCTTGCAGCTAGGAGTAGCCACATGACACAGTTTGGGCCAAAGAAAAGCAAGGTGAGAGTTTCTAGAAAGACTTTTGCTTTCCTGATAAAGGTCGTGACCCTTCCTACTTCTTCCCATCTGAAATGTGGAGGTAATGCCTGGAGATAAAGCAGCCATTTTGCAACAAGTTGACTGGCATAACAAGGAAGACCTACACATACAGACACACACACACACACACACACACACATACTCGGTAGAGCCCCAAGGGACAGGCCTGTGACCTGGATGGCACTACAGAGCCACCAGACCAGTTGTGAAAGCCTATCTTCGGATTCTTGCTACATGAAATTTACCGTTTTCTACACCACTTTAGTACGATTTTCTGTTATTTGGAGCCAATCTCATCCCTGATATAGTTTGCAATAAAATAAACTTTACTGGAATTTCTGGGTCAGTGAACACGTCCCCATGCCAGGAGCGTGAGACACCCCAGTTCCTTTGGGAAGGAAGCACCTGCACTTGGGATGCCTGTAGACCTCGCCCTGCGTACCTCCTTATCTGGCTTTATAACAAATTTGTATCCTTTATAACATCTGTATCCTTTATAACAAATTGGTAAACATGATAAATAAACTTCACTTCAATGGGAATACCTTTAGTGGTCAGTAATGTGACCACTTTGTTAGCATACGTATCAGTACCAGCTGTCCAAATGAGTGCCTTTGCCCTCACACTAGAACTAACCAGAGTCCCTGGCCCCCAGTGCTGCCCTGGCAGCAGTCTGCCCTTTTAGCTCTGCCGCTGAGATTGCCCACCTGCTCCCTAGGCAGGGCTGCTCAGCAAGAGGCAGCTGGACCACCTAGCCAGGGCCAGACAATGTGTGGTATAATTCCAGACAGCTGCTTCTGTCAGGGGGCTGACTTAACTGGTTAGGCCGAGCCCTCAGCAGAGCCTCAGAGTCAATGGGAGGAGGGCTGGCACTTGGAGGACCGGGCGAGAACCCACGCTCTGTAACTCCTAAGCGGGGAAACTCAGAACCCAGCCATTTGGGGCTCCATGAGCAACAGCGGGTCTTCATCTGTGAGGAACAGCCTGAATCGCATGAGGCAGTCTCCCTCATTTAAAAAATATTCCAAAGAATTACACTTACCAGATTTTCTTTTTTTCTAGAAACAAACTTACAGAGCAGAAATCTTAGACCATGTAGAAACCAAGAAAACACCATCTTTAGATATGAGTTAGCTGACCCTACTGTTACTTCATACTGCAGTGTTGTTTGTAGGCCACTGCATCTGCATGTCAATAACTATATTACCATATATTTGTGTAAAAGTTTAGGATTTTCATATTTCACCTCGCTTGAGTCTCACCGCAATCTCAAAGTGGGTGGGCCCTTGTATCACCCATTTTACAGACCAGATAAGTTATATCATCACAACTCAACATGAACTAACAGTTCACAGTGTTCAATGTGCTTTTTCTCCTGCATTATCTCACTTGATTTTCCCAGAAACTAACAAAAGCAACAGCAGTAGCATTTCCATTTTTTGATGAGGAAATTAAGACTACCACTGTTCCTTCTCAAGTATTTAATTCTGGGGCAGCCCTGGGGACATTAGGCTACACAGTGCCAGGTTTTCCCACAGGAGTCAGCATCCTCTCAGAGCCAGCCTGAAGCAGGACCACCTGAGTCTACTTCAGATAGAACCAAGACATCCAAGGTAGACCAGACTGGGGAGTACATTCTGCCACCAATTAGAAAGGGCCTCCAGACCAGGGATGAGCCAAGATACCTCCCTCGTCCTCAGGCCCAACCTGATACCACACCTCACTCCCAGTCACGGATGGGCCGGCTGGCTCTGGCATTTGTCCAGCTGCTTCTGCCAAATGGTCACATTGCATATTACGAATTGTCTTTCTGGCATTCTATTCCAGGTCTCTTTCTCCTCTCCCCACCTCTCCTAAACTAGTTTCTCCGGTACCAAGGCCAATCTTCTACATTCACTCAGGTAAAGAATTCCCTTCCAAAGACCTCACCAGAGGACCTGGAGCCCAGAAGCATTTCCTTTCCCTCAACCTCCAGAAAATGGTGGAGGTGCTATGGACAGCAGCCACCATGGTTTGCCATATTGCCTTGGTCAATTTATTTTTCATATTACACAACAGTTTTCAATGTGCTTTCCAATTTATGCTGTCATTCCAGCCTGATGCTAGCCCACCCTCAGGAAGTAAGCTGTGACAGATACAGTAGCAGTGTTTCCATTTTGCAGTTGAAGAAACTGAGGCCAGCACAGTTAAGTGGCTCATCCAAACCACACAGATGAACCCCCAGGTTCTAGTCTAATTGACCTTCAGTGGCTCATACACTCATCCCAACATTAAAGTGGATAATTATCTGATACTGTCCCCGAACAATATCAAAGGCAGGATCAAAACAGAAGTGCCTGGGCCAGGGAGAGTTCAGTCCCCTGAATTGCAGCGTAGTGGTGGATCTGCCTGTATTACATGTAGGACTAGGGCAAGACATTTAGCCACTGTAGACTTTATGTCCCATCTCCCCACCTGTTCTGCAGGTAAAGAAAAGCAGGAACTCTGCCCCAGTAGCACCGAGGAGTCTGCTAAGGTCTGTGGTGGGCATGAAGGAAAAGAACAAAAAAGAAGTCAAAGAATAATGGACAGGGGGACTCCGAACGCAAAGGTTTTCCCTCACTTGCAGAGGTGCAAGGCAAGAAAGCAGGCTTAACAGGGCTGCTTCTCCATGTGGGTGTCAGGGAGGAGATGGTTAAGGAGTTTTGACATACCATGGTAAGTATTTAAAAAAAAAAAACTCAGCACATCCACATAACCAGCCACAAGTTTTGGAAATGAGGAAAATCATGGTGACTAGCTTGAGGGAACTTAGCCACCAACGCAGCAGAAAGCACCACCTGCTCTGACTAACAGGTTTCAGCTACTAAATGTCACTTGCTTTTCCACACTGACTTTTGCTTTTCCCCAGCTGCTAGAAACCATTTTGGTGGCCAAACGAAGCCACATATTAGGAAAAGAGAACTGAAATGTTTCAGAGCTAGAGGTGGGACACAAACAGCTCTCCTGATCCAAGAAAACAGGCAAGAACTACGCCCCACCCCCAGAACTGCCCAGAGGCTGGAAGTGAGCCAGAAAGGAGAGCTTCGGGGCCAGGTGCTTATACACAGAGAAGTAAATGAGGGAAGGTTGCTGTCTCCTCCCCTGGAACTATCTTTAAGGGCAGGAAGGACTCTATCTTCTTTGGGTGCCCTCATCCTCTCAGGAAGAAGGGGTGGAGTAGATGTTTTCTGAAAGATCCTTCCTGAGAAGTCTGTGGTCTCTGAACAGTTAGGCTTCATCCGTTTTCCTCCCTGAGTGTGGGTCCCCCAAAGAGGAAGTTTGCTCCAAAATCTGCAAACACAGCTGCATGAGGCCAAAAGTAAAATGCTTCAGGGTACGGAGACTTTGCCACCATATGATTAAAAATAGCCAAAGCAGCTTCTAATTCCTACAGGTCCCTGTGTTCTTAACAACTCCCAAAAAAGCTTAAGTCACACTAACTTACAGCTAATTGTCCCACCTGGCAGCTGAATGCGTGTCCCTTCCTCCCACCTGGGTTTGAAACTCCCTCTGCCCCGCCCCAAAGGTTCAACTATTAGGGTTCAGTTGGTGACTGGGTCACCGTGAGCCTTAGCAAGCCTAGGTCGCCAACGTTCCTCTATTTATAAGGTCTCTATGGAAATAGGGCCAGCATTAGAGAGCAAATCGCTGTAAAAACCCACAGAGTCCTCTCAGGATACGAAGTGGATTGTGGAAGTCTCTAAATGCTCTTCAGAACCTTTGGTTGAGGAACCTGGGGTTGGAGCAGGAGAGGAACCGTCACCCAAGGTTTGGCACTGAGGGCCACAAGGAAGACTGAACAGCCGTTCAGGCTTGTTTGGGGTTTCTATTAGAAACATAGTGATAAAGATTTTTGGAATCATTTCTTCTCCAGCGTCACACCTGACATTAAAAACAGACCTCAACTCAGGGGCAATTGATCACCCCATTCCCAATTTTATTTTAATTCCTTGTTTCTTTACTCACAGGATTCTGGCTGGAGCTAATGCAAGTCGGGAAAGGTGACCTCACCTACTGGGTCTTTAGGCAGAACAGACTCAACATACACCAGCATAAAGACTGTGATTCAAGTTACCTGCATGTGATTCAAGTGCCCTCTCTGACCACCCCAGTCTGCAGTGAGCTCATCATCCTGCTCTGAACCCCAGAGCTCATTATCTGCAATTAATCATGTACTGCCTCGTGACATGGCTTCTCGTGCTCTCTCAAACTGTCACCGAACTTTTCAGAGGCTGAAAAGAATATGAGTGAATGGAGGGCAGGACCTATATCACCTATATCTTTATGTCCCTAATATTACCTGACAGAGACCTCAACACAAATGTGGTGATTGCTACTTACATTTCTTTATGTTCTAAGTGGAAACTATCCGAGTCTACAAAAGCATCTTTAAAAGATGATGTAATCCTTAGCTACATTTCCAAAGATTTAAAGTGCTCGGTGGGACAGCTTTTTCTTGTGTCTAACCCAGACCCCTCCTGCGGCATTTTAAACCTTGTCTCAGCCTATGGTCTTAATAATTGCCAAGGTTGAGCTGGCTTGGAAGATGAACACAGACCCAGGAGCCCGCATGAGTTTACTGTCTCCACACATGGCTTAGGCAGGGCTCATGTCCTTACAGCCAGCTTCGTTTTCCAGAGTGGACATCACTCAGTTAACTTGGCTGGAATAAGGAAGCTTTTAACCTTTGGTTTGAAAAGTCAAATAGTTTTTTCACACCATCAAAAAATATGCTTGCTATCCCTCAACAGCTTTGTTTTAACTTCTTAACATGGAGAGAGGCTTAAGTGTTTGGTTGATAGAGGTGGACCCTGTCCAGTCATGGCTTGTTCTAAGAATGACCCTCCTAGTCTATGCCATTTCTTAGAGAGATGAAATAGATGAGTTTTGAGTTGGTCTCCAAGACCAACACTAACTAACAAGCCAGCTGAGCTTTTTCCCCAGCCCCTCGCACCCACACTCTTTTAAACATCAACCCCAAATTCAGCTCCTATCAGATGTTTCAATTCCTTGTTGAGGGAGATTCTTGTAAATGGGATTGGCAGTTAAGACACAATCAGATACACAAAAAGGACATTCTGTTAAATACTGAGCCTGCAGGACAGTTCCCACTAGAACCAGGCAGCTGGGAATTCATCTAGAACCCAGTGTGTGGCAGAACAGACAGCATCTCAGTGCTTTCCCATTGGCCACCAGTTCCCCCTGAGCCCGCATATAGGGCTGCTCTGAATATTGCTAAAGGCAGAGGAGGTAGGAGTGGGGCAGTCTTGGGCCTCAGGACCCCTGCCCTCCTCACATTAGCTGCAGTTGGGATAAAAAACAGGCGATCTCAGAATTCACCATCCTTCGCTGTCCCTGACCATTTATAGGCCTGGGAGAACGATGACCATCCCAGTCAAAAAGGATGCTGGCCCTACACAGGACCTAGCACTTGCCATTTCACTTCCCCTGTTTAGAAAGCCCTGCTCCTCTTGTTTGGTAATTAATGGTCCACCCTTTCTTTAATACCTCATCCTGTTTGACCAGGAGCTCACCTGGAGGCGAAGCCAGTGCCTATGGTCAAAGAACTCATTTTCCGTTTTGTTTCTAGGTCTACCTCAATTCTGCCTCCCCCAATGAAACCTATCCCAGGGGTCCAGCTCCCACACGAGATTTCAGGAATCTTCAAGCCTGAACGTATCCCTTCTAGAGTAGACCAGGAGCCTCATGGTGAAGCCAGGCCATATAAAGCCACGCTCTACCGCCAGACCCTCCCCTTGAGTCCTAGAGCACACGTACGTTCTCCTTCATCCCACCCACATCCCTATGAATAGCTTGTCTTCTCTTACACTGAAAAGGTGTAGAAACTGAGACCCATCAATTTTATCAAAACTCTGGGCCTTAAAAAAAAAAAGGTGAAACAAATAAACAGAAAAAGAGGAGTTTCTTGGGAAATGCTAATGTTCTCTTTTGTGACTTGGGTAGTAGGGAGGTGGGGTGTCTATTTTGCGACTGTTATTTAAACTATACATATCTTTTCAGATACCTTTACATGCATGTCATACTTCACAGTTTAAAACAGCGCTGAAGGCGGTCAGTATGTGTTAACCCATGATCCCTTCTCCAGTGGGCTCTCTAAAGAGTGCTGAAGGACTACGGCCATGCCACCCTGAACAAGCCCGATCCTGTCTGATCTCGGAAGCTAAGCAGCGTCAGACCTGGTTAATACTTGGATGGGAGACCACGTAGGAAGACCAGGTGTTGTAGATGTAAAAAATAAAAAATAAGAGATTGTAAGCTGACAAGGTCCTTGCAATCTGTGAGGTCAACCGAGGGTTGCCTCGCCTAAAAAAAAAAAAAAATTGTTTTTTAAAATGCTGAAGGAACATGGGGCAGTCGTGGGGAGGGCTGACGCACCTGTGCTTGCCTATAAAGGCTGTGAGCCAGCAAGGAGAATCATGTAGAATTCAGCTGTGACTTTCCCTTAGCTATTTGGCTTCTAACTGCTTTTCCTGATCTTCCTGAGCACGCAGGAAAACCAGTGAGTGGTGGGAATGGAAGAACACGAGCCAGAACCCAAATGAGTCTTGAGTCAAAAGCACTTCAAACCAGGACTGGAATCATGGAATTTGGAGCCCCCCTCCTTTTTCTTTCAGGAAAAATATGAATACTGCTCAGAAATCCCTGGGGAAATTATTCGCAGGGACTTTCAAGAGGGGAAAGAGAGCCTTAGGGGAAGTCCAGGGGAAGGCCCCTGGCTGGCATATCCAGACACTTCCCTATAGGAAAGGCTCAATTCCTCCTGCTGTACCAGAACGGGTGGGGAAGGGTGGGAGTTGGAGGGGAGTGGTGGTGAGGTCGGGGGCTTCCCCTGCCTTCCAGCTTCTGAAATGCATCAGGACAGAACCAGCTGACTTGTGCTTAGCCACTCATCCCAGGCCTCAGCAATATCTACCACATACTGTATTTTTAACAGGAATGTGTGCTCCATGTCCCTTTCTGTAGTTTTCCCCTGAGCTCCTTCTCACTCCCATTCTCACTAGAGCTGGGTTTTCTTGCTAGAGAGTTCCAGTGTACTTTTGGTCAGCCAAAACTCTATAACTAGCAACCCTGGTAGATCGTTCCGATTAGCAGGGAATCTGGTAGCAGCACAGGGCTGGATAATGATGGCAAATGAATCAAGACATGAGCTCAAGTGGTTGAACAGGAATCTAAGCCACAGGGACTGGGAATGTCACTCTCGATTGTTGGACTTCTGTAGCAGGAGTGTCTGGTGAGATGTCCCCCGAGCGTCACATCAAGTGTGAGGAGCAGCTGAGAAGGCCCGCAACATAGCTGCATGAGCCTCCTGTGAGGCAATGTCCATTTTCAAGTTATTTTTCAGTTACAGCTTTATGATCGCTCTTTTAAGATTGCCGGATTAACTATTTTCCCTTCTTTCCACTGGCCCTTCCTATCCCACAATCACAGACCAAGGCTGCCGAAGCAGAATTTTACACTGTACAGTGAGATAGTCCACAACACTGAAGGACCACAGAGGGAGACCACAGGGGCCTCGGACACCTCTGGCTGCCACTAGTTAGGGCAACAGTCAGATTTCTTTGGCAAAGAGTAAAATTCTCTCCCCTCCCCACCTCCACCTCAATGAAGGTGCTTCACACCAACACTTTTATTTTCTTGCCCCTTTCTCTAGATGATTTCCCCCAATGCACTTAATCTATCACAATGCCTAGAGCTGTCACAAGAAAACAGGTGGGACTAAGGGACCAAAAGTTCCTATCTCCAAAGTTTAAAATGAAAACAAAAGCAAGCCAGAACTACTGGTCTCCCTAGGTCAAACACAGGTATCGGGTAGGGGTGTGTGTTAAAAATTAAACTTACCCCTTTCTGGTATCACCATCAAATCTAGAACAAGTCTGTTTTGCCCAGTGCTGGAGCCAATGATGGAACTTTTCCATCATTGGAAAACAACTTTTTCAGCATTAGAAAACAAGTTTGGACACACTCCAATATTTCTAGTCCCTTTCCCCAGAAAAAAAGCTCGGAAAAGTTGAGTGATTCACCTGAGATCACACAGCAAATTAAACTGCGATAGCCTCCAAGTTCATGTCCGGTCTGAAGTCCCTACCCTGTAAACATGTAAGAAAGCAGACAGCGATAAACTGGAAAAGGCCCCCCTGGTCTCGTCGTGCTCCCTTTGAGCAGGCAGTAGCTACGTTTTCTCCATCTTGCTGCCAGTCTGGTTCCACATGGATATGATCGACCTCAGTGATGTTTTCTCAGAAGTGGGGTGGGGGGTATGACTCTTTTTCTCACACCTGGTCTTAATTTTGGTTCAGGGAAGTTCAGCATTTAATATCAAGTTTAGAGTTGTTGCTATATATGCCGTAACCAGAATGAAGGCGTCATGAGAGGGGGCGGGGGGAGATGATATAGGGTGGAGGTGAACGAGTTTCTTAAAGTGGCTTTATCTACAGAGACAGCCACTGTAGCCCCCACACCACAACCAGCCCACCTTCCCTCATGAAGGCAACCGACCCGGGAAAATGAATGGAGCCGGCAGTTTCCACTAAACTGGAGCGTGGGGAGTTTCTAAGGCTGCCCCTCATGGACTCAGGGCGAGGGTCGCATCTAGTCAAAGAATCACAGTTTGCTGGCCACTCATCCGGATCAACCTAGAATGAAGCTGAAGTCTAAAGCAGAAGGCAGGCCCTCCTCACATCAGCATTAAGGGCTTTCTTGTCCCGTCACCATCTCATTTAAAAGAGGACCCACACCTCCTGAGTACACAGAGTGGGCTCAGGGGTGACCGCTGGGCCAGGCACCAAGCTTCCTGTGCACAGCCTAGCCATCTTTAGACACAAGGCTAGCCCTGAACCTCTGAAAACGACAGCAGCAGAACCAGAGGTCACATTCGAATAACTACTACAATTTTTTTTAAGTACACACAAAGAGCTAATTTCCCCCTTCTCACCCCTTCCCAAGGAACACAGACAGGTAACACACACAGGTAAGAGCGCACTCACCTATGCTCTGACTTCCTGACTCTGAACCGCTCAGGCCAAATAAGGAATGTCATTGGCTTATTCTGGTGAGCTCCTTAGTGGCTGCTGCTATAGGATACAGGCTTTATTTAACATAATGGGAGTCCTTTGCTCCCCTAGCCAAGGCCTTGCACCCCCTCTGGAGAAAATCTCCCCGAGGCATCAATCTCCAAGGCATCTAAGTTCCCTCCTTGGGCTGACACCTCACTCAGCCCCGTGGTGAGCTGGCTTGAGAAGCCTGAGCCTGCAGTCCCTGTGGCAGTTCCAACAAAGGTGCATTATTTATTCCAGCTGCTGTTTTAATTAATATAGAGACATATTCAATACAGCTCGATAATAGTCTCAGCCAGGAAATAAACAACTCGCAGCTTCCTGTGATCGGCTCTTTCAGATTCTGGTTCTAACTGTCGGCTCAGCATGTGTGCAACTTGAACCGAGGCCCCAAACCAGCCCAAGCACCGATCCGCCACCTGTCAGTTCTCCACCCTGGGGGCTGGTTCTGCAGGCAGAGATCTCCAAGCACTAGCTTAACCTCTGGCTCCACCTAACGGCAAGAAATCCACACTCCCCTTTCACAGATGGACAAACTGAGCTTCATCAAGAAGGTCCCAATAGGA
Source organism: Pteropus medius (assembly GCF_902729225.1). Classification (NCBI taxonomy): domain Eukaryota; kingdom Metazoa; phylum Chordata; class Mammalia; order Chiroptera; family Pteropodidae; genus Pteropus; species Pteropus medius. Next base: position 1,573,960 of record NW_024349227.1, read on the forward strand.
GGAAACTAAATCAGCAAAGGAGACTAATGGTCCTCTGCTTGGCCTTCCACGCTGTCATTTTCTTCCCCTGCAGGAGGGGAAGTGATGTCAACTTTTTAGTTAGCATCTTGGTTTTCTCCAGCCTTTTGTCTGTGAATAGCACTTCACACACATCATTCAAAACAATATGGGATGGATGAGTCACTAGAAAGTCTGCCGAATAACGAGAAATAAACACAGGCCTGAAATGGAGCTGAAAGACAGAGGCACAAATGGTACCTGACGTCCAGTCCAAGGTTCTGAGCCAACATCCTGACCTTTGTCTGGCTTCCCAATCACTTGTATCCTCCTGTTAAAGCACTTCTGCGTGGGGCGGAGAAAGCTAAGTCGCCGGCGGGGCTGGCCATGGGAGGGTCTGCGCTCACCTTTAAATCGGGAGGCTTGCTTCGGGGACCTGGGTTGGGCGCCGCAGCAGCGCCCGCGTCTGAAGTTGGCCCACCAGCAGAGTTAGCACCCGTGGCCTCCCCAGGCCGGAGGTCCGCACCCGGCAGGTGGCAAATGGCATCTTCCAACCCAGCTCCATCCTCCTCGCCTTGCTCTTGCTGCAGCTCGTCGGATTTGCACCTCTTCATGGTGTATGTGGGTCGCTCAGGGGAATCTGTCCTTACAGCGCGCCGTCTTGGAGAAGACCGCACCCCCTCTTATACTCAGAAAAGAGCCTGGGGTCTAAACGATTAACGAGGAAAGGAGTCGGCGGATGACAATTTCTTGAATTAAAAAATAAATCTTTTTAAAGGGGGGAGGGGCGAGGAGGGGGAGCCTTGGTTACAGCTTGTAATAGTTCATTACGACCTGGGGAGCGAAGGCAGGGCACAGTCGCGGCTGGGCAGCAGCAGTCCTTGGGCAGTCATTGCAGCGGGAGGAGGAGGATCGCCCCCGGCCCCCGAACTTTCTGCTTCAGGGCATGGCAAGGCGAGGGATCTGGGAGGCACAGAGCATCCCTCCGGGTTGGCCAGGCTCTGGGCGAGGCAGGGCAGGGGGCAGCCGGCCGGGCAGGTCCTCTGCGGCCGCCCTCAGACCCGGCTGGAGCCCCCGGCCCTGCCACCGGCCCCCGCCCCGCATGGACAGGTCGCAGAGCCGACCCTCTCGCTCCCCGCCGGCGCCAGGAGCCCAGAACCCGACTCCCCGCCGGCGCGCTGCCTGCTGCAAAGCCGCGGCCGCTGCCCCAGCCAGCGGCAAGCGCAACCTACCCCGCCCGCTGCCTCCGCCCGCGAGGGGAAGGCGAGGCAAGGAGGGAGTGACAACGGCAACCGGCCAATGGGAAACCCAGAGGGCCTAGGGGGCGTCGCGCGGCCACGTTTTAGGGTTGGTTGCACTGTGCGAGCCCCCAGGAGAGGTCTGGAGGGCTCTGCTGCTGCATTTTTGCATTGCGGAGAGCAGCTGACGTGTAGAGGCGGGGGCGCCGGGACACCGGGACGCGTCTAAGCAGATTCCCGAGGGACCCTCCCAGTAAAGGCTCTCTCGAGATTTTCCCCACCCACTCGTTTCATTTAGTGAGGAGGGGGCGCAGTAGGGATGCTTATCATCACTGCTTTTTTGCTCTAACTTTGCACCTTATAGTATATACATCCCTTCAATGAGGAAGACCCCGATCCCCTCTAGGAAACTTAGCAACATAAACCTATGGCTACTTTCAGCCCTGCAAATGCAAACGGGGTGGGGAGGGTGTGTGTCCCATTGCCCCTTCCCCGACTTTAGGCAACTCTCAGATAAGTTTTAGCTTTATGCTCAGAAATAACAAAGTATTTCGTATTTGAATATAATAATGTATGTGAGTCCCTTGCGAACTGAAGCAGCTTTTAAATAAGAAAGGGTATTAATGGTAGGATGTTGAGACGCAGGGAAGAGAAGGAATGCAATCTCTTTTTCTCACAAATCTCAGCTGTACTGCGCTGAGTGATCTGGAGGCAGACGAGAACAAATATTGGTGATACCAAAATATGGAGTCTAGTAATAACAACCCCATCTGAGTGCCTACTGTACACTTACTGTGGATAGGATTTTTTTTTTTTTTTCCCATCCAGCACCCTGGACTAGTGGTTCTCAAAGTATGGTCGTGGGACCAGCAGTATCAGCAAACATCACCTAGAAACTTGATAGAAATGCAAATTATTGAACACCAGCCAGACATACTGAATCAGAAATAGTGGGCCTAGAAATCTGTTTGCTAAAAGTCCTCCGGGGAATTCTGATGCAAGCTAACATTTGAGAAACATTGGCTTAGACTGTAGTAAAGGGGCCACTGAATCTGTGGGTCACAGTGATGATCTCTACAGTGTTTTGCAGTTTACCAGTCTCTTTTACACCCATCATGCTATTCTAGCCTTCAGTTTTACTAGTCTGTGAGTTTCCCGACTCTGTTCTGTCTTCCTCTCATTCCAACCAGACATTTTAATGTGTATCCTAGAAGAGCCTAAGTTGTTAAGAATTTACTTCAGTCAAACAACTACTTTCTAAACTAGACAGCTTCATTTTTAGAAAATTTAGGATGGGTTGAGAATGTAGGAACACCCGCCCCCCGCCCCCATATCCACTACACAGTATCAGGAACAATGTAGAAACACAAGCTATGAGCCTTCAGCATTTTCAGTGGTGAGAGAAAGGCAGAGTGCCAGTGGAGACCCAGGCAGGACTAGGTAGAAACAGTGGGGACAGATTCCCAGATGTGAAGTTGTCAGGCAGAAGAGCCTGCTGTCTGACTGGCCCCAGAGAAATGCAGGGCCCCCACAGATGGGGGCGAGTGCTGGGCATCAAGCAGTGGCCAGCAGATGGTGAGCACATGTGGATACAGGTTCACGACCTGACTCTAAACTGAAGAAAAGTGAAGGGAGTCAGTGTGAAGCTTTAAGGAAGCAGAGGCTATTATCATTTTTGATTTATGCCTCATATCTATACTAGGTTGAATTTGGTCTTAAGTTTCATTTTTATACTATCATATATATAGTGTGTGATGGGCAGATTTCCTGTTTGTGGCCATATTTAGCAAGGTATAATGCAGGTCAACAAAATGTCTGTGGTGTGTTTCATAAAATCAGCAAATATTTTACATACCATTTTAGAGAGGCAGGGTAGTATAATAGTTAAGAGCTCAGACTCTGTGGCCAGACTGCCTGGGGACAAATCCTGGCTCTGTTCTCCACTGACCATGTGATTAGAAGCAAGTTGTCTACCCTCTTTATGCCCAAGATTCCTCATTTTGAAGTGGGGATGCTGACAATACCTACCTTAGAGGGTGTTGGGTAATATATGTAAAGCACTTAGACATTGCCTAGCACAGAGTGAAGGCCATACCTATAATCAGAGATGTCATCCAGTTTCAAAAGCATCACACATTCTAGTCCAATGGTTCTATTCTTGGGAGTTCATTTAAATCTGTCTTGCCCATTTCTGACTTCTACTAAGTGTCATATTTATTATAGAACAAATACTCTACTGCCAAGGAAGTTTGAGTAGGAAGTATCTAGAGAGCCGTGTGACCTGCAACCTCCAGTTTGAAGCTGATGGCAAATTTTTATTAGCCATAGTAACTTCTTGAGTAGCTAAGATAAATAGAATCTGAAAGTACTCTGGTTGAAATTTTGTTTAAAGGATTGAATAATTCTATTGTTTCAGGCTTCTTTGGGAAAATATAGGCATACACTATGTTTTCATGCTCAAAATAAGACAAAATTTGCAGATTTACAATGCAAGAGATTATATTTGGTATGTAGGAGTAGCATTTGGCATTCAGCTTTGGCACTACTACTTAATTACAAGTAAGTAACATGGTGTAGTCAGAACAGTAGTCTTGGTATTAGAAAATCCATGTAAGAATTATGATTCTGTTACTCCCTGTGTGTCCTTGGGCAACCAAATCATTCAACTTCTCTTACCCTCGGTTTTCTCACCTATAAATAGGGACTGATAGTATCTATCCTCACATCGTTATTATAAAGATTAAACTAGATAATGAATGTGAAAATTCTTGACACATATTATGTGCTCAGTAAACCTGAATGAAACAAAAATAATTAACAAATTTGTCCAAGGCCCCTATCTACCACATGAGAAAGGCGGAATTGTCCCACTTAGCTTAATGCTTTTTGTGAAAGGAAATCCGAGTTACGTTAATGAAAGGGGGCACTCCTAGTAGTATCAAATTAGTTAAACCAGTAAATTGTATAAACAAGGAAGATAAAAATCAGGGTGGAAGAACTGTTCCTTTGTCAACAGCCAGTTCATTTAGCTTGATAAACTGATGAAGTTTTGATTACAGAGGATGAGTTGCTGAAATCAACAGGGAAGCATAGAGCAGGTTTTGAGTTTTTCTGTGTGTATATAATATATTTATATATATTATATGTGTATGTACACACACACACACACACACACACACACACACACACACACGTGCAATTAATTCTGAGAAATAAACGGCTTCTTTTTGCCAATAGCAAGAGGCTTGTTTCCTGTTTTGTAAGAATTCTTAAAAAAAAACACTTTAAACATCAAATGGGTAGGTAGTTTTCAGAGAGCTATTTTAAACATACTGTGTTTTGTTTAGAAGGTGAAAGTATTCTCTAGAGAGATGAGACATAATAATTTTGATCGCTGTTTTTTTGATACTAACATGATTACAAATATTCCTTTGTTAATGTAATTTTCTTCCCTTTCTTTTGGAGATTTTCATTTTCACTCAATGTTCTTTGTAAAAGAAATTGGGTTCTGTTGGATTTGGAGGAGTAAACTATGCAAATAATCATCAGGGAGATTGGCTAGATTGTTGATGACATCACAATCCCACCACCTAAATAAAAGCTTTTTATTGGCTATTGTAAGAGACAGGCAGGACCAGGAAGGTTCTTCCTCACTCGTGAGTGGCAGAGATCTCTGAATCTAAACAAATTTTATCTTATTACTTAAAATGTACTCAGAAGCATTTTTCATAAGTTATTACATTTTTCCATCTTACTCCATATACTATACTTAGACATATTTCCATTTTAAATGACTGCTTAGCATTCTATTAGGTGAATATATCATGGTTTATTTAACCTTTATCTACTTTATTCTTAGATAATTGTTTCAATTTTTTGCCTTCAGAAATAAAACTGTAATTATTATTTTTATTCAGAAATTGTACAATTTCTCCATAGCATAGAATCTCTGATACCTACCTGTAAATGTTTTAAAAAACTAAACAAACCAAACAGATTTCTGCTCTTTGACTATTTCTCTCTCAGCTACCTAAGACCTGCATAGGAAACCCCATTGTCCGGTTGATTCCTGGACCAGTGAATCTCCTATTTGCAGTACAAAAAGCTGGAAGTTCCTGTTTCTCATTTCAGGTAGGATGCATATTCCTCATTCTGGGTGCTTGTTGCTCCTCAGTAATCTGAGGAAAGTCACAATAATCATGGCCATGAACAGAGGAGGTTTGTGAGACATAAACTTAAACCCTGATTGTACTGCTCTGGGTGAAAGCCTGGGACTGGTAAATGGCACCTTTGTGTCCTCTCCCAGCTCCATAGGGAATCCATACAAATCTCAGGACAATCTGTTACTTATAGCTGAAAATGCTAGACCTTGGGGAAAAAAAAAAAAAAAAAACGAAGAGAAGAGAAAGAAAGAAAAAGAAAGAAAGAAAACATCAGCTTTGCTCAGAGAGAACCAGTTGTTTATTATTTTACTTCTGAAGATAAATATCAATGGCAGTTCCATCTATTATTCTATGTGGTACTTTCAGATATAATAAGAACAAGCTGCTACTATTTAAAGAGAACCACAGGTATGAAGCATTTTGCTAGAAAACTGTGAACTCTCTCTTACTTAATCCCCACAACGACTCTGCAAAGGCAAGTGTTATTTCCCTCTGCAAAAGAGGAAACAGGCTCAGAAAGATTATAGCACTTTCATAGGCCTGAGATCTGCACTGTGCTCTCTCTGATTCCAATCCTAGAAGCCTAGTATCTCGCCCTTCGTGATTGTAATACTGACCCACTCTTATGGTAAAGAATTTTATCAATGAATATTAGTCTACTATGTAGTTATTATAGTTAAATATACCTACATTCATCTAAATATATTTATGAAACACATATCATGTACGAAAACTTTACAGGATGCCTGTGGAAGGTAGAAACAAAAGACATTGGTCCTGCCTTTGGATTTAAAAAAGTCTAGATGGGGAAATGAGACACCAATGAAATATGAAACAACAATACAAGATTGAAATGTCTGTCAACACTCAGAGAGAGGGAGATAATTAAGTACCACAGTCCAGAAGAGAGCGATCTCTATGAGATTAAGATGACTCCATGTCATGAGTGTTAAAAGGATAAAATGTTGCTTTAGGATGATTCTGAAGTGTTTAAGTAGGTAAGAACTAATATAAGTCATCCTGAATATAGAATCATTCAGTATTTGGAGCTCTTTAATTTACATCTGTATGTTACAGTTTTTATGGTGTATTAGTGATAGGAAAAACATTTTTTCTTTTTATTCTCTGAGACCATAGGGAGCTGTTTCTCAAAGTAAAATTAATGAATAACTAACAACATAAATCACCTTGGAATTTAGGTAGCTATGCAGAGTCCGGGTCCTACCCCAAACTGATAGAAACAGAATTTTGGGGGTGGGGGGACTGAAACACTTTAAACAAATATCCTAGGTGATTCTTATGCACACTGAAGTTTGAGAAACACTAACAGAGGGGTAGGGGAAGACTTGGTTGATCATATTTATTGATATATTTGTGAGCTAATAATACCTCCTATTTATTGAGTACTTACCACAGGCCTGGTACAAACTCACATTTAGTCTGTAAAATAAACTTAGCAGGTAAGTATCGTACTCTCCATTTTACAGTTGAAGAAACTGAGCCTCAAAGAAAATGAAAAACTTGCCTGAGATCAGCTGGTTAGAAAGAGCTAGTCAAACCAGTTCTGCTTGATCTTTAATGTCTATACTTTTCCCACAATGCCAACTGCCCTATTGCCTAGGGATGAGTGCCTATTATGTGCCCCTTAATTTCTATCTAAACCTTTCAATACCCTCAAATGCTATTCTTGCCATTCTAAGATAACTAAGATACAGAGATATCAATATCTATCTCAAAATTACCTTCCCCCAGTTGGAACAGAGCTTTCTAATTCTAGTATGGCTTTTACTCACTTTTACCTTCTTCTGCCAGTTCCCGAAACCTTTTTCAGCTCTGACTGTCAGGACTTCCTTTCTTTGGTGTAATTTATCCTGACCATTTTCACCTAGTTTGGAATGGCAAACCATGAATTGAAGTCTAGGTTTCCTTTCTAAGATCTATCACATCTTTTCTGAACACAGGAATGAGAGCTACAGTCTGAATCAAGGGGGGATGTCAGTTGCTTGAAAACCTTCTGCTGATCTTGTGACTGCAGAGAGAAAAAGACAACTTAATCAAAGGAGCCTCTCCTGGGAAGGGGAATCACACTATCCCACGTGAGATCTTTTTCTAGAGTATGCATACTTATAAATCATCTTCAGGAAGTCTCATATGGCCTGGAGCATACTCAAGCAGATAGAGAGACAAAGAGCTCTTTTCACTGGTGAATCCACCCAGGCTTGCCTCGTACCTCTCATAGGGTGCTGGCGAAAGAAGATAGTACTCTCTTACAATTGCAATGACATACATAGTTCAGTTCAGTAATATATAGCTAAAGCCATATAAATGTCTGTACCCTTTCACCCAGTAATACCCTCCTGGGCATTATCCTGGGAAATAATTCAAAAGAAAACAAGGAACAGCACAACAAAAAAAAGATATTATAACAAAAACCTGACACACCCTCAATGCTCAAGGATAGGGGAGTGGGTGAGTAACAACGGTGTAAAAATACAATGGAATGTTATGTTGCTATTAAGAGAAATACATATGATAAATATATAGAAACACAAAATCCTTTTTTAAGTAATGTAAAATGAAAACGTTAGAATGCAAAATTGCGTTGAGCTAGAATAGGGCTTTGGACTCAGACGAACCCATGTTATTATTAGCTATATGGACTTAGACAAATCACTTAACCTGGGTCTTAATTTCCTTGTCTATAAAATAGGGATAAAAATATCCATCTTTCCAGTGTTGTTATAAGAATTAAAGATGATATAAACTATATGAATAAGATTTGGATGATCCATGAATAAGGATGAGAAGGGAGTGCCAAGAAATAATCATAAGTTTTACACTAGAATATAGGATTATTGAAAATTTTACTTGAAATGAATGTTTTTATGATGTTTTTAATTTAATACTATTTTTTCCCTTTATTCCTCCACACCCTTAAAAAATTTCATACTTTCTATGCTGGAGATGTGTGCACGTGTCATCTGGAAACTTGCCTAAATGGATCCCTAAGCCCTATTTTGAGAAAGGTCCTAGATCAGTGCTTCTGAAATCAGCTCTAGGAAAATGATAGAAGCCCCACACGCTGACACATAGGAAGGCAGCTCAGCTAGGTTCAAGGGCTCATTGTCCTAGAACTTAGAGGTTTATGTGAAGCTTGTTAGATAGAGCTCCAGCTCTCCTCTACAATTTGGGGATGGGGAATGTCCTCAGGGTGTTTTCCATCCACATTTGCTTCAGAATCCTAACCCTCACTTCCACTAAAAAAACCTCTGTTCAGAGCTAGATTGATGAGAAAAGGCGGGGGTGGGGAGGGGAGTGGGTAGGCAGGAGGATGATATGAAAGATATATTTTCTTTCAGCCTACCTATATTGAGCACAGTCTTTGTTTCAGGCATTATGTTTGGCACACACATGTGGGTGGATACATACTAAGTCAGTTTTAGAACTCAGGTTTCAAAGTCTGCTAAAAAATCTTTACCAAGATAACATTGACACAGAAAAGGGTATTGGCAGGTTTTTCATCTATCCTCAATCTAGGACAGCCCAGAGACATAAAAATATAACCTGTTATAAGGTTCTATGCTGGGCAGGTGAGGAAATTAACCAAGAATGAATTCCACTGAAGTGTCAGGCAACATAGTGGAAGAAGAACCGAAACAGCTTAGACTTGGAAAAGCGGTATCAACTTTCTAATCTTACTGATGAGAAATGAATTGTGACAAAACTATATTCAGGATTTTTGGGAAGCTTTGAGTCAGTTACTCTAAAAAATTTCTGGAAACTTTATTCTTCTACTTGGCAGTAAAATAAGATTATCTCTGGGGTTATGCCGAATTCCTCTTAATTGATTGTTTTTCCTCTCCATGCTCTGCATTCTGACAGCCAAGGATGCCACTGATGAAATATTCACCACTGGAATGATACTTGATATATTATAAAATAGAATGCATTTAGCAGTTCCGTTTTATAGACTTTTAATCTTCAAGTTAATAAACCTTCACATAGAGATTCTAATAAACAAAAACAAAATATTCTTGGAAATACTATCTGCCTTGAAAAAAGATGTAATCATGAATGTGAGTAATTACTATAGATAGGAAAGAACCCATTTATTAAGGACTCCTATGTGCCAGTCAAAGCACTAACTGCTTTACACATTATGTCATTCAATCCTTACAACCCTGAGAGGTAGGTATTATTAGCTCTACTATACAGGTGAAGTAGCTGAGGCTCCAAGAAGTCATTTGCTTAAGATCACAAAGTCAGCAGCAGCACGACCAGTCCTGGAACTCAGGTCAGATTCTCTCGGATGCTCATGATTTTCCCTAAATTTTTATGGGATTTAATTTCAAAGCATTTTCATTTACTTTGGGTCATTCCATCCTCCCAACAACAGATTGATATTGAACACAATCATAGGATTGTCCCTTTTAACAGAAGTCTCAGAGCCAGAATTAGAAGCTAAGTTTATAGCAATCACCATCATCTCAGTTACCTTTTATTCAGTGTCTTCTATGTGCTAGACTCTGTGCTGAGTACTTTTTATACTCCCTACCCCATCGTAATCCTCATAATAACCTTATGAGGTGGGCATTATTATTAAGAAAATCAAGACTCAGAGGAGCCAACAACTTGCCCAAGATGATAAAGTAGCAAGTCAGGACTAGAACTCAAGTTTATTATAAAGATAGCACAATTGATAAAATCAGCTGCCATTTATTGAGTGCTTATCGTGTAAGATACTGCTTTTTAAAACAAACATTTTATTTTGACATAATTTGAGATTTACAATTGGCATTGCTCTTTTAATGCTCACAATGACCCTATGAAGGTACTATTATCCCTATTTTACAGATGAGGAACAAAGACTTTTTCTTGGAGAAGTAATTTTCTCCAAGAGCATACAAAGGGGAAGGAGGTAGAGCTAGGATTTGGAAGCTGATCTCTTTAACTCCAAGACCTATTATTATCATTATTATTATTATTTTACACGCCTACAGCATCTGGTATTCCTTGGTGGTCTCACCATCCAAGTACTGACCAGGCCTGACCCTACTTAGCTTCCAAGATCAGACAAGATCGGGCATAGACAAGACTTATTTCCTTAACCATGTAGACAAGACCTATTTCCTTAACCATGAGGCTTTGCTGACTCCTGTTCTGTCTCCATACACCCTTGCTTCCCAAAGTGCGGTCCACAGATCAGCAGCATTGGCATCACCTGGGAGCTTGTTATAAATGTGGAATCCCAAGCTCTGCCCCAGACCTACGGAATCAGAAGTGTATTTTAGCAAGATGCCCACACGATTCTTGCGCATGTTCAACTTAGAGAAGCACTGCACTGCAACTCCATCAGCAAGAAGCAGAATAACACAAAGAAGAGAGCAAGATTGTCTAGAACAGAGATTCGCAAACATGTTCCCTTGGAAATCAGTTTTGATCTGGAGGAAGACGTGTTCTGCTGCTAACCTTGATAATGGTGCCTTTTCTCAATTCATAGAAAAAAAATAGTTAACAAATTCTATCATCTCATCCTTTTTTCCCATAGCTTTTCCTCTCTTTTTTTGGAGTATCATTAGAAGACAACAATTGAACGGTAGTAAAGAAATCCCTATGGAAAACTTGGAAGTATTTAATTATTGTATTTTTTTCTTTAATTTAGGGTTTCTTAATTCTTGGATTTGTGATTGGGATTTTACATTGCATAATCAAGAATAGTCATACTTTCTACTAGTAAACTTGTTTCTAATTCACACGGAAGAATTAAATGGTGTTTCACAAAAAGGACCTGATCACCACCTACATGAACATGAAGACCAAGGCTTCAGAATCTCTCTAGAAATCATCTGAGCAAAAGGAACTGGTCATAGAAAGTAAAGTTAGAAAGGCTAATAATGTATTTCTCACCTATCTCTCTCCTCCAGTGAGGACCAACATTGATAGATACAAATATAAATTACTTGTTCTTTCTGGATAGTAGAAATATGAGCGGTTTTTATATTCTCCCTCATGCTTTCCTGAATATTCAAAAATCTACAGTAAACATTCATTCATTCAGCAAATATCTAATGAGCACCTACTAAGGGACAGGCACTGTTTAGGTGCTGGAGATACAGCAGTGAACGAGCCAGACAAAAATCACTTGTCCTGATGTCAGGATCTTTGGGCTTTTCCTCTCTGGCTGATCAAATTCCTTGAATAAGACGCTTTAAGTTTCCTCTCTGACGGGTAAACATCTGGTAGCCAGAGATCTAGGAACTGAATGGAGGAAGAGGGCTATGAATCTTAGCATCCAGTATCCATAAATTCACTTAATCTCCCTGTTCATACGGAGACCTCCTTTTTAACCCTCTCTTGAGAATAAAGACATCAGGTTTTTGGTTTTTTTTTTTGAAAGGAAGCGGTACAGTTAAAGAAGGGAGAGATGACCTGGAAACCTAACAGCTCTTAAACAGTTTGCAAAATCCTCATTTTAATCCCAGCCCTGCTGTCCTATACCTCCAGGTTTCTCCAGGTTGGTAACTTACTTTATTTGCTTTCCAACTTCTACATTTTTTGTTGTTGCTACTGGCTCTTCTCATTATTGTGGGTTTATGCTTTTAAAAATCCAGTGATTGACATTTTTTTTTACACCTACAGTACCTGGTCTTCCTAGGTGGTCTGCCATCCAAGTACTAACCAGGCCTGACCCTGCTTAGCTTCCAATATCAGCCGGATTGGGCTTGTTCAGGGTAGCATGGCCATAGACTAGTGATTAACATTGTAGTGGTGTTCCAGGAGGGAACAAAAGTAGATCATCTTCATTAACTGCTTAACTCTTATTACTTTCAGGAAATATTGTCCTATAGTAATTTAAATCCTCTCTTATTATTATCAAATCTTTATTTCCCCCTATTTATTCTTAAAATCGGATATTTGAATAAAATATATATTTTTATTTGTATGCGATTGTAATTCAGGAAGCATTCATTGTCATTCATGTCCTTTAAGATTTTAAATAGCAGGAAACGAATGATCACTTTCCTCAACAGATCAAAAATGGGTGTGAGACATACTCATACATATTAAAAATTACGTATGTAGATTAGTTACTGCAGTATTGTTTGTAACACCAAAAGACTTCAAAAACCTAATGGTCAATCAATAGAGGACTTGTTAAATAAAACATCACAATCCATACAGCAGTAAATTACACAATTAAAAAGAACAAAGCAGAACTTTATGTTTTGGTGTGGAAAGTATATAAAGGCAGAATATAGTATAGTATGCTATCATTTGCATTTAAAAATACTATCTCTATAGTATCCACATCTATAACAGTGATTACCTCCTGGGAGGGTACTAGGTGACTGGGAGACAGGGAGTAGAAGGAAGACTTAGTTTTCCTTTGTATACCATTTGCACCATTTGAATTTTATACTAAGATCTTACAGTATTTAAAAAATAAAGTACTAACGAATTTTTAAAAGAATGAGTTCCATGACCTTTACCTGACATAATGCCCTCCCTGATTACTTCCACCTATCCAAATTTTCCTGTCTTCAAGATAGATATTAATTCCCAATTCCTTCCCTGGACAACTCCAGCCTAAGTACTCTCTCATCTGATCTCCTTTGCTAGAAGTTATTGTGTGTGGCCAAGTCATCACACATTGCTTTCTTATTCTTCTTCCTCTCCCCCTCCTCCTCCCCCTCCTCCTCCTCCTCTTCTTTTTTAAAATAGTATCAACTGTCTTGTATTGAACTTTCCATTTTGTATTTTCATTTCTGTTTTACTGAACCTTTTATGGGTTGCATAGAGGTCTTGCAAAGATGAAGAATAGCCAGTGAAGAATATGTGAGCAAGTAAAAGGAAGTATATGAGAAGGAGCTTGAGGCTCCAGGAGCCTTCAAAGGCATTTACCAAATAAAGATTTGTATGAACCAGTGACCCCTTTTTATAAAATGTTAAAAGGTAAAGCCTTCACATTTTTACAGTGCATTAATCCAATTATCATGACATTACTTAGCTCAGAGCACTTGCACTGAAGAGATGAGATATTGGGAAACAGAAGCAAAGATTTCGAAGCAAGACTCAAAATTTTAGAGTCCAAAGGGCTTAAAGATCAACTAGTCCAATCCCTTCATAGGTCCCTAGGCAAGCAAGGCATTGGGGGAGTTCAGACTCAAACTCAAGTCTTTTCTTAAGGAATTATAGCTGGAGAAGAGGTCTGGCATGGGTGAAAGAAAGGGTCTTTCCACAGCAAGAAAGACAAGAGGGCTCTGTGCCTGGAAAAGAGAAGGAAGAACAGGAGGCGAAAATGAGGTGGTCATCGAATTTTGTCTCCTTCGTTATTGTGTTCAGGGCTCCGTGACAGTTTGTGTGAATAAAAGTCTCTATATTAACAGAAACCAAGTTAAGATAATCAGAACTGGTTTGGAAGGTTACAAACCTCAACTTCCCCTTATCCAGCTTGGTCTCTCTAGTTTGAGAAACCAATTTTCATTTTAAAGCTCTTTAATGACCCTCTTAAATGACTCTTTTACACCCCCTTTTCCATACCTGGAGAAGGAAAGTCGGAAAAGGAGGACATAATACAAACGAGAGATTTACCTATTTCCAGGGTATTTTCAGCCAGCATTCCAGTATTTACTGTACCCGGAAAGTCAGAGGCATTTTAGGGTAGCCATGGAGATGTTATTGGCCTCCGCCTCGTTTCCTTCCTTTTCTTTGCTATTAAAATCTTTTACTCTGATTTTAGTAAGGGACCACACTTTTGCTGGCATCCAGGTTCTGCGCTCCTCTCTCTGCTCGGGGACACTTAGGCAGAAGGAACACGTTTTTAAGCGAGAGCATGTAGCTACAAGAACTGATGAGGTTTATACTAAAGGGGGATGAATCCCATGCACAGTCTCTGGGTTGGGACTACAAGTCCCAGGAGACACCGCAGCAACGGCACGCTCCAGTAATCCCTTCCCTCACTCTTCTGGATGGTGGAGAGAAAGGTTCCGTTCGCAGCGGCACAGCGGGCCGGTTGTTTTCAACGGCGGTGACGGAGTTGGTAGCCCGGCCGACTGCAGGCGGGGGCGTTAGGAGGCGGATTCCTTCTCCCTCAAGTACTGGGGGCGGGGAGGAGGGAAGCTGGGCCAGCGGGCCGGGGACCGAGCCGCGAAGTCCCAGCGGGCCGAGATGGAGGGCGACGGCGTGCGGTGGGGCAGCGAGTCGGTGCCGGGTCCCGGCCCTGGAGGCGGCGGAATGATCCGGGACCTGTGCCGGGGCTTCGGCCGTTACCGCCGCTACCTGGGACGGCTACGGCAGAACCTGCGCGAAACCCAGAAGTTCTTTCGTGACATCAAGGGCTCCCACAGCCACAGTTGTCCCTCCTCCCCCACGAGCGATGGCGGGGCCCAGCGCGGCCCAGCCGGCGATGTCGCCGAGACCGGGCTGCAGGCTGGTAAGGAGGGCAGCCGCGAGGAAGAGGGGGCCGGAGAGGCAAATTGGAAGGTGGACCGCGCCCCTGCTCTGCAAAACAAAACCCCGGGAAAAGGCAGAAAGTGGGAGGAGGGCCGCGTGGCCGGGCCCGTGGGCCTCCGCCGGCGGAATCCAAGATGCCTTGGGAGGGCATCCCTCCGGTGTGTGTGGGGTGAGGGGCAGAGCGCGAGGGCTCAGCCGGCGGACCTGGGGGCAAGGGGCGCCCAGAGGCAGGAGTTCCAGGAGCAGGATCCAGGGGACCCTGTTCGCGGGCGGGAGCGCGGAAGGCCTGTGTTTGGCGAGAGCGGGCGGTTAACCCGAGGAGTGGGAGGATTGCCCTGAGTTGGGGGCTGGGCAGTTGTGGCTCATAGTCCCAGTTTAGGGGTGAAGGAATGGAGGAGGGGCAGGAGAGGAGGCAGATTTCCCCAGGACCCTGAGGAGGCCAGGGAACTGTAGTGTATCGAGTGTGTGTGTGTTGTGCGTGCGTGTGTGTTTATGTATGTGAAATGCTTTTACACCAATCATGAGGCTACTCTGTTAAGAAGTAAGGAATGTGCTCGAAATAGGGCTGGGGTCGTAAAGGAAATGATACCTGATGCGTGGCAGGGAATTGCTAGAGAAGTTGCTTGTCCTTATGGTGAAGAAGGGGTCATTTTTGGTCCTGAGACTTCTTGACATGATTCTCTCTGGGATGTGTTAGAAGCCCTGAAGCTCTTAAAATCGTGCAGGGTTTTTGATCTTTCCTAATTTCTTGCTTCCTCTTAAAAAATGGTTTGCTGTTGATGGGGGAACTGGAGGATTTGTGAACTACTGTATCTAATTAGGAAATAACTTAGGGACTGGCATCTCATATAGACAGATACCTTGGGGACAACGTAGCAAGGAAGTCAGTGGGTTTAATTTAGTGATTCTCAAACTTAAGTATGTATTAAAATCAAATTAAAAAATGTCTCAGGCTCTATTCCCCAGATTGATTAAGGTCTAGTGGGTGGGGCCTAAGAATCTAAACATAAAAATACCTCGGGATTCTCATGCGAGTGGTCTGCAGACACATTTCAGAAACAGGTGTAGATGCTGATGGCAAATTTGAACATGGGACTCAGAATGGAATGAATTGTTAGACTCTTCGCAGTTTGTGTGTTGGGTCTTATATTTCCAAAGTTTCAGGTTTAATATCCTAAATTTGTCTGAGACTCCAGAAATGGTGATAAAAATAAGATAGTGAGATTCTGATGTGGTCTTAAATGATATTATTGCATTTAGTTAGCCTAGATGTAAATAAAAAAGCTTTTATTTTACCTCATGGGTTAAATGGAAGGAGGAGGATGACTAGTGTTCCGGAGAGGAGAATTCCCCCTCCCCCTCTTCTTTAACTCATAATTAAATAGTAAAATTGATACAAGACTAGGTTAATAGGAGAAAAAAAAATAATATGTGCATATGAGAGAATAATATTATCAGATCATAAAATGAGGCTCAAAGAAATGATCCAGCCAGGCACTTTTTTATACTTTTTAGACAAAGGATAAATTTGTGACAAATTGACAAGACAAAGAAAGTTAGTGCTTATTAGAGAAAGAATCCAAGCAAGATTTGCGTATTCTTTGGTGAGGAATCCATACAAAGTTTGGGCTTGAGTGGTAAGTTAGTAAAGGCTTACGAGGCTTGTTTATACAGGCTTTTGACTCTGGATTCTTTTAACTTGTGATAAGGTTGTCTCAGCCCTCAGGAGCTGGGAGGGCACCCACCACATGGGAGATTTGTAGGAGGGACAGACAGGGTCAGGGTTTTCTTCTTCTACAGGTGGATTAAGTAACTTTATAATTCAAAATACTCTATACTATTGTGGGATATCTTGGGATAGCCTGCCCTGGACCCAGACATTGGCTTTTCTGAAATTGTGGTTTTGATATGTTATGCCCAGAGATTTGCTGTTCTGAAAATGGACTTATAGAGGGGCCTGATATCTGTGAGGCTATCAGAAAACTGTTGAGAAGGGCTAATGTTTACAGAGATGACCCCCAGAATCTGTACTCTCACCCTCTCTTCCTTAGCAGTCCTCTTCCCTGCTCACAGGGTTTTCTTACAGTTTATCTAAAAACAAAACAAAAGAAAAACCTGTATTGCTGATATTTTATTTTATTTATTTTTTTAACGCCTACAGCACCTGGTCTTCCTAGGTGGTCTCCCATCCAAGTGCTAACCAGGCCTGACCCTGCTTAGCTTCCGAGATCAGACGAGATCGGGCACGTTCAGGGTGGCACGGCAGTAGACTATTGCTGATATTTTATAATACCTATTTATTTTAGAATTACAAAAAAAAAATCAGAGTAGATTCACTTCAGAGGTGAAGGTTTTTAGGGCACCTAGATTGGCTCTTGTTTTTATTCTTTAAAAGCCAACTTAATAAATACAAATGCACTTTGGTATTTTGCCTCATTGTCTTTGGAAGTTGACTGCATTATGAACTAATCTTAGTGTATTTAACTCTCTTCACCCTCCACTTGAAATAAAAACCAGGAGGAAGGTACAGATGACAGGACTGGGAGAAATTTGATTTTGTAATGTAAAATGCTTCCATTCCTTTCAGTATGGAGAGTTTTATCTTTGGAGGTGAAAATGCACATCCGAGAAAATGAATGAGGTGACACATATATTTATATTTATGTGGAGAAGTTATTTTTCTAGCTACTTAGGTAATTGTGTTAGAAAGTAGAAACTACTCTTTAAAAGACAACTAGCTCTTGTTCTCTCCTTTTACAGGCTATCTTTGCAAGGTCAAGTTCATTCAGAGACTATCTCAACTTTCTTATGTGAGTGTTGGTTTCTGATTAATAGGAACTTGGAATGTTATGAGAGGAGGCACTCAATTCTTTACCTAATAAACATTAGAAGGTTTTAATTATCATATCAGGATGAAGTGTGTTTCTGGATTGGATGTAGTATGGTATTTGAGCAACTGAAGATTATGGATAAACTCTTAAGTTTTATTTCGCTTTTAACCACAAAGAATGGGAAAGATCACAAAATAATGCTTTCTTCTTAATTTTGACAGTGTTGTATTCACAAAATACAATGTAGAGAGTATATAACATACCAGGGGCAATGTAGAGTATATAATGTATGTGATGCTTTAGAAGTTAAAAAGTAGGTGTAATAGAACTCTGAAATGAGAGTAGCTTGGTCTGTAACAAAGAAAACTGAGTTCCTTTGCTGCCCAAATCATTGGCCATCTTTTCACTTAGCTGCAAGGCATGAGAGCCCTTCTATCTGTTGATTTTCCTCTGTCAGAGGGTTCAGAAGTAATGAAATAAAGACTTCGAGCACTTCTGAAGAAAGGCAGAATGTAGTATTAACAAAGTAGCAGAGGGAAAAGTATTTTTCTTGATTGCAGTATGTCATAAACCTCAATTTTAAGAAATCGGAGTGACTCTTCTGTATCTAGTTGGAATGCTCTAGTCTGTGCTGCATTCCTTCAATCCTGGTTCCACTCCTTACTGACTGAATGACCTTGGGCAAGTCACGGCTGTGCTGGGCCACAGTTTCCTTGTCTGGAAATGGAGATTATGATAATAGTAATTGCCTCTAGGATTCTTGGGAGTTAATATATGTGTTTAAAATAGTGCCTGGTACTGCTATTATTATTCAATAAACAAAGACACTGGCCTTGACCTTGGGTTAGTGGAACTCAGTCTCTTCCTTTTATACTTTTCTGCTAAGAAAAAAAAATATATAAATATCAACATTACAGTATACCTATTTGTTTGTGTCAGATGAAATTTGATTAAAAGGAGCAGGAAGACCTGAACTCGGTCCCTTAGAAAGGTATACTCTAATCTTAACCATGTATGTATTCAATACATAAAACAGAAGAATGGCAGGAAGCTAAGGTATGGCTAGATTACAGGCATTTTATGTGAATTATAATTCTTAGGTTTTCAGAGCTTTTTGCTTTTGGTTAGCCAACAGCTTGGTTTCTCCAACATTCTTCACCCTCTATTTGTCACAGCTAGTGTAAACCGGTTGCCAGAAATAAAAAGAAGAGGAAAAGCACTAGTGCACTTATTTAAAGCAGACATTTTTCTTGGACTCAGACAGAAAGTTTTGTGGATAATAAAGTTTAAGTGGCTGAGTGACATCTGGGGAGGGGACAAAGTTGAGAGAGAGGAAATTCTTTACAGCCGGTATCATAGAGCTGCCTGCCATCTTCATGGGGCTGAAGGGTGGGGAGAAATTGGGGTTGTGGGTGGGCCAGCAAGATACTGGAGTGGGTGTGCCTTCTAGTAGTTTGCCATGATCTGTTTAGAAGAACTGCCTCAGCATTTCAATATAAGCTCAGCAGAGATGGTGCTATAATTGTGGTTTTTATTTTATTACCTTGGATGAATAAAACCCCATTTTCTCAAGTATATCTACAATTTTCACTTTCTCAGTTTTCTTCCCGTGTGGAAGCAGCATACAATGGTCAAAAGCAAGCACGAGCATTTACATCAGACCTGGGTTCCTGTTCTGGTTCAGCCTCTTATTAACTGTGTGACTTGAGGCAAGTTAGTTAACCTATTTGAATTTGTTTTTTTCATATGTATAATACATATGAGTAATACAAAATGCCATGTATTTTATGATTCTATTTATATGAAATGTCTATAGGCAAATAATAAAGATAGAAATTCAAGACTAATGATTGCCAGGGGATGGGGAGAGAGGAAAATGAGTGACTGCTAATGAGTATAGCAGGGGTCCCCAATCCCTGGTACCTGTCAGTGGGCTGTTAGGAATCAGGCCACACAGCAGGAGGTGAGTGGTGGGCGAGCAAGCAAAGCTTCATCTGTATTTGCAGCCGCTCCCCAGCGCTAGCATCACTGCGTCAGCTCCACCTCAGATCATCAGCCATTAGGTTCTCATAGTAGCACTGGCCCCTGGTGCCAAAAAGGTCAGGGACCACTGGGGTATAGGATTTCTTTTGGAGGAATGAAAATGC
The DNA here is from genome assembly GCF_902729225.1 of Pteropus medius. NCBI lineage: Eukaryota > Metazoa > Chordata > Mammalia > Chiroptera > Pteropodidae > Pteropus > Pteropus medius. The sequence goes on from NW_024349227.1 coordinate 1,593,789, forward strand.
TCTGGGATTAGGTAGTGGTGCTGGTTGCACAAGTTAGTGAATATACCAAAAACCACTTAATTGTATACTTTAAAAGAGTGAATTTTATGATAGGCGAATTATCTAAATAAATGGGAGGAATAATGTCTATCTCACAAAGTTGTGATGTTTAAAGATAATTAGTACAAGCATGTAGTTGATCTAAATATATGTGTGTATGTGTCTATGCGCGTGCATGTGTGTGTACATCTCCTTGAACATTAGCTTAAGAAGTTGGAACATGACGAGTTGGGGGAAGAATAATAGGAGTGGAAAGAATGCGGGACAGAATGGTTTGGAATGGGAACCAGATTTAGGCCCAGGTTTCTAAGCTCCCAGTCCAGTTCTGCTTCTGTGAATTCTCCCTTGATCTTTTCTGACCTGGCTGTAGGAATATAAAATGCGCCCTGGCAGTGGTGAGATTTTGTTATAAATGAGTCATAACCCAGGGCTTCATAGCTTGCTGTGGAACCATAATTTACTTCAATGGGAGACTTTATCTGATTTAATGAGTATAATGTGACACTACCTACTCAAGCCTCTTATTTCCATTTCCAGTCCCTGACATTTAGGGTAGCAGACCCTTCTTTGCTGATCTTGCTACCGCCTCCAGCTCCCTGGGAGGAAAGGAGGAAAAGGCCTCCCCAAACACAATGGCTCTTTGCCCTTTCCCTTTACTGCCTTTCCCCTTCCTAATCTTCCTTTCCAGGGATAATCTGTTTCCCACAGCACAGGGCAGCCCACTATTAAAAAGGCTTGAATAATTCTGCCTTAAAAGACATTATTACCTTAACATTATTACCATTTGCAATGTTTAGTTTGGTCTAAAAAGTCATTACTGATTTCAATATGATAAGTTCTTCAGCTTTACAAATAGTTATTTAAAGAAAGCATGGATTTAAATAAAAATCCGTTCTGGTCTTTAAATTTTGTTTTGCTCTGTCCACTTTCCTGGCATCTTCTTTATTTTCTCACACTTCTGTTCTTTGTCTCACTAGGTTAAGGGGACAAGCAATCTTCCTACAGTACATGTACTTCTCAAAAAAAAAAAAAAAAACCTCAAAAATAATGTTATTGAAGGGGAATATGAATTCCACCTTAAACCTACCACTCAATTCCTGTAGGCTGTGGACATACAGATCATGCTTTTATTTATTTACTTATTCGTCTGATAGTTCTGGATGTATTCAACCTATCCTGCTTTCTAGACTGTGAGCCTCTAAGGTATAGAGACTGTGCTTTACTCAACTTTGTATCCCCTGGAATACCTACCTTAGTGCTTTGTTCATAACAGGCAAATATATATCTGTTAAATTATTTCCATGCCTAGTAGATAGTGGAATGATGTTTTTTCTACTTCAGAAGGGCATTTCTCCACCACCTGCCACCCAAAAGATAAGACTTTTTTGTAGATTTGCCCATATTCTATCTGAGTCCTTAAAAAAGAACAATGTATCCATTTGATAGATGACTGACTAGACTGGAATTGCATTCTATGCTAGTATCCCAGACAATGATTTTCATGTCTCAAAGAATGAATTGCATGCAAAACCCATATAATAGAGCTTCACCATGATATGGGAAGTAAATCCTTAATATTCATTCCCTCAACAAACCTTTATTAATGCCCAACTCTGTACTGGGCACAGGACACAAAATGGTGAACCACTGTTCAAGTAATTGATATTATTAATTCCCAGTTGATGTTATGAAAGAAAGGAGGAAGGATTAGTGTTCTGTTGTGTTCCCTCTAGTGACTGGTCTACAAATTGGTTACCTACTTAACCATTAGCTATCTTAGAGGGTGTGGGGATAAGGCATATGGGAAGTTGTGAGATTAAATGGCATTGATAAGAACTTTACTAGTTTTCTGATAGAATACAGGAAAATTACCCCCTCTGTCTTTTACGGAGCAATTATAATTGTTTGTATGGTTGAAAAGCAGAAAGCATTCATGAAGATTATTGTTAGAGCGTCTATCATCTTCATATCTTTCTTAGAGATTAGTCACAAGGAAGCCAGTATGAAGAGTATGAGGTACGTGGGTGCATGTGTTTTTTTCTCACAGTTTTAGTACCTAAAGTGAAATTTCCTCCTTACTTGTAGGAAAATAATTCATCTCTAGGGATGACGTGTTTTGCTTCCTACATGGTCCAGGGAATCTGAAAGGTGTCATAACAGGAGTATAGAGGGTGAGCCATGTGGAAGATGCAATTTTTCATTCTTGACTCTCAAAGATCTGACTGGAGTTCCCTGTAGGAGTTCCTTTGTGAATGTAGTCCACCCCATGCTTGAAAATCGATACAGTTCTTTGCCAAATGGGGAGTCTGGTAATCTTAGGGATCCTGGAACTTGACACTTTAACAAAGGAGAATAGATGTAAAAGTGGTTGCGATATATGTGTGTTCTCTTGCTTAAAAGCTATAAATCAGCCTGAGAAAGTCTATATATTTTTTTATAAGCTTATTTTTATTCTATTTTTTTAAAATTAACTTTATTGGGGTCCCCTTATATATAATATTCCTCCAAAGTCCAAACCAAAACTCTCTGAAGAAAAGTTGGTCAGACCCATCAGTGACCCCTGTGGGCCCGTTTGCCGTGCCCATCACATCAAGTGCAGTGCCTTTTTCTCTTTTCTTTAGCAGGCAGTGTGAGTGGTTTGGATGCATTCCCCAGCCTTGCACCCCACAACTGTGGGAACCTTTTGAGCACAATTTTCTTTGGAGTGGTGCTCTATAATGTACTTCCGTTCCTTGTTGTGATGTTCTTTGGGCAGGAAGCTGGGAGGTAGGACTTGAAGGTTGTTTTTCTTTTCACATGTCTAACTAATAATGCATCAAAACTATCCCAAAGAATTATGATAGGTTATGCAGTCATTATAGCCTTTGATTTTAAAATAAAAACTTCACGTTTTAAAAAAATACTTTTATCCCTTTTCCTAAACTTAGATGTAAAAAGGTCTAACTTTAGCTTCATCAGATTAGGAGTTTTAGTACCCTATTTATGGTAGACAGATTTTAGTTTTGTGTTTTTTACCCTTTCCAGTCTGTATAATGAGGAGAGGATTACATTCCTCAGGATTTTTTAAATCAAGCCAAACTTTCCAGAGCCAAGACTAAGGCCCTGCCATAAATGTAGCTAGATTCCAAGACAAAGTTGAATGAAAGCTCTCTATTTAAATTAACAGGTGGTGACTGAACCAATATGGAGTTTACTTTTTCGTAATATTCTGTACTGCATACCCTAGATTTAACTTCTAACATTATGGAGCTATGTAGGTGCAAGGAGAATGGCGGGGAGGTAGGATGGGGGTAGGGGTAGGAGGTAGAGCTAGTAAGAGAAAAGTCATTCTTACCCTTTGGCATGCAAGAACCCCACTGGGGAAACCTATTTCAGTGTCTTCTAATTGAACAATTGCCTGCTCTGCTGGCTGTCATTCTATGTAGAGAAATGGAGACATAGTGCTGCTCCAACTTGTTAGTATAGAATAAAAGTGGCTTTTTACTATAGGATAAAAATAGTTTGCTAGTGTATAATAAGGAGGGGGCCTGAACTCCAGAAGAGGTAGAGATGTGTTCCCTACCTCTGAGTAATCAGAGGGGGCCACTGAGGGCAGTACAAGGTTCAAGCTTCTTCTGGTGGTTTCTTAGTCGTGAACTGGGTGGTTATAGGTGACTTTGATCAGTGTCCTAATCTGGAGCATGACGTTTGTCTATACTGCTTAGCCTTGAGGATTTGGATTATAAATCTGATCCTGAACTACTTAGATTAGTGCCTTGAAACCCCCAAACTCTGAACTGGCAGCAGTCAACTCTCATAAGAAGATTGAGGAGACAGAGGTCAGCACAAAAGTGGAGACAGTGAAGAAACTTATTGTTTAAATTCTATTATTACTGTATTTACTGTGTTTTTTATTGTTTGTTAGGTTTTTTTTTTTTTTTGGTCAAGTAAAATTCTGTCTCGATCTCTTTCTTCTGTGAGATCCAGAACTGGATACACTTTGCTAGGTATCCTTTTGGCTCATTTAAAAAATTTTTTGAAATAATTTTACATTAACATAAATATTGCCAGGACAGTACAAAGAGTTCTCATACCTCCTTCATGCAGATTCCCCAGTTATTAACATTTTATTGCATTTGCTCCATCACCCAATCTCTCTCTCTCTCTGTCTACTCTTTTTCTGAATGGTTTAAAAGTAAGCTCTAGACAGGTTGTCTTATCTCTTGTAAACACTCCAGTGCACATTTCTACTCAGCCAGTACATGCTTTCACATACCAGCATACAACTCTCTAGATCAGGAAATTAACATTGATTCTGTACCACCGTGCGATGCACAGACCCCATTCAGGATTGCTGGGCTGTCCTAGTAATCAATTGCCCACTCTCCCCACCCCCATCTCTTTTCCTTTTTTGACCCAAGGTCCTATCCAGGAACACATGTTGCATTTAATTGCCATGTCTTTTCAGGCACCCTTAATATGGAACAGGTCCTATGCCTTCCTCTGGCATTTACTACATCTTTGATAGGTTTAAAGAGTAGGCTTTACATTCCGTAGGATGACATTTAACCTGGATCTGTCTGTTGTTTCTCCATGACCAAACTCAGGTCCTGAGCTCTTAGAAAGACTAGGCACAGAAATAATGTGATTGTATTGCATCATGGTTACACATGTCACCCCCCCCCCACTCCTGGAGATGTTACACATGATCACTGGTCATATTGGTGTTCTCCAGATTCTCCACCCTGAAGTCACCATTTTTCCCTTTCAGTTGATTAGTGTTTTGTAGGGAGGTGTTCTAAGATTTCACTGATAATCCGTTCCTGAAATATTTCCCTCCACCAGACATAGCATCTATTTGATCTTGGTCTATTAGACAACTCCCACCTCATTCCTTTCTCTTTCTTAGTAGGTATTCTTAGTGGTAAGGAAAGGCTTTCCTTTTCTTTTGTTTATTTTTCTTTTTATTTATATTAGCATGGATTTGTGAATTTTTTCAATGGATTATAATTTCTTATTATCATTTAAAAATTTTTTATGCTTAAATTTTTCCTGGTTTGGTCAGTGAGCCCCTCCCCCCCCCCTTTTGAGCTGGTTCCTGTGTCCTTTTGCCACAGTCCCACCATTCGATAGTTCTTAATGGTAAGATGCCACCTTCCAAATGACAGAACCTAAGCCCTCTGTGAAGCATGGGGTTGGCTTCCTTCGAGGAATGCCATTTATCTCTGCATCTTATAAATCACAGCCTCAGGTGCCAGCTGCCTTTCTGTTCCCTCTGCAGTGTGACCAGCCTCAGGAGCAGTTTTGCCCAGAAAGGAACTTGTCAGCAGGCTGCTGAGTGCAGTCTCGTCATTTCGCATGGCTTCCAGAGGAGTATAACCCTGGGAGTGGAGGTTATCGCCCTCTTCCCAGGCACCAGGAAAATCTGCTTTAAAACTGTTAGCAATTTTAACATGGCCACCAAGTAGAGTAACTTTAGTGACATTTCTGCCAGCTTGACTTTTCAGCTTTCAACAAAAGCTTTAGCTACTTGAGTACATTTCAATCTCTCATTTCCGAAAACCATACCCTTCAACCAGAATACCTTGTTACTGCTTGGTCCTGAAGTTTCTGAAACCCAGAGTACCTAAGCATGTGTTTTCCTTAAATGGGAGTGCTTCCTTCAATTCAGAATCCTTTACATTTAGCTAAAGGTCAGAGAGCTTGTTTGGCAGAATTATTTCTCAGCTCCTGGGACTTTTGTAGCTCAATACTTTGAAGGTTGTAGTAGAATTGATTGTAATAGAAAGACTACAACATTCATTTCTCAACTTAGGATTTATCCTTTTCTCTACTCTTGGCACAAGTAGTTAATAAGAAAACATCACTACTTATTTGTGGAAATACATTTTGGGGTCACTGATTACTTCAGTGAATTATAAAATCCTTCATATTTTTATTTACTGTCATAGAGGACTACAAGTTATTGTTAAAAGTATGATTTAAAAAAAGCTTTAGGAAAGGAGGGAAATCCTGGAAGCAAGGATTGCGGTGGGAAGTCTGTTGAGATATGAATGAACTCTGAAGCCATGTCAACTTTCTGAGTTGCAATTGTATGACAAGGCAAAGATAGAGTCCCATTTCACTTACTCCATTTAGTGCCTTCCCTACCTTGGCCGTGGACTGCACCTTACCTTGCCCTTCACTCACCTCTTGAGTGTATGTTACTGATTGAGATGGAAAACAGGCACAAAAGAGATAAAAATCTATTGCTATTATTCCAGAAACAATTTAAATAAAATATCTAATGGGTCACTAGAAACATCAAAATGTCATTAGCATTCCTTCCCGCTAGTTCTTTTTAGAATAGTCTTAACCTCAAGCCAAAAAAGTAATACACATTGACTGATAAGAGGAGCATTAAAAATTTCTCTGAAAAGTAATTACTGTCTCTTTTAGAAAAAAAGGATTCTAGAAATCTTAGAATAACAATACAATTTTTTAAAAAATGCACCAGCTAATAGTAATATTGTGTTCCTTCCCCAGGCTTTATTCCTGGTTTGGGACAATTTTTGTAGTGACTCTTGTCAGTCTGCTTCCTACAATTACTAAGTTGTGTTTTGGCCCAGACTGGGAAAAAATGTGGTAGCGGGGTCAGGGGAGGAAAAAAGTCTTTATTCTGTTAGGGTATCCAGCTGGACCTAAGATCTAAACTGACATAAGACAGCTTAACAGGAGAAAAATATGTGCATTTTATTAGTTTTCCTTGTACATGGGAGTCTTTACGAGAAAACGAAGAGTCAAAGAAACAAGTTGAACATATATATACTGAATTAGAGAAGTAAATTATGAAAACATGACAAGATACAGGGGCTTGCGCTAAGGCAGTTAATGGTGGCAAAGTAACTAGGAACATAGAGGTTAGTTTAGTGAGGCTTATTTTCTTGACCTTGACTCCTGGTCTCTGGTGATAAGAATGTTGCTTTGCTTCTGGAATAGGGAGGACATATTCCAGTTGGGGGTTTTATCTCCTGCTTTCAGGAAGTAAAAGGGGAGGTCAGAAGGCCCTTCTTATACCTGCTGTGTGTCAGGTGCCTCAAGCTAAAAATAATCCTTAAGCCAAAGTGGCATCTTTTGGGATGGCATATTATGCCACCCTCGGGGGCATTGTCTCTTACTAAGTACCCGGTGAAGGGGTTCAGAACAAGTCTCCCTAGAATGTCACTTTAGCATGCGGACTGTTTTGAGCTGAAGACAATCAAGGCCCAAAAGACTCAGAGCTTTTTTTTTTTTTAACCTTCCCCTTAACTGCCTAAAAGAATTTAGATAGGGGGCCTGGTCCTGGAAGAGAACTCACTACTGATAACCACAGAGAGTATGGGCTAGGTGTAGTGGGCTTGGGGGCAGTTTGGCAGTGCCTGGAGATCAGAGTCCTCTCTGTGTCCCGTGGTCTCTGCGTGACATGGCAAACATGTGTTTAGCAAACATTTGCTCTTCCCATCTTCTGTAAATTGTCTTCCTCCCCTTTGGAGTCTCAGACCTTTACCTCCTTCTCTTCATCTCAGGATGGCATATAAGCCTCAGTTGCCTGACTGCCTATCATTCTCACATTCTTATGGGGCCCCTGTACAGTACGCAATTAAGTTGTTTTTCTCATGTTAATCTGTCTTATGTCAATTTGATTATTAGAACCTGGGAGAAGTACAAGTTATCCTCCCCTGCACTGCCCCGCTAGACCTACAGCTTCTGCATCGCCCTTTGTTCCGCCTTTTATTTGTCTAGATACATGAAAAAACATGAGTTCTTTTTTGTTTTGTTAAGCTACTGTTTCCTCATCTGTAAATGGAAATAATAATCTTGTCTGGTAGGATTGTGAACATGATATAGACAAATGATATAGACAAATCAGGTGATGTACTTAGAAGGGGTTCAGTAAATCTTATTGTGGGAGGAAACATAATTTTCCTCTACCTTTCTAGATTCTTGGCCGAGCTCTCCCCTCACCCCATAATAAAAAGACATTAGCAGGAGAGAAACAAACAGAAATTTAATAACGTGCACACCTCCTGTATACATGGAGAGACCCAGGAAAACTGAGTAACTTTAAATATCGTCTCGTTAAAGACAGCTGTTGGAGAAGGGGGAGCAATTATGGGAGGTTACCAGGGAAAAAAAGCACCCGTAAACAAGGGTAAGGTTGTTATGCAGATTTAAGTCTTTCCCTTCTACATTGAGCGGAGTTTCTAGAGATCACGAGTCATCCTTTTCTTCCTAGTGAGAGGAAACACAAATGGAGATTTCTTTTATAAATATTTCTTACAAAAGGTTATTGGCATGGTATATTTTGCTCCTCTTCATTATCTACAATGAAGCAAATGGGTTGCTGCTTTAGTTACTGTTCTCCTTCTAGTTTGATACCTTTGTTTAGAAGTACAGTTGAGCCTTGAATCACGTGGGTTTGAATGCTCCACCTATATGCAGTTTTTTTCAGTTGACCCCCGTGGTTCATTTGACTCCCAAAGTTCAGTTGACCCTCACAGTTTGAACCCACATTGTTCGAGGGTCAGCTGGTAGTTGGGAATCTGTGCATGCCGAGGGTTGACTTAAGCTATATGTGGATTTTCAATTGCGCAGGTGGTTGGAGCCCCTCACCCCCATGTTGTTGTTCAAGAGTCGACTGTAACTGCAATCAAGATAATCTGTATTTAAGAAACATCTAGGAGAGAAAAAAAGCCTTGGCTTGCACTTTTGACAATTTGAGGTGACTTTTCCTGCAGCTGGAGTTGGCAGGGCTAATGTGCTCCAGCTGAGAAGCCTTGCTGTTACCTTCTGGCAGCCCCATATGCAGATGCTGTTATATTAATTACAAAAGAAAACCTGATTAACTCAGAAGTCCTTTAACTGTCAGGGAGACAGCTGCTCCAGCGCTGGAACAGGTTTTCTTCCTTCCTCCTCCTGTCAGTCTGCAGTTTTTCATCTTTTTAGAGAACTGCTAACACTGCGCTGTAGGTCCTCGGCCCCTGGCTGGTTCAGTCACCTTTTTGATCTGCAGTTATAGTTGGCCAGGGAGAGCTCGCATAATTAAATTCACATGTAATTTAAAATAAAAACAACCAGACTAACCACCCATTCCCCTCGATTATTTTTCCTTCAGCAGTTGAAACCTGATGGAATCCTGGAATTTTAGAACTGGAAGGGATGTTAAAGATGATCTAATTCAACTCCCTTAGTTCACAGATGAGAAATGCAAGGCTGAAGAAAATCAAGTGAATTGCTAAAGTCATAGGGCTTGTCTGCAGTGAAGCCTGGGATCAGAGTATCTCCCTCCTCCCCGGTGCTGCTCCCACTTCGAAGCTGCAATCCTCCCCTCACCGAACCGTGACCCATCTGACGAGAGAAGCAAGGAGTGAAACAGTCTAGTTTCACCTTCATTTCTCTCCATGCCCTTGTTCAAATCCTGTAGGCATGTTGGAGATCAGTTATAAAGCTAAAAATGAATGGGCGAAGCAAAGGGCTTAGGTAATGAGGTATTGCAAAAGCAGATGGCAGTATCCGTATTGAAGGCCGTTCTTCCATGCAACAGGTTACACGTAGAACCCTAACAGTGCACGGAAACAAAAACTAAGACTGGGCTCTGTGTCAACCCCCTCTCCCATTGCACTGGTCTATGGTGGTTTGATGCTAGCGGGTTTATTTGTAGTGACTGTTTTTGTCACTGCAGAGACAGGGGTGTGTGGTAATTTGGGTCAGATGAATAATGGGTGTGTCTGCTGTGGTTTTGGCTCACGCAGAGCATGTTCTACCGACTTTCCTGTAGTTGACATTGTCTCGGAGATGTTGAGATCTCCCTCTGGTCCTGCAAAATGGTTAGTTGGTTTTAATTATCTATTATCTACTCTCCTAGCAGCAGCAGTAAGAAAGCTCATTTAGATTTTTTGCTTTTATTATATACTAACTTTTGTTATAAAAGTTTGTACAAACTGGGAAAAGAGGAAAGGAAGTGTAGATGAGAGTGAATCTAATTGGACTTCTCGCTGCTCAGGCTGAGATGATGGTGGTTAAATTCTGCAAGGTGACCGCAGAGGTTCTATTCTGTTGTCTACATCGACTCCAGGCTGAGATGGAGGAGGTTTTTAGGAATGACAGTTTCTAAATGATTCATCATGATACTGGACTATTCTGAGTACTTTTTGAAACACTTAGAGCTTTCTGTAGACAGTTCTCCACAATAAAAGGATTCTTACACAGAGCAAACAAGTGTGTAACATAAAGTACTTACTATGTTTTAGTCATCGTGTTGGGGGTTTCGATAATTATAACTAGAATGGACTATGGTGGTGTTATGAACAAGATATGAAGGAACTCAGGACTAGCCCATTGCTGCTTGCTAAGTGGTCACACAAGAAATTGGCTATGTCCCATTCCTTTTGATTATAGCTCAAAGATTAGATCTGCGGTCTGGCATTTTACTCTTGTGCTTAGTAAATTCCTTGTACGGAATTAGGCACTCAGTTAATGCTCTCTGCTTTTTCAAAGCAATCTATCTCTTCCCCAGGAGAGTAGATTTTCTTGTTCTAGGTTCTGGTGTTGCTGATGTGCATGTGCAGGCCAGGTGATGTACTTAGAGACAGACCTGAGAGGAAGGGCTTCATGAAATGCATCGAGGGGTCTAGGTGAAAGCAGACTACTTTAAACCTTTTGGCGGTGCCATTTCATTTGTGGAAGAGAAGGGTTTGAGGATTTGAAAGAGTAGGTTTGTGGTAGGATAGGTACAGTCTGAAGTAGAGCAACCTCTTAAATGGTTCAGGCCTCTCTTGCTTCATTTATAGGAACAAAATAAACAGCTTAGGAATGGTTTAATGCAACTCATGGTTAAGTGACTAAAGCTAATACCATTTCAATTGGTGCTATCCCAAATTTCAGTTAAAGTGTATGTAAGATCAGCATACTTACAGCCTAAGAACCATGTGTCTGTGCCTTTCTGAACAAACTCAAGGGTTGCCTGAATCATGGACATGGGCAGGCACTGACACTGAACATGTAGAATAATCAAGTTCAGAATCTTGAGAGTTTCAGTCAACTAATTTCTGGTTCCTTTTCCCAAACATAGGTTCTCATACTTTACGAAACCTCTTGTTCTCTGAATACTATTTGACATGTTCGAGGAAGTTAGCCATTTAGGAGTGTGGTTGTCCTGAATTAATGTTTTTGAGCTAGATCACATTTCTTCCTAGACTTCCTGGATTTTATCCTAACAGTCGGTTCTTTCCTTTTCTCTTATTCAGGGTTTTGTCATCCCTATACTGAAGGATGTGATTTGATGAAGTGATATTGATCCTAATTGAGCACCCAGTGCTTTAAGAAAACACTGATGACTTGGCAGCTGAGATGCTGTCATTGGCTATCAGAGAGATGGACCAGAAAAGATTCTAGAGCTTATGCAAACTTGAATAACTTTTTATTTAGATATGTGTGTATTTAAAGATTAGCTCATACATTTAGTTATAAAATGTCATAAATGAGGAAAATAACAAGCTATAACTTCATTTGGTAGTGACATTTAAGAAGGCCTTTTGTTACAAGGAAGGTGTTCATTTTGACATATTCAGGTATAGTTTCATCTTGGATTCACATCCCAGTTAGTGTAGCCTTTTCTGGCTTTGTCAGTTTAATGATCTTGTGATTGTGATTTAGTCCTCATAAACTCCTTAGGCTGTCCCTCCACTGGATCAGAGAGGAGTGGGGAGGGTAGATCAGATCACTGCCACCTTTCTAGATAGAAACAGCTGCTCTGGGGATGAGCCAGGGAGGGGAATTCTTTTTGATATTTGAGGAGACTTTTCTGACTGGGATGTTTTCCTGATAACTCCTTCAACCAAGAACTTCCTAGAAATTTCTTCTCTAGGACCCTGACATTCTAATGGGGTCTCGGTGTGAGTCTTTCTCTACCCCTCCTCACTCTTCTTTCTGTCCTCCTTTCTCTTTCTCCACCCTCCTTTCCCCAACCAGGCCAGCTGAGCTGCATTTCCTTCCCACCTAAGGAAGAGAAGTACCTTCAGCAGATTGTGGACTGCCTCCCCTGCATCTTGATCCTCGGCCAGGATTGTAATGTCAAGTGCCAGCTATTGAACCTGCTTTTGGGGGTGCAGGTACTTCCTACCACCAAGCTGGGCAATGAGGAGAGCTGTAAGCTTCGGCGCCTCCACTTCACCTATGGGACTCAGACTCGGGTCAGCCTGGCGCTCCCCGGCCAATATGAACCAGTCTCCACGCTGGTTGCTCACCAGGGCACCTGGGAGACCATCCCTGAGGAGGACCTGGAGGTCCAAGAGGACAGTGAGGATGCTGCCCATGTTTTAGCCGAACTGGAGGTGACGATGCACCATGCTCTCTTACAGGTACCAATCTCATACTTATATGGTTGTACACACATACTAGCTTTTCTTGTATTTGAGGTTTTCAGAAGGTAATTTGGCAGTACATACCCTGTGAGCATCAGCTGATGGAGTCAAAGGAACATAATCTAGGAAGTTGAAAACAGACAAGGTTGTAGCAGTGCCCATCCCTGCCTCTGCTACCATGCTGGGAGGCCCTGAATAATTGGCTTGTTCCTTGCCTCCTGTCTCCTTTCTAAAATAAAGGAATGTGATCCTGGCATCTCGACTTGCTTTTACAGAGCAATTATGATCAGGGTTAGAAATCCTTTTTCCTTTCTTAACAGGAAGGTGTTGTTGGAATTGCCTCTAGCCATCTTCTTCCAAAAGGAACAATAAGATGTTGGCTAATTAATGTTCTTACTAGAGTTAGGGCCAAGTGAAGCATTTCATGAGGATTTCCTTAGACCTAGCTATTACTTGCTAAGTGGGACAGATCAGGTTTCCTACTTTCTAAGGAACTTGGGAATATTGAGAACAGGTCTGAGACAATGTTACAAGATAAGGAGATCCTAGCTCATGAGGAATATCTTTGCTTCTCTCTTGAAGTAAATTCCCAAAGAGCACAGGTCTTATGGCATGTCCAAAGAGTTTATATTGCTCGTTTGGTATTCCTGTCTCCAATTAGGGAGGACTCACCTCTTGTGCTGGTCTTCCTTTCCTGAAGCATAGATAGGGCTGGGCTATTAGATTAGGCTGAATGGGAATCGACAAAGGGTGCGACTATACCAGGGGTCAGGAGTGGGTAGGAGTAAAAAATGCAAAGTCCATCACCTTGGTTAGCTGTGCCAGGAAGGAAAGAGCTAGTTTGGCAGGACTAGGAGAGTGGTTTCTTTTTTCTTAAAACCTCTTCACCTACCCTTGTTCTAAAAGGTTTAGTCTCCCAGATAGTGAATAAGTCCTTTGGTTGTGGCCATGGTCTGTGATATTCTAGAAGTAGAAACTGTCATTTCCTTCCAGAGTCCAGATTTCTTTTATTTTGATAAAAGCTAGAGGGGGGCTATGTATATAAATCAGCATTTTTTTCTCAGCTCAGTTTCAGTGGTGGCTTTCCTCTGTTTTAAGACCTAAAGGTTGCATTGCTTGGTTCCAGGATGCCGTGAGAGTTTTTCAATAACTGATAGTAATCCGTGTGTATTGACTGAGGCTCCTCAGTTGACCCATGAGCTTTTTCACAGTCATGAGTATTTGATCCATACATAATCTGGCTGTGGCATACTGCCTTGGTCTAGTTCCTTCAAGTTTTCAGTAGCTCAGTGGTTTTCAAACTTTTAGATTTTAAATCACTTTAAGAAATACATTTTATAACAGAACCCAGTACATATATACACATGTACATTTAAAGTAAAGTTTCACGAAGCAATATTTTTACTTCTTTCAAGACATACTGATACTTTTATTTTTATTCTGTTTGTCTTAATTTTTTTAAAATGGTGGTAGCAGCTATATTGATGCTATAGCCATTGTGACCTACAGCTCAAAAAACACTGTTAAATACGTGAAATGACTGCTGTAAGTTGGGTGGTGATTTTTCCTGTTCTTGCCTTTAAAAACAATCTCAGTGTGAACTAAACCATCTGCAGGAGAGGCAAATTATTTATTTGATTTCTCTGTATCCCTTCATTTTATTGGTTTTCCATCTTCGATGCTCATTTACTTTTGTTCCTTGAATTGTGGTGATACAAGGAAGGAAAGTGAGAGCCTTTCCCCAAGTGCATCTCTGCACATCTCTGAGGGTTCCCGGTGCCTGCCCCTGAGGCATGCTCAGCACTCAAGCAGAGGTAACAGTTGGGGCTACCTGGTTGGAAAGTTGAGCTACCAAATCAGCCTTCTCTCCACACAGTTGAAATATATATTCTCTTTCTTGAGTAATATTTTTCTCTTGAGGAATTCTCTAGCCTCTTGTTTGTATTTCATGTGGTTTCTGAGGTTTCCTTAGCCACTGTTTCTCCGGATCTGCTTTATTCTCCAATGGTTTTGATGTAGAAATAGCAACGAACCCCAGCGTTTCAAAGTTTAGAACCCTTTGCTGCTGAGCCTCAGAGGGGCCTTAGCCTTTGTGGAACAGAGGCCCAGTTCTGCCACTGCAGTCAGGCGCCTGTCTCCATTAATACATTAATTGCTCAGCTCACAGCTGGGAACATTTCACAGCTACCTTGAAGATTTTTCGTGCCAGTGAGAAAGATCTTTTTGTTTAGCTCTGTTATATTTAGAACCAGTGAGTTAGTCTAAACAGCCCTTCCATTTGGTGTGTAAAAGGGGTGGTAAAGAAAGGAAACATTTAGCTAAAGGAAACCAAGATTGAATTAGGGGAAATGAGAGATGTTCATTTTCAACTGTCAGATTTTCCCCAATAAGCCAATACATGTGAACCCGTAGTGCTTGGTATTCCCAGCTTTTTAGTTCTGGGTCCCCTGAGATTCCAAGTTTATAATTCAGAGTAGAGGAACTCTGTTAAGCTGGTAGTTTCTGAAACCTCATATAGGGTTAAAACATAGACATTTTCCAGTTGGCAACACATTTCACCATTCGCCTTATTTGCTAATTCTGTCTTCATGTACAGACACATTTCCCCACCCTCACCCCCTTTCTGGCACTTAACATCTACCGCCTCCTTTTCTCTTTCTTTTCTTCTTTTTTTTTTTAAATTAAGTTTATTGGGGTAACATTGGTTAATACAATTATATAATTTTCAGGTGTACATTATCATTTGATATCTGTATATTCTCTAGTGCGTTTACCACCCAAAGTCCAGTTTCCTTCAGCTACCATATATTTGATCCCCTTTACCCCCTTCACCCTCCCCCATCCCCCTATATTTGACTCCTTTTACCCTGTCCATCTTTTCTTCTTAGAAGTCCAGTGGAACACAATCGTCTGCCTCAGAGTTGCCCAGTCTGAGTTGTGTGGTGTGTGTTACGTATCTGTATTTTCCCTATGAACACCTGTAAGGAAAGGACTAGAAAGCAGCAGGAGTGATTATACTTCCTTAGTTTGAGCCGGGATTCCTGTAACCCAGCAGTGGCATTTTATTGACTGTGGCCGTTCCATAGCTCTCAGTTGTTCTGCTCTTATCAATAGCCTGTTCGTCCCCACCAGGCCCTTTGGACAAAATGTATGTGTCACCTGGTAGCCAGACTGCCGCCTGCTGGCATGGTTTTTGGCTCATGGTAATGTATGGTAGATACATATTTCAGGGAACTGAGGTTAACTAATGTTTCCAGGCAAGGTCTGATGACTTGCAAATAAATTTTTTTTCTTTTCTTTTTTCTTTTCTTTCTTTCTTTTTTTTTTTTTTTTTTTACTATTTTTAACTCTAACCAGTTGGAGTAGTAAAGTTTTCTCTTTATAACCCTCAGTCAATAGCTTTCAATGGAAATAATTCATTTTAAATGTCATTCAGACATTGATAGTTTTAATTTCTCAGCAGTTAATATTTTCACAAGCCAAAATCATGATAAAGGATCCTACTTAAAATGACAAAAAGTTATGCAGATTTTAACCTCAAAATTTATTAAACATTGTTTGTTCCTAGAGACTAGCTTTTCTCAACTTTTGTCTAGTTATTGGCATTTATTACGGCACCTTATAAAATTAAATTTGTTATGTATTTTATTTTTATTTATTTTTTTATTAAGTTTTTTTTAAATTAAGTTTATTGGGTATCATTGGTTAATACAGTTATATAATTTTAAGGTGTACATTATAATTTAACATCTGTATATTCTATTGTGTGATGTGTTACTTTTAGTTAGATATCATATCTTCTCTTGAATGTATCTAGATTGAGAGGTAATGTTCGATTGGTAAAAAGTAGGAAAAAAGACTGGGTGAGGGTCCTCAGGGCAAGACGATACTGTTGGGGGGAGAGGGTAAATGGAATTTGGCCAAAAATGGCTATTCCAAGGGAAAAGAAACAAAGTTGGGGTAACATGTGATATTCTAGAGATATTAAAATAAGGTAACCATGATTTTATGGGGCAAAAAAGAAAGGGAATAAAGTGATATGTTAAAAAAGGATATGAGAGGTTCAAGCAAATGCTAAATTATACATTTGTTTCTAAGCAGTAATTCTGTATTCTTTGAATTTTACATCTCTCTTGCCTTTCCCCTAACACACTAATATACATAGTGAACTGTAACCATCCTGTGTACATTGCTCTTTTCCAAGAAACCTGGGAATATCTGCTATAGGTTGATTTACCTATTAAGTATGTGTGTAGTTTAGAGGCAAGATTAAAAAAATAAAATCCCTATACTCGCTAGAGAAGCCTTGATATCTTTTAAGAACAGCTTGAAACTGAGGCTGTATTTTCTCAATTCCCCACCATTAATTAATTTTAGGTCTTCCAAGGTTAGTTCTTTGGTAGAAAATCTGGCAGAGATTGTACTCTTAATCTTCCTCTTTTGCCTTGGGATTCTACCTCTTTTCTGCACCAAATGGCTTCCCTCTCTGTTTTCACTTTCTCAGATCTGTTGGCATTTCTCTTCGAGTAGAAGATGGTGGGGATAGAAATCTTGCCCAGTTCAGAGACTCAGCAGTTGAAAGTCCTGTCAACAGGCAAACACTGGTGTTGGGGCTATGAAAATATTTTCTTTTGACATCTTTCATGGTCTCTCACCCAATCCTTGCAGGATAATTTCATAGCAGGGCCTTTACTTTGTAGCCAACATATACTTTTTAACGTAGAACACAAGGATTGTTAGGATCCCCGAAATCATCATGTCCAACCTTTATTCTTCTTTCAGAACTTCCCTAACAGATAGTTCCTGACACACAGTGGGGCTCCAGTTACTGTTTAAACATGGTCTTTGTAATCAGGGTGGCCTTGATTTACATCCTGGCTTTGTCACTTAACTGACTGTGTGGTGTTCAGTTCCCTCATTTGTAAGATGGGGGTAGTAATCCATATCTTTTAGTGCTGGTGTGAGGCTTAAATGAGAGGGTATGTGTAAAGCACCTAGTGTAGTGTCTGGCACATAGTCAGCCAGTTCTCTCCTTTCTTTGTATGTATTGATCATTGTCCTTGAGAAAGGATTTCTTTCTCTCTCAGTCACCCATCCCTTCCCTGACAACCATCCCTGTTGCTTCTTTTTGTCAAACTTAAGTCTCTCTTGTTCCATTTTTACTTAGAGTTATTCTGCTCTAGTTAGAAACAAAGTTCTTCATAATTCATTAGAAAGTACTTCTGTAATAAAATGAAAGATGTTATAAAAAGGTAACACAAAAGTTAAAGTTCTAAAGTTAAAAGATAAAGTCTTTTCTCTTCATTCTTCTCTCTCTCAAATCTAGTAAGTGGTAAGAGACTAAAGCTTCAGATTTCTACTTTTATCTGTATCCGTGGTTACCTGGGTGTTTCAATATCTACACGTAGAATGCATAGAATCTACTCAGTACATTCTTGTCAACTTGTCTGTTGCCTTATTCATCCAAGTATGAAACATAGAGAAGATAGTTCCAGTTCTTAAAGGCTTCATGCTTATGAGTTGAGATGTAGAGCCTTTGTTTGGGGATGTCGAGGATTATAAATATATTTCTACTTTCAGCATGATGGTCTCATGCTTTCTGTGACTAGCTTGGGGCTCTGGTTGGGATTGTGCTTTTTCCAAGTCTTGTTTCTGGCCTCTGAGTTACTATACTGATACTTTAACTAAGTAGAAAAATGAGTTTATATCAGCCTCTGAGTTATAACACTGATAATTTTACTAAGTAGGGAAATTATAGGATGCTCTCATGATTCCCTGAGATTCTTATTCCTTGATTGAATTAGGAGCACCATGCTTAATTACTCACTGCTTCATTCTTGGAATAGAGGCAGACAGCAAGCAATTCTAGATAAATGTGTGGACTATGGGTTAAAAGACAGAAAATTTTACATGTGATTATTGAAAGTGGTTTCGAGCAAGTAATAAAAGCATCATTTATTCATCCATTCATTTCACATTTACTTATTAGATGCTCACTTAAGTGCCAGGCACTGTTCTCTGAGCTGGGAAGGAATATAGTCTGCGGTCACACTTTCCTCAAATGGCCATAATAGTGCCCAGAACAGGTCTGGCTCATCCCCATCAGTCATTATTTTTTTTACTCCCTGTCTCCATGAGACAGTGCTGGTTCCCTTTTTGTTTATAACTGTCAAGTATGAGTCATCCCTTCACTGTAAGTATTGCAGAGTCACATATTACATTCCAGTCTAATTTATATTGCTGCCTGAAGCCCAGCCAGCAGCTCTTTTTGTCTGTCGTCTAGAAGTCATGATAGAACAATGAGACCGTCTGCACAAGTTAATTAATTGGGGAATGGAGAGAGCACAGTACTTGTTTTCTATACATTTTTGTTTAATACAAGATATATTTAGGAGTGGATAACTTCTTTCTAGATGCCATATATCAGGAAATATCTACTATTATAAATCCCTGAATCCATTTTTTTTTAAAATGAATTTGCACTTATGAGCAGATAAAGTCACCTGTGTCTTAGAAAGGGTATTGTTATACAGATGGACTTGGCAGCTTTGGCCGATAGTTCCATTGCACACAAAATGATCCTTGAGGAAAACCTGGATATTTATTTTAAAATTTTAAGAAAAAAATCCATCAACTAAATAAGCAAACAAAAATTCTTACTGAAAATTTTCTAAAGAACACTTACTTTGATTTTGCATAGTCTTTTTTTCCCCATAATATTCCTGTAATACGTTTGACATATCCTTGGATATATTTTTTTTAAATGCATATATTTAAAACAGATTTGCTATTTTAAGGTAAATATTTTTAAGAACATTTTCATTTATAATTCTCTACCATATTATAACTTTTCATTTCTTGGGATCCTCTTCTAGTTTTTTTCTTATTATTATATGTAATTATAATGTTAGCATTTAGGCAATTGTATGTTCTACTCTAAACCTTAGAAGTTCTTACCCACTTTTTGAATATGCCACATGAAGTGATTCATACTCTAGCAGTGTGACTCAGGGTAGTGAAAGAGGGTTTGTTTTGAATAGCAAGATGAGTGTCAGACTAGTCTTTCAATCAGAAAAAGTTTGGTGCAATTCGAGGCACAGATGAAACAGCAGATTTCTTCTTGGCTTTAGCTTGGATGGGAAATAGGTGGATTTATGCAGCATTTGCTCAAATACAAATGGTGAGATGCTAAAAGCACTTTTAGCTTTAGGGAGTTCAAAGTGGCCAGCCAAATGACACTTATGTGACCTACCTGAGAATATTAGCGCTTTGTTGGGGAAGAAGATGAGACCTTTGTGCTTTGCTGGAAATGGGAAAGGTGCTCCCCCGCCACCTCCCCCGACCCCCACCACATGCACACAGAGTACCGGAAACGATAGAGAAGATGTCCTAGGTTTTGATTTGTTAAAATCTATCCTCAGAAATATGTCTTGCACAAATAAGGTAAGGAATGAAAACAATATTAATCTGAAAGAAAATAAGCAAATTATGTATCTTTTAGATTTCAAATAAAGTAAAATTTCAACATCTGGTAACTATTAAGGACACAGACTTAAGGAGATTTGTGTCGAGTTCTTTTATAACTGTAAAATGTGCTAGAATTTTGTGGAGGATTGATTTTTGAATTTGCAGACCCCTGAAGACATTGGGAGTTGGTGTGCCTATGATGGTGATAGAGGCGTGAGTCTCCAGGTCAACCCTTAGATCTGGAACGCCAGGCACAGTAGAGTTTGAGCTGTAGAGGAGCAGCATATGCAGTGGATGGAAATATATGTTCTTAAGTGTGACAAGATCTTCAGGAAAGAAGTAAAACACAAAGCAGAAACTACTGGCAAGAATAAGGACCTGTCGAAGACTTGTTTCTAAACCAAAGATCATTCTTGGGACTCACTTTAGGAACTTGCATGTGATCGGGTTCAATTACATGTAAAAGACAGTCGAAAGCAGAGGCTTGTTTGAACAAGACACAGGTTATCTGAAGCTAGGCATTTGAGGGCTGATGTGGCTGCCCTGGGATCATCAGGTTTCCAGGGTCCTTATTTCTTTATGCTTCATCATCCTTAGCTCTGGCTTCCACCCTGAGGTTTGCTTTAGAGCTGCTGGATGACCACTGCTCGAGATGTCACATCTGTGCTCCAGGCAAGAAGGGCAGGGTCAAAGGGTATACTTCTTAGAAGACTCAAATTCTCTCCCGGAAGCTTCCTGTACTTATTGGCCATGTCTGTAGAGGACATTGCCTTCCCAATAATGCAGAGGCTAAATATTGGCTAGGCAAACCTTAGTCTCTGCCATACCAAGTGATCATGAGAATAAAGGTATTGCCAAGGCTTTGGTGGCTAAGACTCACGGATACCTGTAAACTCTTGGAATAGACAGTAATAATGTTTGGCAAACCTAGCTTTTAGTTTGCTATTGATCGATTGACTCAGCTATACTGTTAGACACTGGAGTTACAGTCACGAGCAAGACAGACCTGGTCCCTGCCCCAAAAGAGTTTACTGGCTATGGGGAGAAAAATGGGTTTTAAATAAATAAATTACAAATTTGTTAAACGTTAAGAATAGAAATAGAGCATGCTTGGGGTTGTGCAGTAGGAGACTGTAAAGGTAAACATGACAGCATTGAGATTTACAGGACGCGTGGGCGTAGGCCAGGTAAGAAGGGTGGGTGTGAGGGGAGTGCAAGAGGAGGAGTGTTCCAGGCAGACTCACTCTCAGTCTGGCAATTTCCATAATAGTTCTTCTATTATTTGTCATATTTCTTCATCGGAGAGAATCAGTGGGAGTTTCCAAGCAGCAAAGGAAGGCAAGGACTAAATATTCTTTTTATTCGAAATGACTGAAGGGACTGCCATTTTTGCTTGTTCGTTTTTTCACTCTCTCTAGGTGAGTGCTTGCCTGCATGGGCTGCACCGGGGAGTGTTGGTAACTGAGGTGGACAAGTGATTGGGGCATATCATAGTCCAGTTGTCCCATCATAGATCCGGATTTTGGTCTGAGTGGGGGCTTTAGGGAGACAAGGATTGCTTCTGACCGTGAAGTGCTGATATGACCCCGTTCCCCTTCCAGGAAGTGGACATTGTGGTGGCACCATGCCAAGGCCTCCGGCCCACAGTGGATGTTCTGGGTGACTTGGTGAATGATTTCTTGCCTGTGATAACCTATGCACTCCACAAAGATGAACTCTCTGAGAGGGATGAGCAAGAGCTTAAGGAAATCCGAAAGTATTTCTCCTTTCCCATATTCTTTTTCAAAGTGCCGAAGCTGGGCTCAGAGATAATTGACTCCACCAGAAGAATGGAGAACGAAAGATCATCGCTTTATCGCCAGCTAATTGACCTGGGCTATCTGAGCATTGGTCACTGTAACTATGGGGCCCCCAGCCAGGACACTAAAGCTCAGAGCATGTTGGTGGAACAAAGTGAGAAGCTAAGACTCTTGAGCACATTTTCTCACCAGGTGCTCCAGGCTCGCCTGGTGGACGCAGCCGCAGCCCTGAACCTGGTGCACTGCTGCTGCCTTGACATCTTTATTAACCAGGCCTTTGACATGCAGCGCGACCTGCAGATTACTCCCAAACGTCTGGAATATACGCGAAAAATGGAGAACGAGTTGTATGAATCACTGATGAATATCGCCAACCGAAAGCAGGAGGAAATGAAAGATATGATTGTTGAGACGCTTAACACCATGAAGGAGGAACTTCTGGATGATGCAGCCAAAATGGAATTTAAAGGTAGGTCCCCGAGAGCTTGATGGGGTGCCGGGACTACAGGGGCCTCTCCCCTTTGCAGCTGGAAATGGAGGAACCTCAGGGTCATGTCACTTACACTGCTGTGGACTCAGCAGGAGTCCAATTTAAATTATCTAGCCAAGGTGGCCTTGTTCTCAGAGACCTTCCTGGAAGACACCACTGTCATTCCTTTGCAGGACTGTTAGCCCAGCTTCTGGGAAATTCATCCTAACAGCACTCTTTAGTCTCTAGTTTGTATCTGCATCCCCTTGACCCTAATGGAGCTGGAGAAGAGCTGCTTGAAGAATGTGACTAAGTCATGCTTTAACCTTGACTCCTTTGGCAGAGCCTATGCTTCTTTTGTGGTCCTTTTTGTGTGTATGTCATGGTCTCCATTTTCTTTTCAGGTTGCTCCTGAAACCCAGCTCAGGAGAATTTCCCAGAGTAGTGTTTCTAGCTTTTCTGGTGGTTCCATTCTTCACGAATGGCTATTAAAAAAAATTGGGCCAAAGTGGTTGGTCAGGTCTTTGGTGTCTGAGGTTTAGATTCTGGTGACTTTGTATATAGACAGCTATATAAACCTCCCTGCATGAACATTAGCTCTACTACCCATTAATAAAAGTGGCTTGATTTGCAAGCAAGTTACATAGGTTCTTAGTCATGCTATACATCCAAACCACCTGGGAGCCTAAAAATCTACTTGAAACTATTAATTCATCAGATTTCCTGACATGGGACCCCGTGTCAGGTTTTTGTTGTTGTTGTTGTTGTTTTGCCTCCTTCAAAAACAACCTCCCTAGGTGGATTGTACTTATTGCCATTTTCTAGATGATGAAACTGGGGCTTAGACAGGTTAAGTAATTTGCTGAAGGTCACATAACCACTAAATAGTAGAAGCAGAATTTGAATCTAGATAGTCTGATTCCTCAGCCTATACTCTTATTTTTTCCATGCTTTACTGCTTCTTAATCTGTTCCCAGTTACTTGATGTCACTATCTTCCTGGCAACCAGCTTTAAAATTTCAGCATGGTCTTTAACTGTTTTTTTCTCTTATCTCCACATCCAGTCATTTGCCAAGTTCTGATGAGTCCTTTTCCATATTTTATTTACCTTTGCTTTTCTATTCCCTCTTCTGTAGTCTAACTGAACTATTGTTAGCTGATCGATCTCATTGTCTTTCTCTCCTTTCTCCAGTTCATCTTTACTGGCTCCCTGTTCTTGCAGAGTAAGTTTAGATTCCTTCACCTGGTATTAAATTTCTGTTTCACTTGGTCTCAACTGCTTGCTGTCCTCTAAATGCTTCTTTTACTTTTTCTTTGCTCAGGCCCTGCCCTAAACCCGAAAGGTCTTTTATTGTCTGTGAATTTCCAAATGCTACCCACCCTTCAAGGCCTCTTCCAAATAACATTTTTCATGAAGTTGTCTTTAATTTTCTTACCTGATAACCATTGCATTCATCTGAACTCCAAAAGCATTTCATTTGTAATTGAAATTTTTGGCATATGTCACTTTTTATCTTTTATTATAAGTATTAATAATTGTGTTCTTCTGACTAAAAACTTAAAGGCGAAGGAGAGTAGGATCTGGGTTTTATTCATTACCATATCCGTTGCAGCAAATAACAGTGTTATAGTTCCTTCTTTGGAGAATGAATAAGTATGTGAATGATGGCATATGGCTCTGTTAACACTTACAGATATAAAGGAAATGTGATGGCTTTAACAAGCGTATAGCAAGCATAGGGTGCTTTATTTCCTACAGGTCTATTTTTTATTTTTTTATTTTTTTAAATTTTATATTCACTTGATGTAATTTACATAACTTCCAATTTTACGTATTTGACCCTTTTACTCCATCAGAGTTCCCAGAGACCCCAGCATGTCCCCCTCTCCTCTGGTAACCACTAGTCTATTGTCCATGTCCATGAATCTCTGTTTGTTTGTCCTGTTCATTTGTTGCTTTTAGGTTTATATCCCACATATAAATGATATCA